>NW_017306670.1:216561-249891 GCF_000935625.1 Nanorana parkeri | reverse complement strand
GTGCGTTGTGTGGGTGTGGCGTGGGGGGGGGGGGGGGGGGGGGGGGGGGGGTTTGCATACCTGGGAGCCTATTTTAAAGTGTGATTCCAGATTCTAATAAGACCCTCCCTGCAGACTCCCACATGTCCTTAGGGTTGATTCCCTGGTCCTCATCAACATGGGGACAAGGTGCCTTGCTGGGGGGAAAGCTTTGCCACCCTCCCCAAGTTGAGGGCAAGTGGCCTGGTTGCAACTTTTCACTTTCTTTGCCTGCCAGGCTGCATGCTTACATGAGCGTCTGGTATGGATTTTGGAGGGACCCCAATTCTTCTGTTTTTGTGTGGTTCCCCCTAAAATCCATACCAGACCCCCATCATAGACAAGGGTCTGGTATGGATTTTGGGTAGGACTCCATGCTGTTTTTTTAGGGGGTCCCACTTAAAATTCTACACCACAACCCCAATCTAGGATAAGGGTCTGGTATAGATATTGGGAATCCCTATGCACTTTGTTACAAGACACAAACAGACAGGGAAATATCATTTTGTTGCAATTTGTTTTGAAATTTGTAAATATCAACTGCCTTAATTCTTCATGGCATGGATTCAACAAGGTGTTGGAAGCATTCCTCAGAGATTTTGGTCCATATTGACATGATAGCATCACGCAGTTGCTACAGATTTGTCGGCTGCTCATCCATGATGTGAATCTCCCATTACACCACATCCCAAAGGTGCTCTATTGGATTAAGATCTGGCGACTGTGGAGGCCATTGGAGTACAGTCAACTCATTGTCATGTTCAAGAAACCAGTTTGAGATGATGTGAGCTTTGTGAAATGGTGCATTATCCTGCTGGAAGTAGCCATCAGAAGATGGGTACACTGTAGTCATAAAGGGATGGACATGGTCAGCAACAATACTCAGCTAGGCCCTGGCATTTAAACGATGCTCAATTGGTACTAAGGGGCCTAAAGTGTGCCAAGAAAATATCCCCCACATCATTACACCACCACCACCAGCCTGAACCATTGATACAAGGCAGGATGGATCCATGCTTTCATCCTGTTTACGCCAAATACTCAACCCTACCATCTGAATGTCGCAGCTGAAATCGAGACTTATCAGACCAGGCAACGTTTTTCCAGTCTTCTATTGTCCAATTTTAGTGAGCGAATTGTAGCCTCCATTTCCTGTTCTTCTTCTTTTTTTTTTTTTTAGAACCATTGATCCATTTCCTGTTCTGTTCTTAGCTGACAGGAGTGGCACTCGGTGTGGTCTTCGTTTGCTGTAGCCCTTCTGCTTCAAGGTTCCACGTGTTGTGCGTTCAGAGATGGTATTCTGCATACCTTGGTTGTAACGAATGGTTATTTGAGTTATTGCTGCCTTTTTATCATCTCAAACCAGTTTGCCTATTCTCCTCTGACATCAACAAGGCATTTTCGTCTACACAACTGCCACTCACTGGATATTTTCTGTTTTTCGGACCATTATCTGTAAACCCTAGAGATGGTTGTGTGTGAAAATCCCAGTAGATCAGCAGTTTCTGAAATACTCAGACCAGCCCGTCTGGCACCAACAACCACGCCATGTTCAAAGTCACTTAAATCTCCTTTATTCTCCATTCTGATACTCGGTTTGAACTTCAGCGAGTCGTCTTCACCACGTCTAGATGCCTAAATGCATTGAGTTGCTGCTATGTGATTGGCCTATTAGCAATTTGTGATTTTGTGTTACCAGGCAATTGAACAGGTGTACCTAATAAAGTGGCTGGTGTGTGTGTGTGTGTGTATGTGTATATATAGTATGTGTTATATATATATATATTTTTTTTTATATATATTATATATACACTGTTCAATAATTAATTCAAAAGTCCACATTTAGGGGCACAACCTTGCTTCCAGTGAAATACATCATATTGTATTATAAAACAAAAATCTACAACACGTCAATCAGTTGAACAGTTTAGGACATCCCAGTGCTTCCTTAGGCTATATATAAAGTATTTCTCCTGCAATGAAATGTAGATATAAATAGCAATAGATTTAAGTAGCAAGTTCAATTGGCAATTTGCTGAATCATGCTGACAGATGGATGGATTGAGGTGGCTAGTTAACAGAGCAGCTTCAGATGGTGGTGACAGTGTTGGTGGAGGTTACGGGCAATTTATGATCTATTCCTTTTTTATCAGCCACAGGTGGTATAGACGAACACACGCTCAGGGGTGGGTTTGTGCACTGAATAGGATTATAATAGACTAAGTTCTCTTTTTGGCCTAAAGTATAACTATTGGGATTTAACAGGAAAAGCAGGATGATGTATAACTTTCTTTCACCATTCTCCTCCTCCTTTCCTGATGTGGTCCTCAATCCTGACTGACATTCCTCAATGAGATTTATGATGACTGGCACCCCCCTGGGGCACTTCCCAGATTGTATTTATCCTGTTGTCTACCCCAGCAGTTTTTAACCTTTTTTCACTCACAGCACCCTCAAACAGTATGCAAAATCCCTAGGCACCCCAGTCCAAATTGTGAGGGGGGGTCCCAAAAAGTGCATTGAAGTCCTACTGTGCATCGAAAGTCCTCCCTTCAAATCAAGACCCCCCCCTTCACATCAGTAGCCCCCCTTTACATCAGAATAGTCCCTTTCACATCAGAGTTACCCTTTACCTTCCCTTCACATCAGAAGCCCCCCCTTTCACATGAGGAGCCCCTCTTACACATCAGAGCCCCCCTTTCATATTGGAAGCTCTCTTTTACATCAGAGTCCTACTATCATAAAATCTCAAGTCACCCCTGTGGAAGCTAGAAGGCACTCCGGGGTGCCCCGGCACCCTGGTTGAGAAAGGCTGGTCTATGCCACCATGATCAGGGGCCAAATTTGATTCACTGTCATAAGATGAAGTTGTTTGTCCCAGTGTGGTGTGCCCACCCAATGCCCTCCCAACATAATACTACTTTCAGTGAGCAGCAAATGTCCCGCTATCTTTATTTTATACAGAGCGAATAGCTATATCATGAGAAGCTAGAAAAATAGTTTAGTCCAGAGTGCTGTAAAGAAACACTTTCTTTTCCTTTAAATTGTTATGCGATTATCACTGCAGAACTGACATGGCAATATTTATTTGTTGGCAGTTCATTTTTGTGAAACCTTTTTAGATTAAAAAAAGAATATTTTACACCAGCATATAGCAAACAAATGATTGTTTGGAACAAACAATACATCTGCTACCAGGTAGATAGAAAAACACATAAGATGCACATGTTGTTTTGCCAATGTACCTTCTAGGCAACATAAGAGATTGATCTGAGCTTATTTTCTGATTAAAATTCTGATTCATTCAGCTTGTTCTCTGAGTAGACCTGACTAAATTACTGAGCTATACACAATAGCTGCACCATGATTTTTCAACAAAGCAGTATCTCTCATATTGCCAATCTATTTATCAAGGGTGACATAAGACATAGATAGAAAAAGTATGTTCTTATTTTGTACATATAAAATGAAAACTTTAGATAGGCCTCCTACATGCCTGTTTTCCATTCCACCTTTTTAAGCATTTTGGTGCTCTAGGCTAGATGCTTATTGCCCCTTCCCCTATAATGACTCCATCATTAAAGCCTAACATTAGCCACATTAAAAATAATGAAAATTATTTTGAATAATTGAGGTTAGTTTTAAGTTCGCCTCAACTTACTTTCACAGCGGATCCCCAGTGTTCATGTTCACGACGAACTCCAACCTGCTGATCGATAAATCTCTAAAGTCATACTCCAAGCAAACAGCTAAAGACACAGATAAAATACAAGGGAGCTGTTTTAGCGCTCACCCCTGAAGGAGCCACTGTCAATTTCGGGTTCTTCTGTCCCACACCAGGAAAACCCACCAAGACTAGATCCACGACACACCAACACATCTTGTGGAATGTATACCGGGTAAAAGCTGGTAGCAGACTAAACAACAACTGGTAACATAGCATCTCAGTAAATAAGTGGTTAATAGAATCTTAGAAACAATGAAAATAGTATGATGCGGTAAGTAATATTTAGCTGAAAGATATCTGACCAATGTAAACAGAATATTCACTAACACGAGAGCTATTCTCCCCTTATAGTGCAGTCTTGTCCTATTTGCTATTTTGCTAGCCAGCAGTACTATGTCTGGACAGCAGTGAGTCTTCTCTTTATAGGTGGAGCTCTCTTACTAGAATAAGAAAGTCTCCGGCCTGGTGGCCTCTCACCCTACCGATGAATCTCTGTTTCCGTTAGCAACTTCCTCATAGGCTGGCGAAAGGGGTGACCCTCTCTAGCTAGCATCCAGCAGGTCTCCGGATGGCCGTCGAACAGGAACAGGATGCCGATCACTGCCTCAGTAGTCTCTGAACCTCTCTTTGCGGTCCTCCAGATGTCCGCTCTCCACAGTGATTACAGCCTCGGCCTCTAATGCAACGGTAGCAGTAGCAGTGTCTTTAATTCAATTGAGCAGAGGGACAGCAGCACACTCCGGCACTTATCAGGAGGAGAGGGAAGGAGTGCAGCAAGGCCTGGTACACACCTGAGCGTTTTTACTTGTGGATCTATGTATGAGAACGCATAAAACACGCATGACATTTCCATTCAAGTCAATGGCAACTGTTTACAGCTTAGCGTTGTGCTGTGTGTAAAAAAACGCCTGACGCACAAATTTCTGGTCATTTGGTTATGAGATTTGCACACCACACAGCCCTGTCTGGCACAATTGTTTAGAGAAGCTGCAGATTGATGATCTCTTCTCCCGGTAGGTCTGCTCTCTTTTCCTATCAGCATGCTCTTTGCATTGCAGCACAACTAATTGCCTCATTTTGCTGTTTCTCCCTCTTCTAGTCTAAGCTGTACAGGGGATTGCTAAATACTGATACAAGGTTAAATCCAGGTATTTACACTGCTTGCATTTATAAAATACATTAAAGTATGTATTACTGTATACAAAAGTGCATTAGTATGTATTTTTATAGCTGTTGGGAGCTCAGCTTTGTGGTAAATGAACCCCTTCTGTGCTGTGGAATTACCAAGAATATATAATGAACCAAAACAATGAAGAAACAGGTTTTTACGCTGACTGTAGAACGTGTAGTCTATTCTTTTTATTCGGATGAATAAATAATACTGAATAATTCTAATTTTCCATATTTAAAAAAAATTACTTTAAATGGTAATCACACTTTAGAAAGCAGACGTTTGAAATTTCCAATGCAACTGATGACTTAAAAGAAGTTGCAGATAAAAGGTTGGTATTTCTAAGAGAGAAGTGGCTGTCCTTGTTACTTCACAATCAAATGAAAGCAGTAAAATGTCAAGTTCTCAAATTAGGCACTGTGACATTTTAATACATAGTCACTATTATCTCTTCCCAATGCAAAATACATCAGGGAAAGTATTTACATATTCTGCTCATTTATTCAACAGATAATCTGTAATGAATTTTTTCTCCTAGAAGAGTATTCTTAATTGTAATAGAGAAAAGGGAAAATGTGGATACACCTTTTTTACGTGCTTCTGCTGCAAGGAATCCTCACAGCGTGCATTCCACATAAAGTAACCAACATCTACACTAACTAGAAAAAGTGCATCCAAATCGAAATCCCAGCGAGTCCAGAATGCCCTGCATACCCACTTCGTATAACTCATGCAATAAAGGAAAGGGATTCCCCACCCTTTTTTACACTTCAATGTTAAAGGCACACTAAAGCAAGAAGTGGTCCATAGACTCCACCTTAGACAACACATTCCAATGTAGGACAATCTCGATCATTAAGAGAGTGATGCCTCAAGTTCTCCCTCACATAGAGCCTCCCATGTTTTTCGAGCCAGGCTAAACTTCAAAGTGTCTCTTTTGAAATTTACTAAATGCAGTCCCTCCCACATAACGGAGCCTGGGCAATCCCTCACGGCCAGTGACACACTGAAAGCAGAACTCAGAATCCTCTCCTCCAGGTGCTTTCTGGGAATGGCCAGGAGCCTGCCATCTTTGACTCTGACTTTTCACTGACCCACAATTTTCCCAGCATCGCAGAAAATGCTTGAAACAAGAAAAATAACCACCCATCCCAGAGGTTTCTATGCCAACTTATCATCAAAATGTACTTTAAAAAGAGTTAAAAAAAAGAAAAAACTTTAAAGGTTGACCGTACCTAAGTCAGCCTTTTGCCTGGGCAGTTAAGTTACAGTGCATTGTGTTTGGCAAAGTTTAGCATTGGCATCCACCCACCTGCTTTCCCAATTTAATTGACCAAAGACTGAACTTGAAATTCTTCCTCGGGCTCTGGAAAGACATCCTAAAGTTTGAAAATGTTACCCTCCTCATCCATCCAGAAAACGTCACTCTTTTCACAATTGACTTTGGAGCCAGGAGCCTCCATACTGCTTTATCATTGAGACCACCTCCTGCTCCAGCTCCTGCTCCATCATAGAGATAATAAAAGGCACATCATCGGCATAGGTGGCTTACCAACGTTGCCCAAAAGGCACTCCACACAAAGATCCACATGTTAACCTTCTTACAAAGGGGTCAATTGCAAATACATATAGTAGGGGGCTTTAAAGGACACCCCTGGCGCACACTCCAGAACCAACATCAAAAGGCTTTCCGATCCAACCATTAACAAGTGGGAAGCTCTCCGTCCCTTGTTTTCAGCCAATCTATAAACCTCCCCTGCAGGCTATATTTACCAAGTAGCAACCATAGATACTCATAATTCACCTGATCAAAAGCCTTCACCTGATCTAATAACAGCAAATACTTTCTCCAGGCAGCAGCCCTGCACCACTCTTAAGCCTCCCGGACAGCCAAAACTGCTGCAAAGGTTCTCCTACCTTGGACTGAGCAGAGCTGATGATGGGACAACACATTGCTGATGACAAGAGCCAAAAAGAATCTTTGCCAAGATCTTTTTATTAGCATTGAGAAGACGTATTTGGCACTTGTTCTCAATCATTGGGAGTCTTTACCTTTTTACAGAAAATCACAGCAGATTGCCTCATGAATGGATTGAATGAACTCTCTTCTCGACAGTTGTTAAAAATCTCCGCCAAAAAAAAGAGCCAAATGCATTTAAAAAACACTTGTTAAATCCATACATACAGCCCAGGCAATTTTTTGATAGTCAGCTTCAATATAGCACAAACATATAGCACAAACTACCTCGTCTCCTGAGATTACATCTACCATTCACCATTTCCCAGTCCTGGAGTAGAATTGAGAAAGCTTTCCATCCTTTCCTAACTAAGGTCTTTTCTTCCCTTATGGTCTGCATAATAGGGCCTGACAACCTCCAGGATCCCCAATCTGGACTTCACCAGAGAACCCATACTGTTTTTCAAGCCCATGACTGTCTTAACTGATATGCCTTGATTACAGTTCTGATAAGGGTCAGGCGAGTGATAATTCCCATAATCCCTCTTTAGAACCAAAAAGGCATCCTAGTCATATTTACGCTTGCTTATAAGAAGTTTCAACTCAGAGATATTTCCAGGATCTCCTCCGTATGAGACACACAATCAAGCTAGCCTCTACAAATGCTATTAGGCAGTATATTTATCAAGCTACTTATAGCTGCTTCAAGCCTACTTATGGCTCTGAAAAGTCATAGGTAGTCATAGTTCATGAAGCCTAGTATACACAGCTTCTACTTGACATCACGCTGGACATACATATACATTCCCACAGAGACCCTTCTCCAGAGTAACTCTTGTAAGAGTCTGATTGTTCATTTCTACCTGGAGATCGTGACTTTGGGCCATGAGTTTGTTGAATCAGCAAGGTGCCATTGGGTTATAGATTTCAAATGAAAGCTTAAGGAACAGGAGTGATTGGGTCATTCTTTGGAGAGACCCAGTGTCCCTTGTACTAATTATTAATTTACAATGGTGACATATTCCAACTACAGTAAATTGACAAATTTTGGGAATAGGTATGATACATTGGGGGTGATTTACTAACCTAAACACACGCACGCACCAGGTGCGTGTGATTTTCACACAGCAAAATGTATTTATCAACCAAAAAGTCTCTAAAAGCATATTTCCACTAATGCCATATATGGAAAAATCATGCACATGATGCATATATAATGCTGCTTCACAGTTTAGACAAAAATGCTTAGCTCATGCATTTACATTCCTGCATTCATCAACGCAAGCAACACAACATAGAGCTAATTTACACAACATCACCTTGCAATTCATACTTGGCTTTGCACAACACACCTGCTGGGTGTGTACACACTACAAAGGTGTTTAGATTCCACCCATAGATCATGCTGGAAGGGAACACACTACAGAGGTGTATACATGTCCGTGCTGTGTTTATAAGGTTAGTAAATCAACCCCATTATGTCTTGCTTGTAAGCACTCAGATTACAGTTTAATGTTGTACTTTTAATGAATATGGATTATAGATATATTACACATATCAGGCTCTGCACAATTGATGTATCCTTTTTTTCTTCTTGAAGGGGTTTTTAATTGTTTTTAAGCAAATATTTGTGTGTGATTTGTTGGTTATATTGTTGTAGTTTGTTTCTACATTGATACATTAATGATGGTATGTTTTGTTATATATTTTTGTACATGTATGGTTTAACAGAAGCTCAGGCTGCGGCTATACCAGAAAACATTGAGATCTTTTTCCCCTTTGTTTGGCAGCTAGTTAGTGTGGGGAGCCACTATCAGAGCTCCTGTATTTTTTTCATACAAATAGTTATTGATTTTGTAATTTTAATTTAAGGTAATCTTTCAGAGACATGTAGACTTCTTTACAAAATCCCCCTAGTTTATGGGTGCAAGGGCTGAAGACTGTGTACCATGTACATATACAATTTGTAGCCTCAGATGCTATTTAACCATGCCTCTTTTAGCCCTCGTTCACACCTGAACGTTTTGTAGCGCGTTCTACGCTCGACGAACGCTCTACAAAACGCTCAAAAAATATAAATCCCATTGTATTCAATGGTCTCGTTCCCACCTTGGCGTATTTCCGCCCATCCCTAACGCGCTACAAAACGGCCCACGCCTGAAAAGGTACACGTACTACTTTGGGCCGTTTTGTTGCGCGTTTCCATTGGGATACAGCCAAGTAACCTTCGGAAACGCGCGTTTGTCGCGCGACTTTTTTACCGCGAATCGCAATGCAATACGCCTAGGTGTGAACGAGACCTTAAGCCATGTCCAATATTAAGTGCAACTTAGCTACTACCATTTGAAAATCTTCAATATTGAATTTCTTCCACTGGCTTCACAGAAGCCACTGTCCATGTGTTCAAACTAACAGTAAATTAAAAGAAGGTAATATGGATAGCAAACCAATTTAAATGATAGCTTCTGTCATTAACACCCTTAATCTTAACTCTCTCCAGGCTTCCACGGTACTTCTTTTGTGCACATTGTTTTAGGATTTACCAACCAACTAACACATCACAAAGAAAAACAAAATGGAGCAGGAAAAGGACACAAAGAGGGAAATGTATGACAGATTATATCTATACTGTAAGTAGAGATGAGTAAATCATGAAAAAGTTGCTTCCCCGGTGATTTAGAGAAGTGATGTTAAATATTTGAATTTCTCTACATATGTGTAAAGTGGTGAAAAAGGTGGGCCAAAGAGTCACATACCATTTCACTAGGGGCAGGTTACACGGCAGACTCCCCCACAGAGGAAGCTGGTGTTCCTTAATAAACAATGGCTTCCTTACACGAGATGAACTCTCACTTTGTTAGGGGTGCTTACAGCATTTCGGCCTTTTCCTCGCAGAGTACCGTGTAACTGTGGTCCTGTTTAGTGAATGGAGGAAATCTTCATCCAATCTAGAGAAAAGGACACTCGTTGCTAGGAGTTCTGCAGAGGCAGTGAGACAGAGAGATCCTATTCTCTGGAACAGAGAGACAACTATGCCAGCCATGTGAGCAGTGAAGAGAGTCCCCCACTTTAAATGAACATAGACCAGGAACTGTATTTCCCCCAGGGACTGAACAAAAAAGATAGTAAAGGCTATGTTGTGAAGATGCTACTTCGCAGTGTGGTCATCAGCTGCTGACTATTAGAGAGTATACCCTGCGAGGGAATGATTTTGGAACTTTGTTCAAGTATTTGCCCAATCTTTGGATCAAGGTGTTATTATTTTTACCACCCTTTTTCCAAGTCGCAGTTTATAACATTTATAAGCAAAGGGAAATGGCATGGTTTCCTATCTCTAGCGGTGCTATAAAAGAACATGTGCACAGGGTGTGAAGTGACTACAGAAAGTTGATGGCCAGACAGCCACCCAACATGGAGCACATTACCCAAGAAGGTCAGTATACTGGGAAGATGTGTGTGTATTGGTGATTACATTACCACACTTCAGGCTGACCTCCTATTGCAAGTATTCCCCAAAGGGGCCTCTTGGGGTTAGGAAGGGACCCAACTCCCCAGCCTGATTGGATCCAATCAGGCGATAATCTCTTTAGCATCATAAAGAAGTAGTATACTTCCTTATCACTGACACAAGGAGCAGAACATGCTATATCATGCTTTATTTCTATAATGTTACTGGTCACCCTTCTCTAACATGGCATATCTCAATTTTGTCAGATTTGGCACCAAAAAAAAAGATTTAAACAATTTAGAATTAGCATTCATAGTCTTGCCCCAGTAATCCTATGTAATATCTTGTTTGTTGTGTCAGTGTGTGCCACAGGATGCCCCTTTTTAAACAAGTGGGGAACTACATAACTTAAACTAGGGACAAGGAAAGCAAAAGTTTGTAGTATGAGGCTTATGCAAATGGGAAAACTGAGGTAATTTTTTCACTCATTTCACAATAAGTGATAAGCCTAGATGCATATATTACCTTAGCAAAAAAAAAAACTCAAAAGTGATTATTTTTAAGTAATGCATTCTGTTCCTTATTCTCTACTGCTGATTAATGTCAGGAAACTTGAACAGTGACTTCAAAACAAGGCTGAGCTTATCTACAGTTTCTTCTCTACTTTTATTGAACTTCTTAAAGCTATGGAAACGTCACGTCACCTCCCACACTCGGAGGAAAGAGACATTTCAGAGCACTGAAGAATCTACAGCAGTCAGAACAATGCATAAATGTAACGTGAAAAAACGAATAAATAAAAGCTCCAAGAGGAAACTATTCCAAAGCAGCAAGCTTGCCCCCTGCAGGTTTGAAAATCACATATTAACATGTAATTTTATCTCACAGGAAAGTTTTCAGATTTTAATGGAGAATTTTATTTTCTATATTCATCAACTGGATTATCTCTAAACACTTTAATTGAACAGGAGCTAATATAGGTTATCCTATGTCAGTTGTATGTTTTCAGATATGATATTTTCATCTTCTGTATTCCTTCCCCCTCAAGTCTTTGTTGTAGACTCCATCCCTCTTAAGGTGTAGTGGTGGGGCGATGTCACAAGCTTTAGTCCAAAACCCTCCAGTACTATAGTGACTGTCCAAAGAAAGTCACACACTCTAATATTTCGTTGGAGCACCTTTAGATTTAATTACGGCACATATTCACCATGGAATCATTTCCATAAGCGTATGCAATGTCACAACATTTATTTCTGTCCAGAGTTGCATTCGTTTTTTAACCAAGATCTTGTAGTGATGATAGAAGAGTTGGATTGTAAAGTCTTCTCCAGCACATCCCAAAGATTCTCAGTGGGGAAGGTCTGGACGTGGCCAATACATGTGTGAAAATTATGTCTCATGCTCCCTGAACCACTCTTTCACAATCTGAGCCAGATAAATCCTGACATTGCCATTTTTAAATATGCCCTTGCCATCAGGGAAGAAAAAAATCCCTTGATGGGAAAAACCTGATCATTCACTATATTCAGGTAGACAGCTGATCTCATTTTTATCACTGCAGTAATTATCCAACAAAAAGATCTTATGTATTTGCTTAGCCAAATCCAGGTGGTGACTCTTTTTTTGGCCACGCACTGCATATATATATTTTATTAACAGTAAAAATGATCCTGTGGCCATTTTATAAAATCCCTTCATTAGGTTCAATTCGCAAAGCTAATATACCAGGATAAAGATTCATCTTTTCAAAAAAGTGACTGTTATTTTCAGCTAATTGCCAATGAGAATCAAAAAAAACTTCAGTCACTGCGGGATGCAGCTAAGTATACATACAGGGTGGGAAAGGGGTGGCAGAAAAGATACATGCAATTTATGTAAAAGCCCACTTAGGGGCATATTCATAAAGCAGCGAATGTGATATTTGCCAAACATTCACTGTATATGAATCAACCACTGGAAATTAAAAACACATGCATTGGGAAGCTACAGTACACCTGCAGTGTATGTTTGTATGAATGTCACATTCACTGCTTTGAAAAATGTGTCCCTTAGTGTTTAATTTAGCTTATTATCAGCCATGTCCTTTCTCACCTAACATGTTAACATGATGCAAGTATGAGAAACTCTATAAAGGTTTGCAGTTTTAAATCTAGTGTTGATACGTTTCCTTTAACTGACATTGTTTGAGTATACACTGTAGCCAGTAGATGGCAATGTTTACATTCAACTTTAATGAGCGCTCTTTTCTATTATATTATTTTTACAGTACATTTTATGTATATGAAAAACATTATAGCTTTGCAGCACTGAAAATTTATAACATTAAAAAAATAACATAACGTTTGTCTCAGGTTTTCAGCCCTTATCCTTCTTTTGTCAGCTTCTGGATCACACTTTCCTCAATTATTTCTCTTCATTAATACTTGTAACATAGATAAAAGATGAAAGTAGACAGCCATCTTTTTTAATTAGACACTGTCCTAGCACATTTATTTATTTTTTCACAGAATTTTGTTGACTGTGATTTTGCATATAGGAGTTTTAGCAAAGGAATCATCCATCTGACATCTCTGATAGCAGTGCCCTGAAGGAAGACAAGATAACATTTGAATTTAGAATTATTGTAAAGTAGGTAATATAAATATATACAGTACATCACATTAATATTTACACCCTAATTATATTTAAATATGCAATATATGGTCATGGGGAAAAGTCTTTTTCTGCAGCATAACCGAAAAGATACCTTATCGCACTCCCTACCGGAAGAAACCGCAAAATTGACTTAGGGGGGGTGCTCGTAGTGACCGCGGATGGCGCCGCACTCAGTACAAAAATGGATAGATGTCACCAGCACACCAAAAATATCGTAGTCCAAAAAAGATCATTTGTTGGAACATTTAGCCATGCTGAGCCTGATGAAGGGGATGCTGTGTGGTCCTGAAAGCGCTAGTGTTGGTGACATGACGTTCCAATAAATGGCCTTGAATTTGGACTACAATATTGTTGGTGTGCATTTTTTTTCTGCAGCATGACTCCAAAAATACAACCTGATCTTTATCTAAATCACAAAGACAGAACTATTTCATAAGGTCAAAGAACAGTATACATTTCGAAATGTTTTTATTTAAAGAAGTATTAAACTCTCAAACTTTTTTCGATAATAAGTGCAGATCAAAAAAATATACATAGCCCAGCAAAGTATTTCTTCACAAATTCACCTAAGCACTTACAGACCAGTGGCGGATCCGGGGGGTGGGGGGTGCAACGGGGCAAATTTGCAGTCCGAAACGTTCGTTGTTTTTTACCACGATGCACGTCAATAAATAGACGTATTTTGCAAATTTGGAGTGCCGGTGTCTCTGCTTCAGCTCACATTACTGACCTCCACGCACTGCTTCACCTTACTGAGCTCCGAACTGCGTCACCGTACTGACTTCCGCACTGCGTCACCTTACTGACTTCCGCACTGCGTCACCTTACTGACTTCCGCACTGCGTCACCTTACTGACTTCCGCACTGCGTCACCTTACTGACTTCCGCACTGCGTCACCTTACTGACTTCCGCACTGCGTCACCTTACTGACTTCCGCACTGCGTCACCTTACTGACTTCCGCACTGCGTCACCTTACTGACCTCCGCACTGCGTCACCTTACTGACCTCCGTGCACTGCGTCCCATTACTGACCCCCGCGCACTGCGTCCCATTACTGACCTCAGCGCACTGCGTCCCATTACTGACCTCAGCGCACTGCGTCCCATTACTGACCTCTGTGCACTGTATCACTATACTGACCTCCACGCTCTGCATCACTTTACTGACCTCCGCGCCACTTTACTGACCTCCGCACTCTGGAGAGAGATGGGCATAGTGGCAATGGCAGTGCCCCTCCCGAGACTAGACTCTGGATCCGCCCCTGTTACAATCATCATGTTTACAAACTGCTGGCTACACACTCTCACCTCAGCTTCCCTGAACTTCCTGTCTGTTGTGTTTAGATGAAGCACTGAGATCTTGAGAAATAGTGAATTCATTTTTACTTGCTTATAAGGAGAATATAACATCATAATACAGTATTATTTTTCCAGGGCATACACTTTATAAAGCATCCCTGAGTGACTGTAGGCTGAGATGATCTCATCTGTCTGCTGAAAGCAGAAGGAAGCATTTCCACTGTCTGCTCTCCCTCAATGATCACTCTGACTGTGATGACATGGTAAGGCTGGCCATACACTATACAAATTCTGCCCAGTTCTTGATGAACCAGGTGAAATTTGCATAGTAGCAATGTAAGTAAATTAAGCCTTGAAAGTTTATGCTAACAATTCCTACAGATGTCCCAACTTTTGTTGATTACTCGTAAGCTCTCTGTCTGTGTAAAAGCAGTGTTATTACGCCTTCTTAAGCAATATTTAGACAGTATTGTACTGCAGGAAGTAGTATATTGCTCTTAAAATTATGACAAAAAGACAAACAGACCCCTATAACTCTTAAAAGTGTAGGATCTTTTTTTAGAGAAATTGCAAAGAAAGCCAAGGTGTCAGTGAGTACTGTTTCCTACACCATCAAAGGGCACTTGAAAACTGGAGGAAACTCTGACAGGAAGAGGTCTGCCAGACCAAGAGCCACAAGCAAATCAGAAGACAAGTTTCTGAGCGTCAACTTGAGTGACAGATGGCTTACAGGACAACAGATTCTAGCACAGCTTACCACTGATCAAAGTAAGCAAGTGTCCCTTTCAACTGTGAAGAGAAGACTTCGGGCTGCAGGTTTGACAGGTCGGGTGGCAGTAAGAAAGCCATTGCTAAGATAGCAAAATAAGAAAAAGAGGCACATGGAGGAGGAAGCATGATGGTGTGTGGCTGTTTTGCTGGATCCAGAGTCGGCAGCTTGCACAGAGTGAGTAGCACCCTGAACCAAAACTACTACCAAAGCATTTTGCAGCACCATGCAATACCCTCTGGTGTACGCCTAGTTTGTCAGGGGTTCATTGTACAGCAAGATAATGACCCACAAACATACCACCAGGCTGTGTCAGAACTGCCTTAGAAGAAAAGAACAAGACGGTAGGTTTCACGTCATGGAATGGCCAGCACAGTCTCCAGACTTAAACCCCATCGAGTTGGTTTAGGATGAACTGGACAGAATGGTGAAAGCAAAGCAATCTACAAGTCCAACATTTGTGGGAACTTATGCAACAGTGTTCTGAAGAACTTTCCAAACAATATTTGATTTCCGTTGTAGAAAGAATACCACTAGTGTGTTCGGCTGTTATATCTGCAAAAGGTGACTACTTTGATGAATCAAAAATTTAGATTACAATTTGTTAAAAGAAAAAGATTCCATGATTTATTTTGGATGTCCAATTGTTTACTTGTTCTATGCTTTATTTTCAGAGTACATTGAGACAATAAACTGTGTAAATTTCAATAAAAACTGGAAAAATTAGGGTGTTTTAAAACTTTTGAGTGGTAGTGTATATACAGTATAATGTGTATTTAGCCATTTTGAGTTCATCTTTAATACCACGTGCTCAGTTCAGCTTTAAATACAGAAGCACTATTCTGCAGTTTCTAGCAAATAATCTTTGTCTCTTTAGCAGATCAAATATGACTTTAAATATGTATCGCAGGCACAAAGCAGTTGGAGGTTTTTGCATGCACACTGTTCTCGCTAGTTAAGTATTCATTTGATAACTCAATTACTGCTGTTGACATTAGAGCCCAGCAGGCATTTCATTAACAATTCAATATATGGGTCATTAGATCTTGCAGAGGCTTCAGCTGACCTATGATGTGTCTTTATTACAGTCCTAAATTGGAAATTACACTTTATGACAGTATTCATTTGACAAGAGGATAAAAATAGGGAAGGGTCTTTGACAAATCCTATGCACCTTACATGTTAAAAGAGAAACCCTTCATTTCTTAAAGTCATAATGAGAAGGTCAGCAAATAAAATAAATGACTTTAGAACAAGTAGAAGGCCAAGCATGCAGTTGATGAAGGTTAAATAATGTTAGCTGAGCAGTGAAAACATTATAACCAGTCATGGCGTTAAGACGAGTTTTCAGTAGCAAATGATCTGGCAGCATCTCTCAGACCTGGCTCATTGTAAAGGTTCATGTAGACAGGCTATGTGTCTGAGTGCTAAGCTACATAAAGCATGCGTTTGGGCAAAGCAGAGTCTCCAATTTTAATTGGGTAGGAAGAAAAATAGAATATAGAATGTGTATATATATACATTTTTTCATGTGTCTGGTTTCCCCTGCTGTACAACACCTATACAAACAAAGCTTTTCAAGGTATTAGTGAAGGTGTTGAAATTCCAGCATACAAAGCCAATATCATACGGAAAATAAGCTATGCAGGCAATACAATTTTGCTCACAGAATCTGAGGAAGACTAAAATGTTACTTAATGAAAACGCAGAAAAGGGCAAGGAAGTCTCCATCCAAATAAACACTCAAAAGACAAAATGCATTGCTATAACCAACAAAGGGCACACAAAACAAATGCTTGAAAATAAAACCATAGAACAGGTAAGCAACTTCCAATACCTTGGAACATGGACCAGTGAAAACCTGAAGAACGATGTTGACATCAGAGCTAGAAATGCCCAAGTCCAAAAAAAGTTTCCGAAGCCACAGATAACTGATGAGTAACAGTCTCCATTTAAGAACGGACTGCAACAAACACAAGTATGGACTGTTCTCAGGTATGGCACATAAACGTTTTCCCTGTTTTCTAAAAAATATCACAAGTTTTTAACTGAGGTGCTACAGGAGGATCTTGAAAACCAGCTGGATGGACAAGTCAAGAATGAGGAAATGGTTCAAAGAGTCAGTGAAGTAAAACCACATCTGTTGGAAGGAATATTGAAGAAAAAATGCACATTCATTGGCCTTGCAATAAAGAGGAGCCATGCAAGATTGTGGATAAGAGCAAGGCAAAGAGAAAGAAGAACATGGTGGATGGATCACATCCAGAAAATGACAGGCATCTGTGATTTAAGGCAAAACACTGACCTGGCAAACGACAAGGCCAAATGGTAAGTGATCGTAGAAGCAAGGTTCCAGGTTTGCTGTTTTTTAATAATATATTTATGTATATATAGATAGATCTATCTATCTATATAGATAGATAGATAGATCTATCTATATATAGATCTATCTATATACTGTATATAGATATCTCTGTATAAAACAAAGAATGGAAACATCATGATTATGGAAAACAAGAGAGTAAGCAACATATAAAGGGAAAGTGGCTTTTACGATAATTCCAAATAAAAATAACATCTATTCAGCTAAGAGGAGAAAGTAAGAAAAAACGAAATTAGAAGGAACAGTTAGATAGGGTAAGGTCTGGAAACATCATAGTAGAGAGGTATATAGTGGTTGAATGAAAAATAAAGAACTGGGTAAACAGGTAGTTCTCCAGGACAACAGCAAAAAAAGGGGGGGGGGCAGAGTGTTATAAGGGGAAGGTAAAGAAGGGGGGAGATACAAAGAAGAAGGTTGCACAATCCACTAAGGTGCAAACGTTGGAACCCTGATGGCAACTCTGGGAACAACTGAATCCAAGTTATAGACATATGGATTGGGATCTCAGGACCATAACTTTCTATAGTGATCTGACTTATCAAGTGAACTAGTCCTAGCCTCTTCCATTTTTGAAACATGAAATAGCTTAAACTCAGATCTTCCACTCAGAGACAGTAGGGGCGCATTAGAATTCCAGTGGAGTGGAATTAGCATTTAAGCCACGTTAATCAAATGTATGCCTAGAGCGTTTTTGTATGCGGACAACAGATTCTGTAGAGTCAGACAATAAGTACTGATGGGCTTCAAAATAATGTGCTGAGGCAGTAATTCTTGGAATCCAGTGATGCAAAAGTGCAAAAAGGAATGATACGTGGGTAAGTCCACCAAATATGTAGGGCAGAACTTACATCCATGTTACAGCACCAGCAAATATATTAGATGACTCAAGGTAAATCTTATGTGTCTGGTCACGGGCACAAGGACTGCTTTTAAGTGATGAGCTTTTTTGAAAGATCATACTATTGCTGTTGCTTGTGACATGTAAGAAACAGAATGTATTCATCCAGACTTGTAAACTTACTGAACGGTCTACTTTAAACATTTTCAGTGATGATTTACAAAAACATTTTGTGCATATTCTTACTGTATGTGTAGTGGTGAGTAATGTACGTTCTGTGACGGTGTGCAATAGTGGTCTTTGTTAGTAATGCAGTACCAGCAACAGGAAGAGTACAGAAAAAAAAAACCATTTCAGTAACCAGTAAGTTCCCACTCGCAGTCAGCTCTCCTTCCTGTGAAACATTTATCAGATTCGATCACTGCTGAATTCTCTCCATCTTCATCTCTATGAACACGACAACATGTCAGCTCTGCTGGGTTTGGTCATCCTGTTAATGTTAGGAGCAAGAGCTCAAGATGCGACCAACACTGGTAGGTATATAAATTGTGTCTGTATATCTTTGTTTTTTTTAACATTGCAGGTTATTTGCATACAAATGGCTAGCATGCTGATAAATATCGAATCTGGTGGTGAGTTCACAGTTTCTCGCTTATTTTATTTACTTAACACTTGTTTGTACTGGTTATGACATTAGTGTCATGTAATTTACATAGATTCAATTGTATGTAAGTTACACAGATTGTATATTTAAAGGGATAAAGCATGTACAACAGCGAAGACCAGCCTAGCTGGTTAATACTGTAGAACATTCTAGCCTTTCTCTGCTATTGTAATTTTTTATTGACTGATATCTAGGTCAGACTTTCTCAACCAGGTGCCTAGGGTGCCCTCTGGCTTCAACAGGTGTGCCTCGAAATTTTGACAAATTGTCATGCCTTTCTATGGTGCAGACGTGTCTGCCACCAGCAGCGGAATTATGCTAATTTAGGGAGGATGGGATCCATTCAAAAAAGGACAGAAGTTTGCTGTCAACCAGGCCTGCTTCACCTCTCACTCTCTCCCATGCTGCTGCAGCTCCTCAAGGAGCTACCCACCCCAGGCTCCCAGCTCCCCCTGCTATTTTGGCACATGCTGTAACCATTAAATATGTTTTGGTTATTAAACCCTTCCTCTACTCCACTTTCTGCCCCACTTCCATTCTCAGGTCCAGTGATATTCAAAAGTTTCCAGGTACTCACAGTTCTCCCAGACCTCTTCCCCAACATGGGACCCACCTGGAAATGAAGGCAGTTTCTCCTTCCTCCCTTCTCTGGTCATGTCATATATCACAAGACAAGGGGAGACACAAAGGAGGGCAGTCTGCCCACACTCCCCAGTGGGCACCCGCACTGAGAAGAAGGCCTGTTTTTAGCAGGCGCCAAGTCTTCCTGCTCTCTTCCACTCACAATAGGCTGCACTGAAGGGAGGAGAGAGCAAAATCATCCCTCCAGCAACTATCCTGTTCTCTATTCTGCCTGATAGGAGTCATGCTGCAGTCACTCCTTTCAATCAACAGAAAGCCAGAGAACTAAGCCCAGCACCCAGAGAGTCAGTAAAATAAGTAGAAGCCGCAAAGTTCCCAAGTATGACCCTTCCTGTGTCCCCCAGCACTGCTCATAGAAATGTCTCCATTGCACACTATATTGGTATTTCATCTATTGGAGTCACGAGGCGGCCCAACAAAGTCATCTCGTGGAGTCATCTCGTGACCCAACAAAGTACTGATGGGGTGGTCATAATAATCTGGCCACTCAGTGTATACCCTGGTGTAGCAACTGGTGGATTTCACCACAGCAACCAGATGAAAAATATTTTGCCCATACACCTTAATCTTCTGGTTTTTTTAAAAGGTCTCTTTGCCTGATGTAGGGACCCTGCTGGTTCCAAAATGTTGCAATTTGCTGTATGACATGCTCAACAAATGTCAATAAAAGCTGGTTCTTATTGCAGAATATTAGGTGTGCTTTTTCACCCCAGCACTTCTCACCTCTGCCACCTGTACTGTACCTCTTCTGTCTATAGCAGGGGAGGGAAAACTCTGGCCCTCCAGCTGTTGTGGAACTACAAATCCCATATGGCATTGCAAGATTCTCACAGCCATGGCATGGCTTTGAGAGACAGGTGCATGATGTGATTTGTAGGTTCACTACAATTGGAGGGCCGGACTTTGATCTTTACTGTGTCTCAGTTGCAAAAGAAGAAAAAGCAGCCGTTTATCTTTGACACATAGTTCCAGTTGTTAGCAATGTTGTTATGCAGCATAATGTGGTTTCCGTTTGTGGTGAGGGGTCTTCTATTGCTATATGTCATTTGTAGCAAAGAAGGAGGTCAGCTGGGTTTCTGTGCAGACAAGCCAGAGCCATGTAAGGTCTATTTTCTATTTGTTGGACATTTCTTCAGGACACAGGGCAAAGCTCATTTTTATAAAAGTTATCAACAGCAAGGTGTTAATAACACTAAACTGACCTTAACCACTTGAAGCCCGGGGTGTTGAACACCCTTCCTGTCCAGGCCATGTGTCACTATTCAGCGCTGCGGTACTTTAACTGACATTTATTCACTCATACAATGCTGTACTGAACTGAATTTTATACCATTTTTAGGGGGGACAGATAGAGCTTTCTTTTGGTGGTATTTAATCATCACTGTGGTTTCTATTTTTTACTATATAATGAAAAAAAACCAGAACATTTTGGGTAAAAAAACTGTTTTCCCTACATTATGTTAAAAAACATTTATTCTTACCCATATTTTTGGTAAAATATAAAAGACGGGGTAATGTTGGGTAAATAGACAGCAAACATGTCACCCTTTAAAATTGCGTCCGCCTGCAAAATCGCAACAAAATACCATACCCAAAATTGGCCACAGGCGAAACTTTAAAAGCTTTTATCCCTCAACTGTTTATTTTGTTTATTGTTATCAGTGATTGATGGGCCTAAATTAATGCCCTCACTCTGACGTTTGCAGTGTTATGTAGCATGTGTGGCGCAATAGGCACAATCGTCATTTTCACACGTAGGCGCACCCGACATATGTTTGTGTGTGTATGTGGGGGCAGGGGGACTTTTGTGTTGTTTTTTTTATTTTATATTTTTATATGTGACTTTGTTTTTTGTTTTTTTGTAAACTTTTTTTTCACTTCACTTTATTGCTATCACATAGGGAGCTAAAAAACCCCCTAAGACATAGCCAATTTACACAAACGTCCTCTTTGTGGAGACATCAGGGGCCTCTAGGACCCCTAATGTCACCTAGGGACCCACAAAGACGCTGATAAAGCAGAGATCTGCTTCACCAGCTTCTCTCCAGATACAGAAGCCGGAGAATGACAGCTGAATGCAGAAGTGATGTAATATATATCACTCCTGCATTCAGAGAACAGAGGAGACATCAAATGGAGATGCGGTTGATGATTTCCCTCTGATCTCCAGTGGCAGAGCCGTTGTGCGTGTCCCGGGCCTGCACCAGCACAGCGGAGCTCGGGATCAGAGGCAGCGGAGGGGGGCCAGCACACCCACATGCCTAATACAAGCGATCCAGTGACTCTACAGCCGCCTGACCACTTATGTATGTAAACAGCCATCGCTGGCTGTTTAAAATTTAAGCAGTTTTCCTGTTTGTGCGCACCACCCAGCGGCGCGCACGAGTGGGACAAGCGAGGACGTCTAAAAACGCCCATTCACATTCAAGAAGCTCCTGTTTGTGCAGACACACAGCTTCCTAGCATACACAAGGATGACTCCATAGGACATTGCAAGAGAAAGGAGCCACCCTAATACAGGATATCAGGGCCTGTTTGGGGGACCAGCTGATTCTGCAGTAAAACTAAAACTTTTAAACATCAAGGAGCAGCATTTATTGTTAACGATTTAATCAGCATTTGAAATAACTTAAAAACATTTTGACATAATATCAATTTAAAGGATAATTTTACAAAAGCACAGTTATCCTTCAGAGATGGATCTTTGCTGATTAACCACTCAGGAAGCTCCCAATGGATCATTAAAATAACCATTCTTTCTCATTTTTTCTGCTGCTGAGATAAGATATCAGCCACACAGGGAGTGCATTGTTTTCAGTCGGATGACTCATAGTCATAAAGAGCTGCAAAGCACAACCAGTTAGCAGTACTGCACGGTAGGAAGCAGGGCCTGCATTACATATTTAATGTGCACCAAGGCTAATAATATAGAAAAACAAAGTATTTATAACAGCATATAATGAACAGATTTAAACTGATATCGCTTGTTCAAGTGGAAAAAGCATAACATTAAATGAATTAGGACTAGCTGATATATACAGGTGCAGTATGTGTTTAATACTTTCTAAAAATGTTATGGATGAGTATCCATCTAATAACACAATACTAGTTTTGTGTTATTAGCGTGGCACGTTTTTGTGCGTGAATGAGATCTTCACTTACTAGCTCTGATTGCTCTAAATAAACAGGCTTTGTTCATCACCTTTTTGTGAATATTTGCCATTTGTCATATATTTATGAATTTGGAGCCCCACAATGTTAAAATATAATATAATAATTTTAATGCAGAAATTAAAAATTATAGTTTATACAAAAACTTTCATATTACCTCTTCTTTTGACACCTTAGTCTTCTAAGGTGACCAATCTGACCCTTTGGCTGACTCTGTCTGGCCTGTGGTCCAGACATGGACCGAGTGGTGGTTCTGACCAGGGCATGATTGCTGGCCTGCGCTTGGTTATGGCTGACTGATAGTGGATGTGCAGGCCTCCGAGGCCAGTACATCCACTGCCAGCCATAGTCCAGTGCAGGCCCTCCTCCTCTTCAGTCATTGGCTGCTAGGACCGCTGGTGCAGTGGCGTCACAAGGGGGGTGCAGCCCGCACCTTAGTGACACCATTGGAGGGGTCCATGGTCCCATCGCACTCCTGACCCCCAAATCCCTTCAAGAAGCGGGTGCTACAGTGGTCAACGGGTGGCATCCGTTATGATCACAGGTAGAGACAGAGACACCGGCACTCCAAAATGATAAGCAAATGTCTATTTATTGACGTGCAGTGTAGCAAATAGCAACAAATGTTTCGGGGTCACAGAGGATCCCCTTCCTCAGGCAAAAGCTTTTGCCTGAGGAAGGGGATCCTCTGTGACCCCGAAACATTTGTTGCTATTTGCTACACTGCACGTCAATAAATAGACGTTTACTTATCATTTTGGAGTGTCGGTGTCTCTGTCTCTACCATTGGAGGGGTGACACCAAAATGACTGCCAGTCATTTTGGTGTCACCCCCTCTAAAAAGTTGGGCACTCATTCATGGACCAAGAGCCCGACAGTTTCAGGAGTTCTTAAGGGACCGTAATAGACAGGGGTGCGGGTACTCCTAGAATGAGATCCTAATAGGTTGGACTTGATGGACTAATGTCTTTATTCAACCTCAAATACTATGTAACTATGTAACTATGTAGGAGGGGACCTGGCGGCATACCTCATCCCGCCGGGTGAACATCCTCTCCTCTCTCTGCCGATGTCCATCACTAAGATGGCCGCCAGCAGGCATCAATTAGATGACCACGCATGCATGATGACGTCGTCGCGCACGAGCGTAGTGAGCGTCTCGGCCCCGGTTGACACCCGGCCTCGGGACGCCCCTGCGCTGGTGTCCTAATAACCAGTGACATCAGGTGTCTACCTCCTCTACAGTCATTGGTTGCTAAGACTGCTGGCGGTCTTAGCAATCAGTGACATCAAACGTGTTCCTCGCCCCCAGCATTACAGAAGGACGGAAGAGTATCTTCTTTTGTCCTCTCTTGCAACCTGCTCCATCTCCCATAATAGAAGTCACCAGCACTCGATGATATGTGCAAGAAGTAAAGCACTTTTTATTAAACTGTCACATGCGTCATACAGCCAACATTTCGGGGCCACACAGGGTCCCTTCTTCTGGGTGACATAGTGACCTAGAAGGGACCCTTTGTGGCCCCCGAAACGTTGGCTGTATGACACATGTGACAGTTTAATAAAACGTGCTTTAATTCTTGCACATATCATCGAGTGCTGGTGACTTCTATTATGGACTATATCTGACATCCGTGTTGTCACTTCAAGCACCAACCTTTCATTAAGGTCTGCATGCTGTGTGGAGTGCAGCTGATTTAATAATATCGACTGATCCACCTCCCGGCTCCTGCCTCTGGCCTTGTTATATAGTAGTAAACTAAGGTATGTGAGGACAATAATAAAAAGGGGAACTATAAAGGGGACAAAACTTGCAAGGGGGCACTCTAATAGGGACATTACCAAAACCATATAAATACTGCTTTTTATAAAATGAATATAGCCCAGAATTAAGTACAGCCTATTGGTTTCGGCCCTCCACAACAGTCAAAGTTTCTCATGTGGCCCCTTGAGAAAATGAATTGCCCAACTCTTAATTAAAGTAAGTCTCTATTACTGGAGTAGCCAATCTTCAGCCCTCCAGCTGTGGTAAAACTACAAACCTCATCATGAATCTGCCTCTGGGAGTCATGCCTGTGGCTGTCAGAGTCTTGCAATGCCTCATGGGACTTGTAGTACCAAAACAGCTGGATTGCTGAAGTTTGGCTACCCCCTGTCCTATTATTTTATTTTTTATAAAATCTTTTTATTAAGGTTTTGATCAAATAACATAGATAGAAACTCTCACAGCCATGGAGGCTACAAGACACATTACAAGCAATAACATATACATCACAACACAGAAAATAACAGTAAGAGAACTTATCAACAATCCCCCCGAGAAAGTGTGTGTCCCCTAAAACCCAACAGCAGCAAGCAGAGCATAATAACAAAGCCACAGTGTTAAAAATAGAGCGGATCTGCTACACCGAGTTCAGTAGTGCAATCGGGAGATCCAAGAAGATCTACATAGATCTGATTCCTAGACTGTTACCCCGTCCTATAATATACACTATGGTGACTGCATAGCCCTCCATTGTGGAGTAACCCGGGATAAATTAACAATAACAAACTACCTTACAGCAAATTATGTGACTACTACAGAATGCATCCAGAGACTGAAGGAAGTGTGCTTTGCGTCTCATTCAATTGTCGGTGACAGAAAGTGGTTATTGACCCGTGTACTCCTAATTTCTCCTCCTGCTAATTGTAATTTGTATTACTGCCGCTGGCAAAATAAGCAGGAGAGTGCCCTGTGATTGGGGGCAGGGATGAACGGATTTTACTGTTCTGCAGAAAAACACACCGCATTATATACCAATATTTTCTGTGAAATACTTTTTATTTCCTTTGCAAGTTCTCAGATTGATTCTAGTGGTATTACATATGCCCTTTAGTCAAAGTGGAGATGTGTGTTACACAATCTTGAGTTTATTTCCAAGAAATAGGAGCACAATCAGACATTGAATTACATGGGACTTGTGACAATCTATAGAAGATGGATTTCTGTATTGAATCAGTTGACTTTTGTAGCCCGAGATTTGGTAGCGCTGTTATAGCAGAATATAGGGCCATTTCACTAAACGGTATGAATTATTTTAGCAGTTCTTGTTATCTTATCTTATAATTTTCTGTATTTTTTCAGGAAAGGTTATGTTATCTGTAACTCAAATTATTCTATTTTCTGCTCTCCTTCATTGACACCTCACAGGCCATCACAGCTAACACCAGTTACAAGCCAGCAATATTTTTGAGTGTATCTATAGCCATTTATTTTAGTTTTAGATTCAGTAAGTAATGACTAAATTGGTTGGATTTTATTTTCACTGTCTGTGTACCGTTGGGGAGGTTTCCCTTTACTTCCTGTCTCTGAGACACAACAGAAAGTGAGAGGAACTTTTTAGAAAGTGGTATATCCTTTTGGAAATATCCCCTCTATTTCTGTTCAGGTAACAACTGTACAGCCCGGTTCACACCTAGGCAGCATAGTTTTTGTGCGTCTGTACGCGCACGTTCAGCGTGTGGTTATTTACACGTTTATGGGTGGCTTGCACTTTTTTTACGCACGTGAAAATGCGTGTACATGAAGACGAGCCTTTTCACTTGCAGCTTAAGAAATTTTGCGGTCAATGGAAGAACGCTCATACAAACATACAAAAAATGCACACAAAAATGTGCTTCTGCCGCTCGTTTTCTGGTGTTTCCATTAAAATCTATGGGGGAAAAACAAGCTGGAAACCGCCAAAAGAAGCTCATGTACCTTTTTCTGCATTCGGCGTTTTGCTGCTCCGGTGTAAACAGGGCCCATTGAAAATCATGGGATTTCTTGTGTTGGGCTTTAAAGTGCTTTTCCTACTGCTCAAAAATGCCTAGGTGTGAACCAGGCCTAAATTGTCACTAATAAGGGCTCAGCAATAAAAACCTGACAACGCTTCCCTACTATATCCAAAACAACAACAAAAAAGTTTTGGCTAGAAATGCAATTTAAATGATTAGCTCATTTTGAAATTAAGCATATTTTGCACTCTCCATGAATGCACATACCTTTTTGCTACTCCACAACTTTTAGTACTCCACCTTTCCTTTTCTCAGATGCATTCTTACCTCCATCCTTCTGTAAAATTCTTTGCTCTGGCTGTGCCTGTGCAGAAGGTCTCCACAGACTTCTATGGGCTCATCTCCCGTGTGTTTGTGGGGCAAACATAAAACTGCCAAGTGAACAGTAGGAGAATTCATCTAAATGTACCACCTTAAATCAGTGTATACTCAGTAAGCCCAAATTGAAAGTGCTCATCTTAAAAGTTGCCTGCGTCACCTTTTATACTACTGTGTACATCTGTAACGTCTCTGCAGCACAAGCCTTGGATCACAACTGCGGAGAGGGTACTTGCGGTTTGGTCAGTTGATGGTCTCAATTACTCACTTAGTAACGTAGAGAAATATAGGAGACCTTTCACATCATATAAACCGTACTGAGAGGTTGTGTATGTCAACTGAAAGAAATAGGTGGGAGAGGGTTAACTTCTGCAGGATTAGACTGTGGTGAGACCCGGTACTGCACAGGTAATCCCAGTGGACGTATACCAAGAGAGACAAGTGACTTCCTTATAATGACAGTCAGCTGGACTTGACTACAAGCAAGTTATACTGTTATTCCCCTGGTCACACAATACATCTTTAACAGTCGCGGCTTAAGTACGGATACTTGCGATTGGAAGATCACTCCTGGAATCTCCTATGGCTGATGGTGGTGAGCATCAGCAGTCCACTCTCTAGCCGTCCTGGCCCGCAATCTCAGACTTCCCCCTTGATGTGCCTTTGAACTACCCCCTAAGTGGGGTTTGCGAGGTGCTGGTCCCTGGTTGCTGCGGTCTGCGGTTGCAGAGTGTGAATCTTCGGCGTTCACTGTTGCAAACAGTCGGACGCTGAAGATTCGTTTGGCCCCGTCTTAAGGAGCCTCGTGCGCCTGCGCTAATAGGAGGAGGAGCCGAGGGTCTATGTGCGCGTGCGCCGCGAGGAGACGCTACAGCCCGTTGTGCGCATGCGCGGTCCCAAATCGTGATCCCGGGACGTAACGAGGTAGGCTTCTTACAACATCATTGTGAATGCTGAGGCAGGAAAGATTGCAAAGGGCAGAGCGCCACAAACGTGTAGTTAGTCCAGTAAAACATGACGCCTGCACTGTCATTAATTTGCAAAACGTTTGATTCTGCACTATTATTGTCCAGTTCCTCACTACGAATCATTAATGTAAGCCCTAATGAAGCGGGACTTGTGAGCCCCCAAAATGTGTGACTTTACCTTATGGACTTTTACATTAAGATCATTAAAGTTATAGCTGGATTATTTACTTTTCAATAAAGCCCATTTTACAGCCACAGGAGTGTTGGAGAGATTGGGTTCAGCCAGGGTGGGTCATCATCCTTATTGAACAGCAGAAGGACCCTTCTATCCAGCAGCTCCTTAGGGGGTGGTACTACACATAAAACAGTGGGACACCAAATCAGATGAAAAGCCAACTGGACTGTATGGAAACTTTCAGAAGATCCCATATCATACATTTTCCTAAAATAGAGGAATACCCAATGCAGTGTTTAGAATCTCCATAGGCACTGATTCATCAAAAGCTAGTACTCTCCTGTATTCCTTCTGTAGAGATCACTTAGCATTACATGCTGATCAGCACTTGATTCAAAGAAGTCATCCCACTAAAAATATTACGTTTATATTTTATCCGCCAGGGCACCTAGTCCATATAGCACTTTTCCTGTTCAAATCCATCCCGCCATTGATATAGCCAACATTACCATAAATATATATTTTTAGTCTCCGTTGGGCAGACCAAATGCTATATCCACATCATAAACTGGCAAATACATTTATTTATTTTTGTGAAACTTCTTTAAAAATTTAAAGGAACAGTTGCATGTGCTGCTAAACAATATTTGCAGCCCATACTTCAGTGGCTTGCAAGGGTACCGTTCATTTTAAGCAAGGGCTGGGCTTGCCCCCCAACCTTGAGACACCTGCCTGGGGAGCATTAAAAAAATGGTGAATGATATACACTAAGTATTGTTACTAACAGTTATGCAGATCTTTTCATAATAATTTAAAGGGCAAGTATAAATGTACAGGCCATTGCCTGTGATCTCCCACCAACAAAATACAAATGTTGAATTTGATAGCAGGTCGGCTTGAAAATAATGCCAGTTTAGCACACAAACATATATTTAAAACCCATTCAAAAATAAACCCCTTTTTTGCCTTTTACCTATTATCTAATATATAATTTTTGTTGTAGATATTCGACCAACTACAGTGGACCCTGGGTTTCCCAGAAATGCGAGCACAAATGACCCAGAAGTCCAGAAGGCAGTAAGAATAACTGTGTATGCATACAACAACATATCCAATGATGCATTCCTATTTAAAGATCTGGAGATAGAGAAAGCTATGATACAGGTGAGAACATTTTCCTGTTTCAGTTAGTTATAGGACTTAAAAATATGTCATCAGAAAACAAAGTCAGTATATGTATTTCTTCTGCAGGTTGTGAAAGGTATAAAATATATGATCAGGATGAAACTGGCAAGGACAATTTGTTACAAAAGCATGAAGGACTTTTTGGATGAGTGTGACTTCCAACAAAGTAAACAACTGAAACAGGTATGTCATAAATTTTAGACAGGTATGAAAATCAGAATAATTAGGGATGTTCCAATACCATTTTTTCGGTATCAATACCGGTGCATCCACTAGCATGGAAACCGGCTTCCCGGGCAATCAGGAAGCCGGGCGGCGGGTAATGACACACTGCCCGGCTTCCTGATTGCCTGGGAAGCCAGCTCCATGCTGTTTGGCCGGCTCAATGCTGATTGGCCGGGAAACTGGCTTCCCAGCCAATCTGCATCTGGAACAGCTGATCGTTCCTGAAATGTCGTTTCTATCCGACTTTGTGAGTGCGATCTCATATTCCACTGTACTCACAAAGTTGGATAGAAGCGACATTTCAGGAAAGATCAGCTGTTCCAGGGCAGATCAATTCTCCTGCACATACCATCTGCGATGCCAATCTGCCCTGGAACAGCTGAGAAAGGTTGTTGGCAACATCCTGTGCAGAGATTTTCCAGCTCATGGGACAACAATCTAAGTTTTTAGCAGACTAAGAGTGGACATTACTGGGGCTACAAATGGTAGCTGCCATATGTATACATTCGGCTTAATGATATTGAAATATAATTTTAATGAAAGAAAAGAAAAACAGAGGAAGAAAAATGTACAGAAAAGATACTACTAGATTCTAAGCTCTCACAAGCAGGGCCCTCCTAACACTATTGAAATTGTATTGTACCTGTACTGTCTCACTCCTTTTTGGAAAGCTCTGTGCAAACTGTTGGCCTTATATAAATCCTGTATAATAATAATAATAATAATAATAATAATAATAATAATAATACAAAACAGACAACTGTAAAAGTGAAAAGCAATTGCACTGAATTAAAAATGAAAAGTACTTGTAAAGTTTGCCTGGTCTTTGGTTCCTTGCAGAAGTCCACTCTGGTATGAAAGTCACTGGATCTCATGAATGAATGGATCTCATGAATGACTCTCAGCATCCTTTCATAGTTCCGATGGTATTGAGAGCAAAAGCAGCCAAAAGCAACAGCGTTTGGTTAATCATCTAGAGCAGTGATAGAAAACCTTTGGCATGCGTGCCACAGAGGGCACGCAATGGCCCCCCTGGTGGCACACGAGCCTAGGTGCGGCTGTCTGAGCTCGCACACTCCAGGTTCTCACTAAGGTGGGATGCTTTGGTGCTCCAAATCACATTAAGTGTTTAAAGGTGGCATCTCTAAACCTGACAGGTGCCCAGATCCTATTTAATATATTGCCGAGCCAGCAATATATTAAATAAAATTATCTTGTGGTGGTCCAGTGGTGGATAAGTATGATCTGCATCTCTTGCTGATGCAGACCATACTAATCGCTCCCTCGTGGTGCCACTGCCCACAGGCAGGAGCAATTAGTATGGTGTGCATCACCCAGAGATGCAGATCACACAAATCACACTGATCCTTCACTGGATCACCAGGATAATCCCCAAGTGCCTCACTGGACCCCAGGGATGCAGCCCCCTCCCTGCAAAACAGGTAAGCAGGAGAGGAGGCAATTTATTTGATTATTCATTTTTATTGTTAATAGTTGTGTGTGTGATTTGTGTGTGTTTTTTAATGAGTGTATGTGATGTGTGTTTTTCAATAAAGATATGTGTGTGTGTTTAATAAGTGTGTGATGTGTTTGTGTTTTATTGAGTATGTGATGTGGTTTTTTTTAATGTGTTTTTTTTATGAGTGTGTGATATGTGTGCGATGTGTGTGTTTAAATGTGTGTTTCGACCTGTGTGTTTTAATACTTGTGTGATGTGTGTGTTTTAAGGCGTGTGTGTTTCATTACGTGTGATGTTTGTGTGTTTTTTAATGAGTATGTGAGATGTGTGTTTTATAATGTGTGTTTTTTAAAGAGTGTGTGATGTGTGTGTTTTATTGAATGGATAAATGTTTGAATATGTGTGTTTCCCTATTTTGCCTTAGGCAGTGATGCTGAATGTTTTTTAAACCCCAGTGCCCAAACTGCAACGCAATACCAAACTTATTTTCAATGTTGGCACTTTGAGATAAATAAATGTATTTTGTGTTGCACTCGGGGTGAAAAACATTAGCCATCACTGCTCTAGAACGTTTCACTAAGCCAACCCTCACTCAAAAGAGCTGAGGAGTTTGATGCAGGAGAGATTTTATTATACTTCAATGGACACTACCTTAATTCCAATTATTCAAACTATATGTGCGTTTCCAGATAACAAGGTTTTACAATTTGACAACCAACATATTACTGAACAGAATAAAATTATGATTTCTTAGACACCAAACATGGTATATTCCAGAGGTACGTTTGTCTTAGGAGGTCCAATGCCCTCCATTAGGCCCCTGAACCAGGTGATATAGGCATGTTTGATGTCTAAATATATGATATTTTCTTACACCTTAGTGAAATGAGTTTTTAATATTCAAATTCCATCATCATAAATGATTCATATTGTTTGAAACTTAAAGTGACACTAAACTCAGGAGTTAAATCTTAAAACTGCATTCAAGTACTTTAACTATCAACAACAAAAGTATCTTCTATGTGTATCACTCAGCTGTAGATCCTCAAATCCTCTCAGAATTGGTGCTGACACTGTCCTTCCTTCTGGGGGGTGGCTACTTTTGTTCTCCATGGTTACTGTGTGTGTTGTAAAGTAGCCACCGCTCCAAGCTTGCTCCAGTGATGGACTACAATCTCACGTTTAGTTTACTCATTTGTATTGAGATTGTAGTCCATCACAGCATTTGATGGAGTTTGTTCTAAAGTATCTGTTCCAGATATCCAATACTTAATTTAAAAAATTTGCTTTTTCAGGCGCAATGTTCCTGTCGTACCTTTCAGGATTTTTAAAATACTTTATACTTAATACTTTATATTCAGTGAACTTCCCATCAATATGGTACCATCTGTTGACTCTCCACAGGAAGTACCATACCCTGTGTTTAGGAAGGATTGCAAGGGTTTACATGACCTTATTGGCTTAATGTGCCTATTTCTGACACAGATCATTCTGCTTCCTGTTTATTCATTGCCACCCAATCTCTAGTTGTCTATTCTTTAAGTCCCTCTTTATGTGTCATATTTGGCTTTTTTTAAAAGAGAAGCAAAGCCAAACCTTTTCTTGGCTCTACTTCTTTTTTGGCTCCCAAGAGTACATTTACTAATGTACACCTATGACCCAAAGTCAGAATATAGCAGGCTGCCTGGCTGCCTGCAATGGTTACATGATCGCTCAGCTCTCAGGATATAGAACTATATACACCTGCAATGTCACACGCCAGCTCTAACTATTGGAGAGAGTATATTATACTCTCCCAGTACTTCTCCTTTAAATCACACTGTTCTTAGCCCTTCTTTTGGTCTCTGGGGTGTGACCTTCAGCATTTATCATAAGCAAATAGAACATTTAAATTAATGTGGCAAGAAATCTCATGCTCATTCAACAAATATGCTAAACTGGTTATATAGCAATATCCTTTTCTGTCATTATGTGTTTCCTTTAACTGAATATACAGCCAAAATGTTTTCCTTTTTCTGTCTGTGTCCTATTAGAAGTATTCCTATTCACTTCCTTTCATTAGAATACAACAGGAAGAGGAAATCTCTTGAAAAGAGAAATTTGTTCTTACACAGTTGTTACTGGAACAGCAAACCTCTTTTAAGTTTTCCCTACTATATATTAATGTTTTATCAATTTGTTCTTCTCTATTTAGATTTTCAAATGCTACTCAGAAGTGTGGAAAATTAGCTGGCAGCATACTGAAAAAGTATCCATCCTGGAATGTTCATAACATGCACCTTCTCAAAGATCTCCAGAACACAGACCTTTTCATTAGAGTTTTTCTATCGGTTGTCATAAAATAACTAAGGAAAGTGATGTAATATTACCTGTACATGTGTTGCAAATTCAATAATATGGGTTCAATTTACAGATGAAGTTCTCTTGGTCATGTAAATATA
>NW_017306670.1:185214-216528 GCF_000935625.1 Nanorana parkeri | reverse complement strand
ATATATATATATATATGTACGTACAAAATACATACAAATCACCATGTTATAATCTTTTGTTCACTACAAATCAGTTTCTGGACTTGGAATTCATACAGGAACTAGAGCAGATCAATTGTAGCTCAGGTCCAGTGGCATTCAGTGCTGATCTTGGTTTGATACTAAGGGGGTTATTCACTAAAGAGCCGAAGGATCCAGCCGTAGCTTCTTCGGCTGTACGGGCTATTCACAATAGCCTGTACAGCAGCTGAGGGCGGCCGAGCGGCTCAGCCGAGCCGAAAGGCATATGCTTTGGCTCAAATGAGCGGAAGTGACAGCCGAAGCGGGGAGAACAGCCTGCCGAAGGGCTGATGATATGGTGTTGAAATTTGCTGCTTAAGATTACCTCATCAGAAAAATATTCATGGTACAATCATGGTGAAATACAGTCCCCTTCTACGTCTACCTACATTTTTGTATGAGTTCTGTCACTGAAGAATAATTGTTTATTGCTGAGATGTGCATTTGGATTCGGACGAACTGCCAAATCAACAAATTTCTGCCAATTCGCCAGTTCACCCAAATCCAAGTTACTATATACCTGAATGTACAAATTACTATACATGCAGGCATGTAGTAATTCATTGTATGGGCGCCGCCATCTTGGGGCATCTGACGTCACGTAAGAAGACACACCACCCTCTTGAGTGCACCAAGATGGCGGTGCCCATTGTTTCTATGCGCGCATGCGTTCGTATGGACGCTCCGGCGGTCAATATGGCCGCCGCAGATTCTTGTTTTTCAGTGTGCAGTTTCGGATACGGAGGCTCGTTGCCTCCGAATCTGAAACAGCATAATAATTAATTTTGTCCAAAACTTTATGCTGTACACATCTACTATATTGTCATAAAACTTTTGGTATCATCTTACTTTTTCATGAATACAGAATATTAAAACCGTCCCATTTTTGCCATCCCAATGTCCCGTTTTTGGCTGAAGGGAATATGGTCAGCCTCTATATAAACCAGAGCTGAGAATTCTAAAAGTAGTCTGGTTCAGTTGGTAGGGTTACTCTGTCATTTTGCTTGTTTGTTAATAATTCCTGTGAACATTTTAAAAAGTCTGTACACTTTCCTTGTTTCCGGAAAGATCATTAAATAGCAGTCAAGATTTCCACCAACAATAAATGTAGCCATAATTATACTACAATAAGCAGAACATTAGGTTCTCGGAAAAAAAAAAGGTTCTTAGCCCAATGGTGTACATGTAGAAAGGAAATGCTGGTGGATGGAAGTTGGATACAAGCTCGAACAGCTCTTAATAAAGTGTATCTCTAGTCCTTTTCGGTAAAATAGGAAAGGGTTAAAGCCTCTGGCGGGTTTATTTTACTGTTTGGGTGACAATAGCTGCGCTAGGAGTATAGTTTGTTTTGAACAATGGACAAGCTGCAACAATCTGTGATTTGATAATCATGTGTATTAGTGCTAATTATGTTGCGCTCAGTCAAAATGTGAATGAATAATACTCTCAAAATAGATGAGTGAAATTCACCTCGTACTAGTGAACATGGCTGAAGTCAAAAATTAAAATGAATACTCTGTGCAATAATACATGTATTATTGCTCATTATGAATACAGACTGAATAGTTTTTTTGGACACATTGGTGCCTTCAAAGAAAGGAAAGTAAATCCATCTTCTTTTCTTTCTACAACAACACCTGTTGTGGTTTTTGGACAGATATATTTTAACTGTAGATATATTGCTATTATATCATCTTAGCAAACCATTTCCTATGCACCTGATACTTGTCATGTCACCTATATGTTTAACACAAGTATATTATATGTAGCACTTTGCACTTATTAGAGTGGAATCACGGATTTGTACCATTTGTATCCATATATGTGCATCAAAAGAGTTTCTGTTGGGATACAGACTGCTAGATTTTTTTTATCTATATAATTCTCATATATTTTACATGTATTATTGCACAGAGTATTCACTATAATTTTTGACTTCACCCATGTTCACTAGCAGGGCTGGTGCTAGGATTCTAGCACCGGCCCTGCTAGGTAGGCAAGGTGCATTTTTGCGCCGACCCCCAACCCCTGTAAAAACAGGGCATTTTGACAAGTACTTGTACTTGTCAAAATGTCCTGATGTTTGCGCTATGGTTTTTTTTTCACTTACCTTTGATGCGGGAGAGCAGCGGCGAGTCAGCGCTGGTCCAGTGGGAGGAGCTCCAGGTGGGGTCGTAATTTAGCTGGCCGGCGACTGCCTGAGGTGCCACGCGTGTCGGGATCCTCAGGCAGTTGCCGGCAAGCTAAATTAGGACCCCACCTGGAGCTCCTCCCACTGGACCAGCACTGACTCGCCGCTGCTCTCCCGCACCGAAGGTAAGTGGAAAAAAACATACAAGTACAAGTACTTGTCAAAATGCCCTGTTTTTTCCGCCCTCACCCTGCAGCGCCCTCAGGCGGCCGCCTGACTTGTCTTGCGGTAGCGCCGGGCCTGTTCACTAGTATGAGGTGAATTTCACTTATCTATTTTGAGAGTATTATTCGTTCACATTTTGACTGAGCGCAACATAATTAGCACTAATATTTTACTGTTTGTGTCCCTGCTTGGGAAAATACCATCTGAGTGTGTCATGGTGACTATTGTCAATGGAACAAGATTAATGGCAAATCTACAATTAAATAGATGCCACCAGATCCAGAGGTGGTGGTGGTGATGGTTTTTACATTACTATGCAATGTAAAAGCATATTTTGGATTTAGAATACCCAAGTGTCCTCTTGTGCATTATTAAACCACCCAGCCCTATTCCATCACCATTTAGTGTCACTTTCCTAAGTAACTGATCCCTCAAAGAAGACAAAGCCAATGAAATTCAAAAATACAGCAGCATTGTTTTTTGCTCAATTGGCCCAAATATGACAACATCATAACATGTCAACATGTCAAAAGACTCTCTATATGGTAATAGCCCCTCCAGCTTAGGGGCTATTACCATACTCTGCAACAAAGGGGTCTATATAGAGTTCTAACTCGATTTGAAACAGTATGCTCACATAAAGAAGTATCCTGTGTCCAGTGTCCATGCTTTACAACCTCTTGTTGTCATATGCAACACCCAGCCCACCTTAATACATTGCTGAATTGGAGAAGGAAATTGGGTGCAGTCTCTCCGAGGACAACATCTCTATGTCTTTTATCCTGACTCAGAAGCTTTTGGTGGCTGGCACTGCAGCACAATAGAAAGGAATTTCAAATCCTTACCAGGTGGCATCACTTTCCCCATAGGTTGCCCTCAATTTTCCCACAGCTTCCTGATACATGTTAAAGATGCATTACTCACCCTGGTACCTTGCTACATATATGGTAAACTTGCCCACATCTCACTTCATTCTGGTCCTCCATATTTAATACTTAAGAATTGCTCAAAAAGAAGAAAAAGAGGAGAATGGACTACCCTAGTCAAAGCCCTGATTAATAGGAGAATTTTGAGATTGGCAGTTCATTCGGGACACTCACAGAGGAGCAGCATTCTTGGGACATTCACATTGACCACTTTTATGGTCATGCATGTATCATGACCATCTTTCACTTACTAAGCTACAATTTTCACTGCATTTGAATACACTTGCATGACGCAGCTACACTGTTGCTATGGAAGATGACAGCATAGTCTCATAAAGGACTGTGGACTTTTTCCAAACTGAGAGCTACAGTGCATTCTATCATAATGCATAAAGTCGCCATATGGTTTCTATGAAAGATGGCAGGACTACCAAATTGTGATCTGCATAAGGAACCGTTTCCCAGTGTCTTTTTTAATCAGATTTTATTTTTTGAACAAATGTTTTTGAGAAATAGAGCAAAAGTACACCATTGCAAACAAGACAAAGAAATTGGGTATGTCATATACAGCTCAAAAGCACAACTAAACAAAGTCCAGCCGTGTAAAACAATTAGGAAAATAGCCGAGAAAATACATTCTATACAGTAATGGCAGTACAATGAATCAGCACTATGATTAGACACACTTACCCAGGAAGACCAGATGAGGTTGAGATTAAGCATAGCCTGTCTGAGAAGAAAGTACATTTTTCAAACGAGATGGATCTATTCAGCTCTTGTAGCCATTTCTCCATACAGGGAGGAGTTGGGGAGACCCATTTAAAGGCCAACATCCTCCTTGTAATCGCCATAGAAGTCTACTCATCTAGGGAGAAGCAGTCATAGTACCCCAAACTGCAAGTAAGAGAGTCAGGAGCAAAGGTAGTACCCATAACACCATTAAGGGTGGTAATGACCCCTGCCCAGTATCTTTCAATCTTGGGGCATTGCCATAGGAAGTAAATCAAATTCCCCTGAGTCTGACCGCATTTGCTGCAGCGGGAGTTAGAAAGCAGATCAAATTGGTAGAGGAATTCAGTGGTGAGATAAACCCTATGTACAATAAATATTTGAGTCAGTCTGCGAGAGGGGGATACGGATACAGACTTGACCATCTGCAGGTTATCATCTCAAGTATCATCAGAAATCTAACCAAGTTCCCTTTCTCATTTTTGCTTGCACACAAAGGGGAACTTAAAAAGGAACTTCACCCTTTATCTTTAAATTAAAATTTCAACAAAGTCACCTTTCGAAATGTTTAGTAATGGCAATCTACTAACAGCTGCTTATAGAAAATGACAGGCTTTTTATTTTTTGCATATCTTATTTTTGTTTCCCTCCTATTCTTCTCATGGTGACCATTTTCACTAAGAGCAGATTAATCCACCTCCCTTTACGTCCTGGAACTCTGGTTCTGCCTCCTGGAACATGTGACATCATCTCAAAGGAGATTCCATGCCTTTCCCTGAGATCTGGTGAGATTTTGCAGTTTACAGATGAGATTTCCCAGCAATATACTGCTGATGTAACCTTCCCGGGATGCATCTGTGAGGCCAGGGCTACATCATCTGTGAGGATAGGATTACCTCACTAATGCCTTAGAGTAGCTGGAAGTAGAGACACAGTAATTGTAAGTAAAAGCAAAATATGTAGGTTTAACTAATGAATGCAACATGCTTGCAGCACGTTGCATGTTAATGTGATTTTCGTAAAATGGTGTAAGGGTCCATTTTAAGTAAAAATGTAACTAACAAATGTGCATAGACCATAGAAAAAAAGGCCCTGTAGAGTCCTCAGCCCTGACAATAGTATTGAATACAGAGGTAACGGAAATGGCAACAGTCAGTGCCTTCTGCTCAAGAAACGCATGACATAGTTGAAGATATCAGAAGGACATTTTTTTGATCCAGATGAATATCAGTTTGTAACTGTTGAAAGTATTTAAAACAATGGTTTAGGCATAAATCAAATACTTTAAGTATGCCAGCCTCAGTCCATCTCTGGAAGCCCTGAAATTTCAGAAGTTAAAGTAGTATTAAACTATCAAACTTTTTTCAATAATGAATCAAGAACAAATAAATATACATTGCCCAGCAAAGTATTTCTTTACATGTTTGCTCAAACACTTACAGTCATCATGTTTCCAAACAGCTGGCTCCAACTCTCTCTGCTCAGCTCCTTGAACTCCCTGTCCAGTACAAGATCACAAGGGACAGAGCAGTCTGCAGTAGCTGTCCATCTCCGAGCTTTGAAAGGTGACAAGGAATCGTCACGGAAATCGTTTTGCCATGCTGTGTCTCCTTTTGGAGACACACACAGCTTACTAGCACACACCAGAGTGACTCCATAGGACCCTGCAATGAAAAGGAGCCACCTTAACATAGGATATCAGGACCAGCTCTCAGGGGACCAGCTGATTCTGCAGGAAACTGAAACTTTTAAACATCAAGCAGCAGCATCCATTGTAAGTGATTTCATCAGCATTTGAAAAACTTTTGACTTTAATATTAATTTAAGGTAATAGTTCATTAGACCAAGGGGGATTAAACTGTGTGTAACCATTGATCCCCAGCAGTCCTTTTCCCGCTGCCGAGGCTTATCTCATCAGCAGGAGAGAGGGTAGGTGTGAAAAGCACCAGAGTGTGTAATAGGCTTGTGCTCCGAAACATGTGTGAAAGTATTCAAGGTGAGGCTGTACTTATGGTGAGCTGCTCCCAATCCACTTGTTTCTAATAACACCCTAGGTAACCCGCAGAAAGAATGTTTCATTTACTTTATAAATTACACCAGTGTAGTGCAATTTACTAAAAGGGGCAGGTGGCTCACAGCCTGGCTGGGGGAGTACAGGACTGAATGATACTAGAAGTGCTAGTTGCCTGGCTGGCTCACATAGCACATACAGTATATGTAAATGAACACAGAGAAACTGATCTTATTACTGCCTTACAGAACTGGCAGGAAAAACATCTACAATGAGTAAACCAGAACTTTTATCTTAGAAGTAACAAACCAAATTAAATGAATTAAATGATTGCAAACTAACTTATTGCAAACACCCTATTACGGAACTCACTCAAGAAAAATTGTATTCCTCACATATCTTCTGTAAGTCTACATGCTGGCACGGTATGTCATAATTCTTGTAATATGTTCTTTTCATTTAAATCAATGTGTCGAACCAAAAATGATTGTGAAAGAAGATAAACGATATAATAGATTGAAAGATAATACTCCCCTGGTAGGGGTCTAGTATCTGGATTGGTTGATTTTAGTTCATTCAACATTCCCTGCCTTGTTTCAATGTAGTATTTGAAGCATTCACAGGGGAAAAACCTTCACAATTAATGAGGACAAGAAACTCTAACTTTAGCTGTGATAACTTATCTATACTAATAAATCTGACAACATGGCTTCTGTGTGAACCACTTCCTTTGTATTACAAGCTGCAAACTGTCCCAAGACGTGCTCCGTCTATGAACTTGTGATTTCCTCTTACACCAGCCACTGACAGAGTGGAACAGTCAAAAAATATGTTGTTTTTATGTATAAGTCGTAAAATGTACATTGGTTCCCTTAAAGGAGAACTATGGAGTTAGGGCTTTTCCCCATAGTTCTCCTTAGGGTAACGGGAAGACACAAACTAGCATCACACTAAGCTCAGTATACCGCGAGCTACTGCTCGCGGTATACTGAAATGCCGCAGCTGAAGCGGATCCCGACAATTATGTCTGGATCCGCCCAGCTGCGTGAGTGACAGCTGGCTCTGCCTATCTAGAGGCAGAGCCAGCTCTACCCGCCCCCTCCCCCGTCCGATCCGCCAGTCAGCGCTGGTGGATCGGAGCGGGGAGGGGGGAATCCAGCCCCTCCCCTATCACGGCAGAGAGCTGTGACAGGATCGTTAGGTGAGCGAACCCGGTATGTGTTCGTTCACCTCCCGATCTACTGAGCCGACCTGTGACAGTCTCATTGTCACAGGTCGGCTAGAACTATGAGGTGAGTGAAAAGCACCCTAACATGCGCAGAGTCTGCATCGGTAATATCAAGTCAGCAATAGCTGCTCCCGGACAATAACAACCCGGGTAGAAAACGAAAAAACCACTATACACAGCCGGTTAAAGAAAAAGGTCAAAACTCCAGTGTAATGTCACTTTATTAAACAGCTTGCAAATCATTTTAATTTCACGTCATATAGATAGTCCAAGAATAATTCAAGGAATCAACAAAAAAATGTATATCAACAAAAACTCAAAAATGTCAAGGATTAACATTATGCAGATGGCAGCTACAACATAACATTGTTTTCTGTACACAAAATAATTACGCTGATTTAATAACCAAGTACAGAGCAGATTGGTGTTGCACGGTGCTGACAAATGAAAGAAGAGTTTTGATTGGTTGCTGAACACCACTGCTCTCAAATAAACACCAGTCTCTGGCATGTTGATGAATATAAAAGTATTGTTTAGTACAAATGACCACATTGTACAGCCATGAATATAGTAAGTTGGGAGTTCCTTCTATGAGGAAGTGATCTTACAAAATTAACAGTCTTGTGTAGTAATGCATGGCTACATTATGTCTGTTGCAACACGCTCTACTCCATGGAGCAATATTCTTCATATTGTGGTTCAGGTAGAAACGCCAAAGGTTATTTAAAAAACAAAAACAAACCTAAACACCTATAGAAGTTGTCTTGAGTTCGACAACCTGCATTAGAAAACTGAGAAGTATAAGGTACCCACTTTACTTTTGTTATAATACATCAGCCAGTGTTTTTATCTATGTTTGTTTTTGGCACAGCAGATCCTGGTGCAAGGGAACACATCCCCTAATATCCCTGAACTATGACCTCTCTCAACTCTTTGGGGTGGATTTACTAGAGGCAATTAGGCTGATCAAATTGCACTTTGCAGGGAAAGCTTCCCTAGTGAATGTGGTAGAACTTCACTTTGTAAAGAATACCCAATCCTGTGAAGGGAAAATAAAACAAAACATGATTAGTGAATGAGGTGAAGCTCTGCTGACTTCTATCATCCAAACTAAGGGCAAATTTCCCCTGCTAACTGCAAAGTGGACAGCCTATTTGCCTCCAGTAAATCAACCCCTTTATCTCCACCTAAGGGAAATCCCACGATCGTACGAGAATCGTACAGTGTATGGAAGGCGTGCGACCGTTTCTACTGTACAGTCGCACGTCTTCCGTCAAACAAGCAGGCTGGAAAACCCACCGGGAATCGTACGATTCACTGCGGGTTAGTGGCCTGCTTGTTCGACAACTGCCGAACGGGCCGGAGTGCGCAGCACACTGCCCTTTAGCAGTCATCGGAAGCCCGCCCCTCATTGCAAGCCCGCCCCTCACACAGCTGTCAGTATACCTGAACACTGATGGCACCCGGCTCCTTCCATTTTTTTGTTTTAATGGAAGGTCATTGAGCCTGGTGGTGCTGGCAGGGCTACCCACAGCTCAAATGTCAGGTGATTCACAGGAATCGGCCTGAATTCAAGTCATGTATGGCTTTTAAGTAACCATCCCTGTAGTTCCTGCCACAACAGCTGAATGTCAGGCTATTCTGTTTGTCAAATCTCTGGCAGCGTTAAACTTTGCCTGCAACCTCCTTGCCTCCCAGACATTCCTATTGGTCCATCACCATGATGGGTTGCCTGAGTGGCCAATAGGAATGTTTATAAGGCAGAAAAAAAAAAACATTTAGCAATACAAGTTTAAAGAACTCAGCACAAAATGATTAACCCTTGCAGTGGGGCTACCCCTGCGCTGCAAGGGTTAAGTGTGCTTTTTCATCTAGGGATTAAAAAAAGTTATACTTGCCCGATCCTCAGAGCCGGTTTGCTCTTAGACTAGTCCTGCCAGCCTTGCTCCCTCTCCAGTCTAAGGATCTTCAAATCATCACACCCAATGTACAGTGTATAGGACAGGAGGACGCTGAGGGACATACTACTGCTGCAGTGTTCAATGAGGGAGGCTGGACGGAGCGCTGTGACAGCTGGCCGGCTAAGAGGATCGGGGGGGGTATAACTTTGTTTTTGTAGTCCCTAGATTAAAACCAGCAGTTAACCCTTGCAGTGCGGGGATAGCCCCAGCGCAAGGGTTAATATACATTTTGGAAAAAGTGTTTCTTTAAATCCCTAAACCCACATTTACCTCACCTAACCCCTAGCTAATCTTAAGATTCTACACTGGTCCCCAGCACTACATTAAGCACTGCAGTGGGATATTTTCCTTCACCTTAAAACATCCTCTTTGAAACCTAGCAGTCCTGCCGCAGGATCTGCACTGAAAAGCGCTGAGATCTGTGACTTTTCTAGTTCTACATAATACAATCATTATACAACAGGTCATCACTATGCATTTTTCCAAACACATTATATACAAGTGGTTATAATATTGTATTGTACTTAAGAAAAACCCAATTCGGGTTTTTGATCCTTAACATTCCAGTTCTGACAGTGCAAAAACTCCAAGTTACATTATTGGAACAAGATATACAAACTAAAGAACTATGGCTTCCCCCAATCAGGAAGTTTGTTTTTATTTGACCACCCAACAAGACCTCATATTGTCCTTCATATTTGCAAACAATGAGATGGGTTTGAGCACTGCTTGTAATTATCAGACAATGCAACAGTTAATAACCAAGCAACAATGAGCATGGGTAAGATAGGAAGTGTTCACTATTGGCCAGTGATGTTCCCACATGAGCAGAGGATATACATTTCACTCCTCATATGCTGGTGTCTAGTTTTGCCAGACTTGAGGGGGAAAGATGCGTCAAGTGCTAATATGAAGAAGAGGGGCAGGTTGTTCGGCTTCTCCTTACCATCTTGTCTTGATTTGTATTGTAACTATAATGTCTTCCTTATATTGTAAAGCACTGCGCAAACTGTTGTCGCTATATAAACCCTGTAAAATATATTAATATCCCACTGAAGAGGTATCTGCTTGTGTAAGTGCTACGGAACAGCAAAGTATAGTGATTTTCTGCCGGTCACTGCACTCAGATTTAAAGGAGAACTATGAGATGAGTGATTTTCACTCACCTCAGTTCTAGCCGACCTGTGACAATGAGACTGTCACAGGTCGGCTCAGTAGATCGGGAGGTGAGCGAACACATACTGGCGTTCGCTCACCTCTCGATCCTGTCACAGCTCTCTGCCGTGACAGGGGGAGGGGGTGGGTACAGCTGGCTCTGCCTCTACATAGGAAGAGTCAGCTGTCAATCACGCAGCTGGGTGGATCCAGACATAATTGTCGGGATCCGCTTCAGCTTCTCAGTATACCGCAAGCTGTAGCGCGCGGTATAGTGCGGAGTCTCAGTATACAGCACTGACTGGCGAATTGGACGGGGGAGGGGGCGGGTACAGCTGGCTCTGCCTCTAGATAGGCAGAGCCAGCTGTCACTCACGCAGCTGGGCAGGTCCAGACATAATTGTCGACATCCGCTTCAGCTGCGGCGTCTCAGCATTCCGTAAGCAGTAGCTCCCGGTATACTGAGCCTAGGGTGACGGGAGGAGGCTAGTTTGAGTCCTCCCGTTACCCTAAGGAGAACTATGGGGAGAAGCCCTAACCCCATAATTCTCCTTTAAGTCATCCCTAAATTGTCTGGAAAGTCCCAGCATATAACTCTGTCATAACTACAACATTGTAATAGGACTATATATTCTAGAGTTGTTTTTGATAATGCAATCAAAATCCCTTTTATGTAGTAAGTGTTGCCTTCCATCTGCCCATCACTTTTATCAACTACCTGGACTCCCAGTGTGCTTTGCATCTCTTTCTGTGCTGCTTTATGTGATATATTCTCGATTTCTTAATACTACATATCCCATCATGAATTGCCTCCAGCAAGCAAAAATAATGTTACATTGTTCAGATGTTGAGTTGTAGTTCAGAAGGCAGGCTCTGTGAGTTGTGCCACAAGGAAGTGCATATTTACAGTGGTGAGTGAAATTTTTTCAATGCATTGAGGAAGTACATACGTTTACAAATGTCTAGATCAATATGGTTATTAGGAGTGGAATAGAACTTCTAGAAATTGAATATAGAAATACAGATTTAGTTTTCAACCATATATACCCTTTAAGATGTAAGTTCATGCACATTCAGCCAATCAGAAAGAGTGCTTCAGTAGTGGGAGTAATATAGCCAACACTCCTCAATAATGGGCATCCTGTGCTCTGAACTACCTCCCCCTGCTGCACTCAGAGTCAGAGTCGGCTTATGCTTTTTGTTGCACTTGCTTCAGCACCAGATCTCTGCAGGAGATAATGCATGGATACAATGCATTGAGTGGTGCACAAATATAAAGTCTTTAACTGTGCCTTATAGTACCCTTTATAGGAAGACACAAAGAAAGTGGAAGCCACAGATAAGCTTGGCCTAATTAAGGCTACAAAAGTACCAGAGTGTGAGGATATGTGCTTTCAGGCTCCTAGAAAGCAAGGAAGACTTTACAGGGGAAACTACAACCTGCCTCACTCCACCCAAAGGAAGTTTCTCGCTGTAGGGAAACTAAATATTGTGATTTGGAGATTAGCCACTAGAGGGAGCAAACTCCTAATTTGCAATCATTGTTTCCTGTCTCATAACTGTCTAGGACGGTAGACCGGCCTTTCTCAACAAGGGAGCACAGCATAATGCCTTTCCATTGTGAAGGGTGCTTCTGATGTGACAGAAGGAGGCTGCCCATGTGAAAGCAGGCGGGTTCTGATGTGAGTGGGGGGGGGGATTGTGATGCGATAGGGAGGCAGGGACTCTGATGTGAAGGGGAGGTGAGGGGGCACTGTTAGGAAGGGGAACCCGGTTTTTGTGATTTTTGCATGAGCTCCCTCTTAAAATCTATATCATTATCATACCTCTATCATGGATAAGGGTCTGGTATGGATTTTGAAGGGACCACACATTGTTTTTTACATTTTAGTTTGAAGTGCCTCGAGATTTTTGCATAAGTTTAATGCCACGAGTGGAATAAGGTTGGGAAACAGAGTTAAGACTATATATCTGCTAGACAGAGGGTACATTGTTCTCAATGTGTTGGTCAACTCTGACTTGCACTGTAGAAGTAGCAGTGAAGCATAACATCTGTGTAGCACTTCTGAGTGGGAAAACAGCCTGCATATGAAATGTTCCAATATGTCTGCCTCCCCCCATATACATATATCATTGCAAGCTATACATTTGTTAAACCATTAACACGCATTTATAATATTATTTACATTAAAAAGGAGACTATTGAGGGAAAAGTACCAGTGTATGTGTAAAGCACCCCCTTAAGTGGCTGCCACTGCAAAATTCATGTTGCTTGTGGATATGGGACAGCATGTAACCTACCCCCATGATGCTCAACCAACTGCTAGACTTCAGCACTGCTACATGGAGGGACCTCTTTGCTCTCTGTGAGCTCCTTAAGCAGCCCACACTGGGTATTTTGGAGGTGGCTGCAACAAACGAAGGAGCAGCAGAAGCACTGAAGAGACAAGTATACCCTGAATGGCAAGGTGACAGGATCTCTTTAGCCTGATGTTTTCACACCTATATCCAAAAACATAATTAAAGGACTGTGCATTCCTTTTAAAAGAAATCCGGTCATGGATAAAACAAAGAAAAATACTGAACATTCCCTCACTGAAGCATTGATATGTACTGATATGGAAGTACATCTGAGAATGGAAAATGTTTCAACATGGCACGCATGGCTTGGCAAGGTAACTGTACATTGATTTACTGACTGTCTACAAACCATTGAGGAATTGTTGAGCTTGTAGGTTATAAAATACATTTCTATTTTACAAAATCAGAGGAAAGATCGCCATACACTGGTAGATTTTCGTACGAATGATCATAAGAAAAATCTCGTCAGAACATTCGATAATGCCATCAGAGACTTGATGAATGTCATTTAAAAATGTTTCCCAAATGAAAACCACATTCACTGCTAGAATTTCATTTGTTCAAGAAAAATTTTCCATCCTGCTCCTTCCATTTTGTTGGTCACCACAGTCTAAATGAATCGTTAATTTAATCACCATCAACTACAAAAAAATATAAGACAGCGTCTTATTTTCGGGGAAACACGGTATTAGAAAATCAAACACATTTTTTTGCGAACAAAATTCTACTGGTGTATGGCCGACTTCAAACTCTACAATCAAGAATACAGAGATGCTCAGAGCAGCTGACCCAGTAATTGCTCGCTTTATTTCAGTGCATTTCTGGTCCCTCAGCTACAAAGGGAGAAGTCTGATAAGTCACTTTAGACATCATTAAGGTTCAGTCTACAGATAAACGGGGACCGGAAAGATCCCAGGTATAAATAACCATCATGTTCATGAGCCTCGCTGATAAAAGTTGCCACCTCTCCATTGGGATCATGAAAACTTCTCTTGTAAGATCCTTTCTCGCCGAGCTCAACAACCAGGCTGTATCTTGGAACAAACTTCATCACAGTTTCCGGACTGAGAATCTGAAAAAGCAAAAAAACACAACATTAGAAAATGTAACTCCACATACAAGTTGATTCTGAGTCTTTAAGATAAAGAACGTAGGTAAGTAGTTGTAGAAGTCCATTTAAATAAAATAAAGTGCTACAGATGAGAAATATATCCCGAAATGCAGCCGATTTCCTGTAAGTGCAAAAAATATTGCCAGCTATTATTGCCTCTAACGTATAACAAGAAGCAACACAGCTAGGTTACAAACATGTTAGGGGCAAGAAATGAATATTGTTATACACCTTAGCAGTTATGTCACAAAGCTGTTTAACCCTTTACCTGCCACTGACGTAAGGCGGAACACAGCTGTGCCCAGCTGACCACGTCAGTATGCCTTATGTCAGTGGCTTTCTCCCTTCTGCTATAAGCTCATGGTCACTTCAACGACCATGAACTTCAGCGACCATGTCCCCTTTACAATAAAAGCGAGAAGCCACTGATGAGAGCTATTAACCCCACCCCCCTGCAGTCATGTGCAGCCTCTTCTGCCCTCTCCATGCTTCCCCGCCTGTAGAGAAAATGACTGCTGAAGCTGGCGGGGGGCGGAGGAGGAAGCGCTGTCATCCAGCAATGTGCAGAGAGTAGCTGCAGCTGAGTGGGGAAGAGAGACGCTGTCATCCTTTCAGTTTCAGGATGATAGTGTCTCGGTGTGTGATGAAGCGGAGAATCGGTAAATGTGTGTAATATTTGCCGATCCTCTGTGTGCAGGACAAAACACTGGAGTGATTGCTGGTCATTCCAATGTTTGTTAACGACTGGGGACACATAGTACTACGTCAAACTAGAAAAAAGTGGTACATGCATGAATCCATAACTAGCCTTTATAGCAGGGAGCACAATGGGAAGGCTTACAACAATACAAAACACATTGTTGCTGGGCCCCCAGTGCGTCCCTGCACCTTATTAGGAGGAGTAGGCTACCTCCAGGTACACCTGCATGCAATCTATCGACTTCATTAATATGCTCACACTTGGAGACTCAGATACATAGAGTTAGGACCACACTTTGCAGAGGTGCCTTGGCGCGGCAGTGTGGCTTCTACATATTTTTGGCCAAAAGTTTGTGCAACTAAAACCTCTGATTTTAACGCATACTGTTGACAGGGCTACTTGTTTGGTTGCAGGCTGGCTGGCAGGTTGGGGCTGGGGAATTTTTGTGTTTTGTACATAGTACTACGTGCCCCCAGTTATGAATGAACAGGTAGTGCTTTACATCACTTCCTGTTCATTCATGACTTTCTCAGTGGGTAGAAGCACTCACTGCAGATACTTCTACCAATTCATAACTGGTTGATAGTAAATGTTTTACGATCAGACGTTGAATGGGAAGCCTCTGCACTGAACGCTTTCCATTCATTTAGAATAGTGGCTGCAGAAAAAGAGATTGGGGACTCCGTGTGCTCAATTTCTTTTTCTATTTTAAAAAAGGAAATGTCACAGATCTGTTTAGACCCCAAATATATTTCCCCCGAGGCCCCAACAGTTAAAAAAAAACAAAAAAAAACCCTCACCCCCCACTATACACACACACAACAGTGTGCAACACATTGTGGTGTAAGCCATGCACATGCGCTGCACTGTTAGAATGCATCGCCGTGCTTGATTGTTTTGATTTTTTTTTTCTTTTCAAAATAACATTAATCTAACTGTGGCGGCACATGGCAAAGCGTTGCGGCCCATTCTGGTGCGTGGTGATACGCTTTGTTGCGATTAAATGTACACCTGTATCATTTTATCACAACACACACACCACCACAGTGCACAAACGATTTTAACATAAGTCGCTTATTTACAGTTTAGCGTTGCTTAATTTTTTTACTGTTTGGTAAAAAGGCGCAATTTCAGATTTACAAATAGGTGTTATTTATTTACTCAATACAGTTTTATCTTTTAGATTTAGTCAGAAAAGTATTTTTTTGTGCACAGATACTGATTTTAGTCAGCTTTTTTCAATTCAATTGTGTATTTTTATCAGTTTATTTTTCATTTGACAAACATTTGCGCAATTATCGCAGGACCTGCAAAATTAGTAGCACCATCTTTTTATTCTATGGGCCTGTGCTTTCAGACAATATATGGTTTGGGGGGGGGGGGTTACAAACTCTAACAACGCAGCAGTGAAAAATCAAATCAATGGGAAAAATTGCAAAAATGGTGTGGCCAGCTGAGGTTAAAAGCGTTCTGGAGGGCTTTGCAGCAAAAGGGTTAAAGCAGAACTCTGGGCAAACCTTTTCTTAACCCTTGCAGCGGGTCTACCCCCGCACTGCAAGAACTAAGTGCCCATTTTTGTCTAGGGAGTAAAATAACTCGCCTGATCTTTGGAGCCGGTTGTTGTTAGACTGGTCCCAAAAAGCCTCTCTTCCTCCTCCACTGCAGCGGTCTAGGGATCCTCGAGTCATCACGTTACAAACACAGTGTATTTTATGTGGGTCACCGAGGGACATACCGGGAGGAAAGAGGCTGGAGGGAGCATTCTAACAGCTGACCGATAGAGTATAACTTTGTTATTTTTGCAACTATACAAAAACAAGCAATTAACCCTTGCAGTGCAGGGGTAGCCCCACTGCAAGGATTTAAGAAAAAGGTCTTCTTTAATGGTCCTTTAAAGGGTAATTCAGTCTTGTTTTTGGCATTCTATAAAAAACAAATTTTTGCATTGTGCACAACATGTTCATTGCGAAAATCCATGATTTTTTAGGATGATTGCAGCACTAACCTGTGTAAGTGGCCTCTTTTCTGCTCTCCATGTTCCTTAAAAGGAGAACTATGGGGTTAAGGCTTTTCCCCATGGTTCTCCTTAGGGTAACGGGAGGACACAAACTAGCGTCCTCCTGTTACCCTAAGCTCAGTATACCGCGAGCTACAGCTAGCGGTATACTGAGCCGCCGCAGCTGAAGTGGATCCCGACAATTATGTCTGGATCCGCCCAGCTGCGTGAGTGACAGCTGGCTCTGCCTATCTAGAGGCAGAGCCAGCTGTACCCGCCCCCTCCCCCGTCTGATCCGCCAGTCAGCGCTGGCGGATTGGAGCGGGGAATCCAGCCACTCCCCTGTCACGGCAAAGAGCTGTGACAGGATCGAGAGGTGAGCGAACGCCGGTATGTGTTCGCTCACCTCCCGATCTACAGAGCCAACCTGTGATAGTCTCATTGTCACAGGTCGGCTAGAACTATGAGGTGAGTGAAAAGCACTCACCTCATAGTTCTCCTTTAATTTAAAATGGCCGCTTGTTTCCCTTACTCTGTGCTCTGGAGCTGTTCTTTGCCAGCACTACAGATAAGGGAAATCTCAAACCACATTTCTTGTACCAGACCAGGGAAAGCATGTGAACAATTCTAACACAAGGGTAAAGATATCTACAGTAGTTGTGATGCCGGACTCTTCTTAACCAGTTGACATCCGCGGTGTTAAACCCCCTTCCCATCCAGGCCATTTTTCAGTATTCAGCGCTGCGGTACTTTGACTGACATTTATTCCGTGATGCAACGCTGTACTGAAATGAATTTTATACCCTTTTTTGGGGGACAGATAGAGCTTTCTTTTGGTTGTATTTATTCACCACTGGGGGTTTTATTTTTTACTATATTAAGCAAAAACTACAGATTTAAAAAAAAAACTAAAAAAAAACAGTTCCCCCTATATTAAATTCTAAAACATTTATTATTACCAAATGTTTTGGTAAAATATAAAAGACGGGGTCACGTCGGGTAAAGAGACACCAAACATGTCAAGCCTTAAAATTGCGCATGCGCGCGAAACCTCAAAAAAAACTACATTACCCAAAATTGGCCATAGGCGACGCTTTAAAAGCTGTTACCGCTCATCAGTTTAGTGTTATCAGTGATTGATGGCCCTAAAATGATTGCTCTCACTGCGACGTTCGCGACGATACGTAACATGTGTAGCGCAATTGTCATTTTCGCATGCTGGCGCATGCGACGCATATTTACGTTTATATGTGCGTAAACGAAGGGGGGGGAACTTAAACATTGGGGGGGTTACTTTTTTTTATTTGACTTTTATTTTTGTAACTTTTTTTATTTATATAGATTTTTTTTTTTTTACACTTATTGTTATTACATAGGGGGATACCATCTCCTATGTAATAGCACAGGTACACTGACAGGTCCTCTTTATGGAGACATTAGGGGTCTCTAGACCCCTAATGTCACCTGGAGACCCCAAAAGAAGCTGATGAAGCACAGATTTGCTTCATCAGCTTCTTCTCTCTGGCAGTAGGAGCCAGATGACTGACAGGTGAATGCGGAAGTGATGTAATACACATCACTTCTGCATTCACACTACAGACGGAGATCAGCAAGGAGCTGACTCCCTCCCTCCTCCTCCTCCTGACGCCCTCCCGAGCCGGTCCTGGCCCGCAGATGGGCTAGCGGATCCCGGGATTAAAAGGTGAGGGGTCAGGAGGGGGGAGATGGCGGCACTCGAGATGGGGGCGCTCCGAAATGCACGCCATACAACCGATCGGCAGCTATAGAGCCGCTGATCGGTTGTATGTGAAACAGCCGTTAACGGCTGTAGTAACGAGCAGGTCTTTCCTGCCCGAGCAGGGAAAAAATGCCGTCTGACGACGGCAACCCGCGGATGCGAGTCTGCCGTCCGTCCGTTTTTTCTTAACGGGCGGACGGCAAGAGGTTAATAAGGATTCACTAAAAACCTTTTTGTGGACTAAAACATACAAATTCAAAGTCTAATTTTGATAGGTATAGTTTAAAGTGTATTTCCACTTTTGAAACCAAACTGGGATGACACTTTATATTTGTTACATGTTCTCATTCACATAGCATAAACAAAACAAAACAAAAAAAAAATTGCTCGCAGATTTCATTATGAGTTGTAAACGAGATTTCAACACTGTCTGTGCTAAGGGGTTAAAGATCTAGAAGAGGGGTAGGCAAACTCTGGGCCCTCCAGCTGTGCTTTAACTACAAATCCTATCATATCTCTGCTTCTGGGCGTCATGCCTGTGGCTGTCAGGGTCTTGCAATACCTAATGGGATATGTAGTTGCACCACAGCTGGAGTTTGCCTACCCCTTATGTAGGCACATTTGATATCAATGAGAGGAAGCTCAGGGTGTCCTGAAGACGGCAAGAGTTTCCTGTGACTTGAAACTGAAGGTGGCATTCTGTCTGTAGACCAGCTCCACAGTGAAAATCGAAAAAGGTAAGAAATATTGTAGTAAAAATATTTTTGGTATGCTGTGTGAATAGGAACACAAACTCACAGTGGGGTTTTCTCTAATGTGGAAATACAATTTAAGGGACATATATTTATAAAGCAGGCAATCTGACATTCAGCAAACATTCTCTTCAGGTGCATGTTTTTTAAATGGCAGTGATTGATTCCCCACACAGAATGTTTAGGCTAGGTTCACACCAGATGCAGTGCGTTCCAGGCCGATTCTGGCCAGAACGCACTGCATGGCATTGCGGCCAGCTCACTTTTTGGTGTGGCAGGAGGGGGGTGTGGTGGGCCATTGAAGTGAATGGCAGCGTAGACACGCCCTCTGGCCGCACGGGATCGCAAGGCACATTGTGCCTGCGGTCCGGTGCGATCAAAATGCTGGAAACACTATTTTGATCACACCGGACCGCAGGCACAATGTGCCTTGCGATCCCGTGCGGCCGATCGCATTGCCGCCGGAGGGCATGGCTACGGTGCCATTCACTTCAATGGCCCGCCACGCCCCCTCCTGCCCCACAAAAAAGTGAGCCGGATGCAATGCAGTGTGTTCTGGCCAGAATCAACCCGGAACACACTGCATCTGGTGTGAACTTAGCCTTAGTGAAAGTCACATTCACTGCTTTTTGCTGCCGTCCCCTGGGTGCAGGATTTTGGTGTTAATTTGTGAGTAAAGGACAATATTGATGCGATACGGTTAACATGATAGAATATTTTAACTGTAAAGAAATACTTTTATATTAGGTTTATTTTACATTAAAGTGAACCTGTATTCCATTTCAGACTTAAAAATAAAAACAGCTAAAGAGCCACCAGATACTTGCTGATAAATGTAGAAGACAGAAAAGCTTCTTCTGTACGTCTCCGATTTAATTTTACTTTATGATCAGGGCCCGTCTTTCCATTGAACTTTAGAACCAATTTCACATCCTGGAAGCCAGCCAGAAAGGAATGAAATCATTCTGGTCACATGTGAGGATTCTCTTTATTTGCTCTTAAACCAGCCACTCTCTTTAACCTGTTATGCAGGTTTTTGTGCGGCAAATGTCCACTACCATGCAGGAGATATTTGTGTCAGATTTACTGCCCAGACAGAAAATAAATGGTAATGTACAAAACCAAATGAGACATACTAATCTTTTTTGAACTGTTCCTCTGGTTTCCTGCGGTAAACCTCACATATTATGCTGGGCACACACCTTACAACTTGTGTCTTGCGATGGCTGTAAGGTAATTAAAAAAACGTACGATCTGCCTAGCTTGGACAGGCAGATCGTACTTGCGATGATCGCAAGCCCGCACCGCTGAGGGGCGGGCTTCCGATGACCGCAATGCCGAACGGCCAGTGTGCGCTTGCGCACACCGGCCTGTCTGGCTTTTATCTTACGAACATGCTACACACCCGCCGAAAATCGTACGATTCTCGGCGGGTTTTCGAACATGTTGCTAAGATAAAAGTCATGCGACCTTACAGTAGTAGAGGTCGCACGGCTTCCACACACCTTAAGATAATCGTACGATCGCGGGATTTCCCACGATTATCGTACGATTATCGCAAGGTGTGTGGGCACCTTTATGTGGGAAGAAACTGCAAAGATGTTAAAAAAACCCTCACAGGACACATGTGACAAATGACTCTACTAAATGAATGATTACTCCCAAGGGTGACATATAGAACAAAAACAGTCTTTAACCACTTGCTGCCCAGAGCAATGTCCTACATTTGCACACACATGATAAAATATGAATTTTTGGCTAGAAAACAGCTTCAGACCCCCAAACTATTATATAATTTTCTGAAAGCAGAGGCCCTGTAAAATAAAAAGATGCTAGTTGCATTTTTTTATGTCGCACGGTATTTGCGCAAATGTTTATCAACCAAGTATTTTTAGGATAAAATACACTAAAATGAAATTTAGTGCATGGAAACAGAATATAATGCCTATTTTTTTGTTAAATATAAGAGACTGGGTCACGCTAGGTAAATAAATACCAAACATGTCAAGCCTTAAAATTGCGTGCGTCCGTGAAACCGCAAAAAACTACAATAACCAAAATGTCCAATGGGCAACGGTTTAAACGCTTTGACGGCTGATCAGTTTAGTGCTAACAGTGATTGATGAGCCTAGAATTATTGCTCTCACTCAGATGCTCGCAACTATATGCAACGTGTGGCGCAATTTTTGGTTTTGCACGTAGACGCATCTGACACGTCTTTGCGTTGTATGTGCGTGTCTGTGGGGGGCGTGGGAGGGGGACTTTGTAAAAATTAACATAATGCAAAAAATAATAATAATTTTAATGCATTTATTTTTTTTACACTCTGTTTTATTCCTATTGCATAAGGGGATAACAAGCCCCCTATGTAATGGCAGATATAATGCGACAGGTCCTCTTTATGGAGACATCAGGAGTCTTTCAGATGAAGCAGATCCGCTTCTCCAGCTTCTTCTTCGGGCCCTAGGAGCCGGAGACTGTGCCCAGTGACACGGAGTGGTCCAGCGATCGGAGGAGAGTTCAGCGGCTGGAAACGGTACTAAGAACACGGCCGTGTTCTTAGTATAACCACTGCCAGCGGAGGATGAACATTTACGTGAACCCGCTGGAAGTGGTTAAAATGTACCCAAATCCTAGACCTTGTAAAATATTAAAAATTAGAAAGGAATTTGGGATGCATCAGTGTACTCATTTTAGCTACATAAATATATATGAAATATCCCCTTCAACTGTGCTTATACATATGCAACACATTTACTAAAACTGTCAATTTTCATGTGGCACACCCTGAACATATACCCTTTAAAGCATTGGTTCCCAACCTGTGTAACCTCAAGGCCCACATTTGTCCTTGGTCATTAAGTCGCGACCCAACTCACACCACACGACATTGCAGTACCACGCATTACGGTGTGGTCGATCGTACTGTGGGCGGGAGGTGCGTTTGGGGTGCCATTCAAATGAATGGCAGCACAACGCACCTCCCACAGCACAATGGACAGTAGTTGTGAATGCGTGCTAAAGTGCGTTAATCGCATGGGTCTGTGCGATTAACACACTGCACTAGTGCTCACTTCACTCTGTTCAGTGGTACCCTATAGTCCAACTCCAGGCAGGACAAAATCTGTCAGATTGTTTTTGCGGTCTATATGCTCTGTACAGAGACTCCCCTTGCTTTTTGCCTAGAAAGGAAGTGATGGGAAATCTGTCCAGTTGGGACACAAATTGCATCAAAAATGTTGTTTATAATATAGGGAAGGGTTATAACCACTGCCAGGCTATTATTACAGTCAGTGTCTAATCCCATTTACAACTCCTCCTCCTCATAAAATCTGTCACAAGTGAAGAAAGGAACATTTTCCACAGACAGAAATAAAAATGTGACCAAAGTATTCACTCTTCCCAAGTCTATCCAAAACTAAAACAGTTTTGGTTAGAGTTGGGCTTTACGTCAACAGATCGGTCGTTTTTGGTTTAATACTTCGGCACTACATTTTTTTTAAGGCGATTTCGGAATTACCAGCGTGATAGCATATTTTTCTTTTAAACAAGTCTGTTGACCTAAAAGGCAAGTCTGTGAAGGTTCTAATTTATCCAGGTTATGGTATAGCAAACAGATTAAAAATGAAGACACATCTTGGGTAAGCTTCAAAAGAAGAAGTCTAGTTGAATGCAATTAACCTCTACTACATACACTGGGGTTGATTTACCAGAGGCAAATAGACTGTTCACTTTGCAATGGAATTTAGACATACAGGTCTATTCACAAAAGGGTGAAGAGTTTGGAGAAGGCAGGAGAAGGGAACAATCTAGGACAAAATAGCCGATTTGGAAAAATTCTCCAATTCAACTCACTTTCCAGATCAGCTATGTTGTCCTAGATTGTTCCCTTCTCCTGCCTTCTCCAAACTCTTCACCCTTTTGTGAATAGACCCCTTAGCAGGGGAAGTTTCTTCTTAGTTTAGTGAATGAGGTGAAGCTCTGCTGACTTCTATCACCCAATCATCTGCAAACAAAATACTGTATTTATTTTTCTTGCACATAATTGGATGATGAAAGTCAGCAGTGCTTCACCTCTTTCACTAAACGAATTGGAAACTTCCCCTGCAAAGTGCAACTTCCCTTGCAAAGTGAACAGTCTATTCTGCAATAAAACAAATTTACCTGCTTGTCTGCAATCTTCTTTAGAGTGTACACTGAATGTAAGCTGTCCATAGATTTTCACATACCTTGAAAATTATCTTTTTAATCCAAGGTTTGTCAGCCAAGAAGTCCATCATGGAAAATCCAGGGTTTAGTCTCACTGCAGACATGGCCACCCAGTACCCTCCGGTGCTACTTAGGCGAATATTATCCGGGAATCCAGGCATGTTGTCCACAAATGTATCCACACCACCTTTGGTAAGACCAGATACATAATACCTAAAAAAACAATAACATTTTTAGCAGATAATAAACTAATAACACATAAAATATATTCAGGATTTTGAATATATTGTTATTTTATATGAATGATCTTCGACTATTATTCATGTTCCATTAGCACTGAAGATAATATAAGGGCCTGAAGATGTTTCACTTCACGAACTGCATGGTATCACTGGATATCAGTGTGTACTACTTTAGATACTCGGAGATAGGTAGACGCACGACAAACTAACACACATAGTGGGGATGGAGCCATCATCATCATCACTGGAAATCGAGCCTATGAGATGGGACACGATGAGGCCGGGTGACATACCCACTTATTGTGTTACATTGTGGTTATGTATGTCATTGTGTATTTGTGACCCCCCCTTGTGTGGGTTTTTTTTTCCTCTTTATTTTAATTCATTTTATTTTATTTTATATTTTTATCTTTTGCTGTCAGGGTCTATGTTGGACCCCGTTTACTCCCTTGAATGTTTCTTGTGTAAATGTGATTTTTTGTGAAACGAGAAAAATAAAGATTATACAAAAAAAAATAAGGGCCTGAAGAACCCTGAATCAGGCTGATGCAACTTAGAAGAAAGTCAACGGCAGGCCAGAAGAAGATCAACATTATTAGGTCAATGACCTGTCAATGAACTGTGAATGATCTCAGAAGGCTGTCAAAATAATGACAAATGCAAGTGGAATGCACCTGAAAGCAAGTTCCATTTACCCCTCATATTGACCCTAAAAGCATACCAGCACTTTGAACCCAAATACCATCCAATTAAGCACCCAATGGTGACTGGAAATCGGTTATGTTCTCCAAAAGGATGTATCATGAGAGGTATCCGGCTCCACAGTTCCTTAATATTAATTTTAAGGTGAAGCCAGCACGTCCCTCTGTTAAAGAAATCTAGGTCTTTACTAGGGTTGCACAGATACCAAGTACAGTACTCGGTACAAGTACGAATAGATGTACCGATACTTTTGAGCTCCAAGACTACACTAGAGAAAAATTCAAAAATTAGGAGGCAGCTGTCATTTGTAAGGAGCACACGGAGCTCCTGGGATTTGTACATCTCTGTTTTAATGTACGATTTTGTTTTTATAAATATAAAGGGATGCACAGGTACCAGTACGAGTACTGGTACTTGCCGAGTACTTACAAGTATGAGTACTGATACATTTTTGTTTATGGTCATGTGACAGTTTTTCTAAAACAATACAGACTAATGATTTCAGGACAGTGTTGGAGTGCCAGAGCCAGTTCCCAGCTGCAACCTCTCATGAAAATGCCAAGTATCTGCACTGGTACTCGAAAAGTATCTGTACATCCCTAGTCTTTACCCATTACTGGGAATCCTCAATCCAACAAGACTGCCATTTCTATAGGAGCCTGTTTCTGGACTGTGTCAAAGTTCAGCTGCAGACTTGCACAACTTGTGGCCAATCCTGTGGTTCCTCCCTGTGTTCTCTATTTAAACCCAGTGCAGCGCACGGCGCGCGCTCCCGAGCAGCGCTTTCCTAAGCTAGATGCTGAGCTCCTGTTTGCTGTTGAAGCTGAACTCCTTGAAGTTTACCAATGTACCGATCTGTGGCTTGTCCCTGGAAATCCTTGTCTTTAGTGTGTCCCTATCCTTCGCATTGTCCCTGGAAATCCTAGTCACCTGCCTTTGATTTGTCTGTCATATGTGTGTCTGCAACCTGCCCGGAACTTTGGCCTTGTCAACCATTGTCGGCTGTTAGCTGAGTTGGGTGAACCTGGGGACTGTGGCCTGGGGTCAGCACACAGCAAAATCCATCTCCACCTTTAGGAGCTCTGGTAAAGAGCGGATGGTCCTTAGATTCCACGCCCTCGGGAACCCCACGCTACCTACTCAGCATTGCGGCACTCTGCCTAGTACTCAGCTCCTGTCCCTGCTGGAACTCCAGCTCTGGGAGTTGTCCGCTTACATTGCTTGCATCCTTTGCTCTAGGTGCCCCTGCAAGTGTAGCAAGGGTCCACATCCTTGATTTTGGGTCACATCTGTGATGCCGGATTGTGACATACTGCTGTTCCCAAAACAAACACTAACCCAGAACAGGGGACTTGTTCTGTACATGGACTTAAAGTGTGTATACACTGAGCTGAGCATGAAAAATCTAACAGATTCCTCGATTCAAAACGCTAAACTGCATTAATGGCGGAGCCTCCCACTGCAGCTACTGTATTTTCACAATCAGCCCTGTTGTCTGTTAAAATACCTGAATAGTGCCTGCATCCAATCAGATTTCAGCCGAAAAATTTCTGCTTATCTTTTTTGTTTTTTCAATTGAAGGATGTCAGACAGGAGTTGGCAGACAGGGACACCCACTGAGCAAATTTCTTGATGATCCCGATAAAATCACTCTGTTTAAAGTCCATTTCCACCTGTGTAAGTGAGTAGCATTTATTGTGGTAATGAAGAGGTGCAGTGATGATGTATACATGTGCACATCTTACAGTGCAGGCATTCTTCATTTTTTATGAAGGTTTTATTAGGCCTGAAGCCTAATAAATTCAAACGTAATCAGCTGCCCCCCCACCCTGTCACTCATTGTAACATGATCAGTACACACCAGCTCTGCCTTTACACACAATAGCCTGTCCGCAAGAGAGAAGGGGAGGGGGAAGAAAAATGCACACATTTCTTGCCAAGCACAGAGGCTTGCTTTGCCATTGATGCGTTTATTTTGCAACTGGATGCCTGTATATAGTTTATTTTCCATTCTACTGGAATAAACAGCCTGTTAATTCCAGCAGACAAACACACACATTGTTCCCTCCCTATCAAGGTTTTGAGTCTGTTTAAGCTTAGTAAAAGGTGCCATGTTCTTTTATCTCAGCAGCTATTTAGATAAGGGCTTCAATTAAACTCATCTGAAATGCAGGCAGCCACTAGAGGACTTTCTATAAATCTGTACATAAATTACGCTCTTGAAAACAAAAAGATAAGATGTAAAATATGAAAGTGACTTAAAAAAATACTTCAACGTAAACGCAACTCAAAATGTATACACACTGAAAATACATTACAGCGACACTAAACTCAGTAGTTAAATCTTAAAAATAAATTTCAAATACTTTACCTTTTAATAGAAATTTATCTTATTTGTGTATCACTCAGCTGTAGATCCTCAAATCATCTCTGAATTCATGCCGACACTGTCCTTCCTTCTGGAGGGTGGCTACTTTTGTCCCCAATGATCCCTGTGTGTGTTGTAAAGTAGCCAGCGCTCCAAACACTGGCTGCTTTACAACACACACAGGGACCATGGGGAATAAAAGTAGCCACCCTCCAGAAGGAAGGACAGCGTCAGCACCAATTCAGAGATGATTTGAGGTTCTACAGCCGAGTGATACACAAATAAGATACATTTTTGTTAACAGTTAGGTACATTAGTGCATTTTTGGGATTTAACTCCTAAATTTAGTGTCAAATCTCTCTGTAAAAACACAAACACGATTCTGATTTCCATCACAAGGCTTAATAGGCATACTAAAAGGTAAACCAGTTCCATCATTTAAAAAATGCCTCTCCTTCCTCTGCTCTCACTGAAATACGGCTTGGTTCACACTGAGCATTTTTTTTCTGCCCTAAAAAACGCACAAAAAAATATGCCCCCAAAAAATCCCAATTATTTCTATGGCCATGTTCACATCTGAGCGATTTGTCGCAATAAGCAAAACGCCTGTCGCTGGCATATTACAGCTCGTTTTGGTCCCATAGACTCAATAGGAAACACTTGAAAACGAGCGTTTGCTGTGTTTTTGCGCATTTGCTCATTAACAAGCTACAATCTGCTCACAAAAACGTGCGATTTGATTTATGCGCATAAAACGCACAAAAACGTACATTAAAAAAACGGTTACCTAGGTGTGAACCCAGCCTCACTATGTGTTTGGTCCAAGTTATAAAAAAATAAATGCTTTGTTCTAGGAAGAGCTCCACACTAACTACATCCAGTTTTGTTTTGCTTCTAGTGAGGTTGTGGTCAAGGGAATACTTGGCATCATGTACTCAAAACAACATACCTCCGCACACGTGCCATTGTGGTTTCTGCAACAAGTACAAAATCCTCTGCAGGAGAAAGCTGAATGCCATTGGCAAAACGCAATCCACCCATTAAAACCTTCACTTCCTTTGTCACGGTGTCATACTCCAGCAAGCTGCAAATGACAAGCAATTACAGGATTATACTAATCTCCACACTGTCATGTACATGAATGGACAAGGCTTCATTGCTGTCAGAAAAACACCCATTATTAACAGCTTTCATTTTATCAACACAATTGGTCATAATGTATTTTAAAGCTGTATGACATTTTTTTTACAATTTCGTAGCATTTCAATACAGGACTTAATTCAATAACATGTAACATGCTAGGTTCTAAAACAAATCAAATGACAAGGGGATTAAAGCTATAGTAAATACATTAAACTTTCTATTGTGCTTTCCTGACACTGTGCCAAAAACCTATGGGCTCCTGTACTTAGAAACTCCATAGTGTGAAAATCCATGTGTTCTTTATGGCCATTGCGGCTGACAACTTGACACTTTGCCGACTGCTTGACATCTCAGATGCCTCAAGCTTTACAATAAGTAAAGTGTCAGCAAGCAGTAAAACGTAATTTTTCCATAGGATATAGATACACTAGGGATGCACCAAAATTTCAGCCGCCAAAACATGTAGGCCAAAAATGGTACTTTGGGCAACATGTAGAAAGTACAATTTTTCGCCCGATGCGCTGCATCTATAGTTTCTCTCCTCCCCGTTGGGCGCTGCTGCGTCTCCTCTGACACAGAGAAGTGTCCAGCAGTGAGGAGAAAAATGTTCAGGAGGCCAAGCAGGGTGGGGAGGAAAGCGCTGTCAGCGGCCAGTGTTGGAGGAGACTGAGCTCTCCTCCTCCTGACAGCGGTCTCCTCTCCGCACGGATCTCCATCCTAATTTGTTGTCACAGGCCGAGCGGGAGGGTAGAGGAGACAGCCGTCATTGGAGGCTGAGGCGGCGAGGAGGAAGAGGAGAGCGCTGTCAACCATGTCACAGGCTGAGCTCTCCTACCCACACCGCCCACTCAGCCTCCTGTGACAGCTGAAGGAGTCAGGATGGAGAGTGGTTATAAGCGTTCAATGACCAGGCTGATCAGAGTGTTTGTAAATAACTGAGGACATAGTTTGTTTACTGTGTCCCTAATTATGAATGAACAGAGGTGCTCTAAATCACTTCCTGTTCATGAACACTCAGTATAGAGACTTCTTGTTCATTTATTACAGGGGCTGCAGAAAAAAAAAAAAGGATTTAGAACTCTGTGTCCTAAATTTCTTTTTCTATTTTAAAAGGGAAATATCAGGGATCTGTTTGGACCCCTGATATTTCCCCAGAGCCCCTGAATGTAAAGTAAAAAAATAATACAAATTAAATAAAATGTCAAAACATTTTTAAAAAAGGTTAGAAAAATTTTAAAAATAATTTTAGTTTCGGTCTGAAAATTCAATTTTGGTGCACCTCTAGTATACATGGTACAGATTTTGGCCGGTTCATGATGAACCGGACGAAATACGCACAGTGGGTGCCGCTGTTGGGACCCTTCCACCCGGCATCCCTCAATCAGCTGATCAAAAGGAGCAGATTGGAAAAATCTTGGCCGAACAGAGCTAGCAGCCAACCAAAGTGTTAATGGATAAATCTGCAATATTTTCTTAGTTCAGTCTGCAGGTTGAACAAATAAAATATATAAGTGTATATCCGGCTTTACTTACTCTTTCCAGCAGCTTCTTTTCTCTCCCACTATTAAGTTTAGCTGCAACTTGGAGCATACACATGTCTAAGACCTCTCTCCCTGCCCTCACATGACAGTACTGGTGCTTTCCCAAGTTCGGTCACATGGAGAGATTCACATGCTTCCTATACTTACAAGAACCTGGTATTTCTCTTGGTCTCCCATAGCTGAACAAACTGGTAATGCAAAGGAAAGAAATGGGTTGCTGGGGAGGGAGTTTAAGGAACATGTTGTTTTGCCCTGCATGGGCAAGCACAGGATTACTTGGAGGTGCTTGAGCTTAAAAGTGGCAAATGTCCAGAATGTAATCAAGTTGCAGAAGTGCGGCAAAGTACTAGGCGCCCACACTTAAGACATTTCTATTGTGGACACTTTACTGACCGTGACTGAAGCTGGGCATGTAGCTGGGAATACAGCTATCTCTTATATCAATGAGTAATGATTGCATTCACCATCAACATTTCGATTGGCAGTGCCATTTTAAACCACACAGGAAACTAAAAGCAGAACACTGGGCAAATACAATTTTACCCTGTGCAGTGGGGCTACTCCTGCATTGCAAGGGTTAAGTGCTCATTTTTGTCTAGGGAGCTAAAATAACAAAAAGTTACACTCACCTATACCACGATCCCGGCTTGCTCCTACATCTGTCCCTTCAGCCTCACTCTGCTCCAGGGGTCTAAGGTGCAGTGAATCATCGGACACTGAGGAACATACCATCACTGGAGTGGAGGAGACAGGCTGGAGGAAGCGGTGTAGGAGCCAGCTAGGATCGCAGTTCGGGTGAGTATAACTTTAGTATTTTAGCTTCCTAGACAAAATGAGCACTTAACCTTTGCAGTGTGAGGGTAGCCCTACTTCAAGGGTTAAGATCACACAGATATGACTGCATGCAGCTCCCTAATTGACGACCAAGAAAAATTCACAAACTGCCCCCATGAATAATTTTAAATAATCAACTGATTAATCAGAATATATATGCTGGTAGGAAAATCAGTTCCCACCGTATGCAAGTCTTTGTAGTACTGTTGTTGGATTGTTACATTGTAAGCTCTTTTAGGGCAAGGAGAGAGATAGCTAGCCTATGTAAAGCACTATAGATTTTGTTTGCACCATATAAATAAATAAATAAATACTTGCCGGCCATCATCTGTGCCTTCCATAACTAGGTAGGGATATTCCCTTCTCTGCCATTTACTGCTGGAATCGGTGAAGTAGATCTTTCGACCATCACTGGTCACAGCGAGGTCATTAACAAAGGACATCATCTTTCCCTGAATCGGGGTCCTGGAAGAAACCAGCCTTTCCACTTTACCTGTGCAAAGAGATGAATGTTTCAGTAGATGTTTCCATTGATATCAAAGCTTTTTAAAGACACCTCAGCATTTAATAGACACGTGTATAGTACCTGTAACAGGATCCACTTTGAATATTCCCTGATAAGCATCTGCAACAAAAAGAGTTCCATTGGGGCCAACTCTAAGCCCCAAAGGTCTTCCGCAGGTTGGTTCATTTTCTATTGTTCCTGTGAAAAGGAAACCAAGTTTCATTAAAGAATATTATAAAATGATGTATTAAATGTACCAGTGAGCTAAGGGGGGGAAGAACTGGAAGTGTGATATTGTGATGTTGCCAAAGTGATAACTGATATATACTGGACTTCTCTTTTCCCTACATTGGTTATACTGAATTTTCTGACAAAGATTCTGAAGATAAAAGATTATTATGCTTCTCTTAACTACCACTGTAATAGCAAGACTGGAGGCCTGTGATCAGGCTCAATTGCTTATCCCCCTGCAGAACAGTTATGTAGGATACCTGTGCAATGGTTTCCTTTTTGTTTAATTACTGTAGGGAAATCTGCAAAAATATATGCAGATGGACCAGAGACCTCAAATGAGCAGAAAACAAGTACTTGCAATACAACTGCTTTATACAGCAACTGTGCAGAAAGAATTTCTGGTTTTCTACACTGAACGTGTCTCTGTCATTCTTTTAGTGTCAGGCCTTCCG
>NW_017306670.1:151738-185162 GCF_000935625.1 Nanorana parkeri | reverse complement strand
GGAAGGGGCTTTAGCCCCAGAGACCTGGGGACCGCCTTCACCTGCAAAGCTGGCATGGCATCAGATGAGGCCAAAACATCCGCCAGGTAGAACTTGTGAGAACAGAAGTCCAACTGGAAGCCTTGCAAATGTAGGAAACACTTACAGATCTAATAGAGTGCTCCTTGACAATAAAGGATGGAACTTGATCTTTGACATCATAATCTTGCGTGATGGTGTGTTTGAACCATCTAGAAATGATGGAGCATTTTCTGGGGTCCATACAGGATGACAAAGAGAGAATAGGCCTTTCTGAAAGATTCAGTAGCTGAAGGATAGATTCTCAAAGCCTGGACCACATCAAAACAACAGAGAGAAATGTCCTTTAGGTGAGATGGAACCAGACAGAGAGACAGAAGGACAATATCCAGGTTGAGGTAAAAAGCAGAAACTACATTAGGTAGGATGGTAGCCCTGGGCCTCAACACTACTTTGTCCCTATGCAATACCAGAAAGGATAAAGCCACAAGTTCAGCCATTCACCTTGAGAGGTGATGGCTACAAGGAATACCACCTCGTGGGTTAGAGTAAAGAATGGGTTCAAATGGCAGTTTCTGCCGAAAGAACCATATTCAGATCATATGGACAAGGGGAGCTACCTGGAAGGTCATGTGGATCAAACATTTCTTGCACAAGGGTTTTGCAGTGCAGCACTTTAACCATAGTGGACTAAGAATATGTATTGACATTAGACACATGTGAGAGATGAGATGGGTGACTTCCAGCAGACAGTCACAACTGAAATTCAAAGCTACAGCCATTTGCTCCATTCATTCAATAAGCAAGGGATACACTGCGGCAATGGTTACATCTTTTTTGGAGGGATTTTGAGCAGTCTGACCTGGTTTGACAAAGTACATTCACAGCCAGGATCGGGTGGAGGGCTGGACACACAAGCGAGAGCAGATCTCTAGAAAGGGCTTTTAGAATATGCATTTTTGCTGCAATTAATATACAGACTACAAAAACATTTGTGCAACTACTCCTGCAGCAAGAACATGCCAATTCATCTTCAGACCCACTGAACCGTGTATTGGACACAGAAGGCTGACAGACAAACTGCCTTGTGTGTAAGACAATCCAGTTAAAAAGTGATGTGTACTGCTCTAACCATTGGGAACTTTTCCAAAAAATTATCTATAGGTGGTATCATACCCCTTACAAATTATCCAAATTCTCGGCCTCAAATTCACCACTTTGCTGGCGACTGTGCGGCTGCATTGGTTCAATTTCTCACATCTTTTGGCACTGCAGGTCCCTCCGTGTGTTCTGGAATGGAGTCTTCCGTATTATCTCCCATTTTTCCCCCTCACCTCTCTCTCCAGCCCCAGAACTCGGCCTACTGCATATTAATATTGATATTTTCCCACCGGCAACTCGCACTATTGTTGTGCATATTCTCTATGCAGCTAAATTGTTGATTACCTGTAGATGGTTACAAACAACTCCTCCTAACATCATTGACCTGATTTCATTAGTTAACACCCAATATTCCTATGAAAAGATGTTTGCCATGAAAAATAACTCATATCCTATAGTCCTTTCAGCTTGGAGAAAATGGATTGTACATCCATACTGCATTGTTTGATCTCTAATATTGTCTGATGCATAACTGGTCCATACCTTGTCTTCCCTCCTTCCTCCCCTCCTCTCTTTCCACTTGTTTTGTCATCCTCCCTTCTTCCTAACCTCCCTAGAAATGGAAATTATATTGCAAAGCATACTGTATCCAGGATGTTAAGTTGGTTATGTTATATGCATTTTGTTATGTATGCTTCACTTGAATTCAATAAAGAACTATTGAAAGTAAAAACAAAAAAAAAGTGATGTGTAACTTTAAGGCCAGGTACTTTTGCAGCTCTCAATCAAAAAGGAAACACCACAAACACATAGTCAGATCTTATTTAGGTGTACAGGACATTTTAATCCCGACACAAATGTTTTATTTTGTTGTAATTTAGATGCAATGCTGTTATTCTTTTATAGAGAGCAAGCATCAAAGACATAACCTTGGGATCAAGGCAAGTCTCTTAGACATCTTGATTGGCATCAGAATGTAAAAATCATTATTTTGATACATATCTTTCATAAGCCAACAACAGTATGCAAAAACTGAAACCTCACGTGCTATTATACGAGTAGGATCATTTAACAAATTAAAGCACTTTAGGGGAGTTAAGCATTTTCTACAATAGACTTCTAACTGTCAGTCACTCAGCAGTACAAGCATATTGCCCCAACAGCACAATGTCGGCTAATATTACGGCATTATATACTTGGGCCATGTCTTGTTAAAACACGCTTGCAATGTACTCCACACAAGTACTATAGAGCCTCAATAACACTGCATTTAACTGCTTAGCATCCGGGAAAGTCTGCATATTATGCTGGAAAATTACTTCAAACTCCCAAACAATTATATATTTTCTGAAAGCAGACATCCTGTAGAATAAAATGGTGGCAATTGCAATATTTTCTGTCACATGATATTTGTGCAATTGTTTATCAAATATATATTTTTTAGGAAAAAATACATTAAAACGAATTTTAGTGCTCACGTACACAATATCCGTTCCCAGATCTGCTCTGTGATCACTGAACCCGAAAGCGCTGTGTCTACTAGATAGCCAGGAGCTGGCTGAAGAAAAATAATATCAAGCTTATGGCTGTGAGCTTGTTTTAAGGTTCACATCAGCCCAAGTGCGTTCCTGCCCGATTGGTGTCGGAACACACTGGATCGTATTCCGTCCGGCTCACTTTGTTTTGGGGCGGTAGGGGGCGTTGCATTAAAGTCAATGGCACCGCAGCCATGTCCTCCGGCCGCAGTGCGATTGCCCGGCCCGGAACACGTGACACATCAGTGCCTGCGTTCCAGCACGGTCAGAAAAAATGCTGCATGCCCTATTTTTTGCTGACCACACCGGAACGGAACGCAGGCATTGATGCGCCACGCGTTCCGGTGCGGGCAATCGCACTGCGGCCGGAGGATGTGGCTGTGGTGCCATTGGCTTTAATGCACCGCCACACTTCTCCCGCCCCAAAACAAAGTGAGCCAGCCAGAATGCGATCCAGTGCGTTCCGGCACCATTCGGGCCAGAAAGTACTGGGCTGGTGTGAACTAGCACTAACCAATTGAAGACCATGATGTTGATGTACGTTATGTGAATGTTAAGTGGTTAAAGTATAAGCCATAAAAAAAAAAGATGTTTGTTTTCATCTTTTATATAGTTACATAGTATTTGAGGTTGAATAAAGACATAAGTCCATCAAGTCCAACCTATTGTGTGTATGCATTTATGTTTGAGCAGGTGTGTGCGTGTGTATTAGTCCATGTGCGATTTTGCTCTCAGGCGTACCTGTACCCCTGTATACTATGGTCTCCAAGGAACTCGTCCAGGAGTTTCTTGAATGATTCCACACTCTTAGCTGAGATCACTTCCTGAGGCAGCGAGTTCCAGACCTTAACCGCTCTGACTGTGAAGAACCCCCGGCGCCCTGTGTGTTGAAAAAATGTTTCCACCAATTTTTGGTTGTGCCCTCTGGTCTTTGTTACAGAGCTAACCGTAAACAGTTTGTTAATAATGTTGCTGTCACCCTTAAATAGTTTATACAAGAAGATCATGTCCCCCCTTAGTCTCCTAACCTCCAAAGAGAACATATTTAATTTTAACAACCTTGTTTCATAGTGCAGGTCCTCGAACCCCTTAACAAGTCTGGTTGCCCTCCTCTGGACTTTTTCCAACTCAAGGACATCCTTTCTGAGTATCGGTGACCAAAACTGGACCGCATACTCCAGATGTGGCCGAACCAGTGATCTATAAAGTGGCAAATTATAGACTTGTCCCTGCAATATATTCCGTTCTTAATGCAAGACAGGACTCTGCTAGCTTTGTTTACAGCAGTCTGGCACTGCAAGCTGTTCTTCAGTCTGCGGTCTATAATGACCCCCAAATCCTTCTCCGTTTCCGACTTTCCTAGTGGCACACCCATAAGTGTATAGTCCATTTGCCTATTTTTTACTCCAAGGGGCATTACCGTACATTTATCGACATTGAACTTCATCTGCCATACAGTTGCCCACTCCCCGATTTTCTCCAGGTCCTCCTGTAATGTTACAATGTCTGAATCCGTGTCTACTAACCTCCCAATTTTCGTATCATCAGCAAACACTGAGACACGCTACTTACTCCCTCCCCGATCATTAATAGGTTAAAAAGCATGGGACCCAGCACCGAACCTTGGGGCACGCCACTCATGACCTCAGCCCAGTCTGAGAAGGTGCCATTAACTGATACTCTTGGTGCACGTTCTTGTAGCCAGTTTTCGATCCACGTGCACACTAATTCATCTATGCCCACAGCCCTTAGCTTGTATAACAAGCGTTTATGTGGCACCGTATCGAATGCTTTGGCAAAGTCCAGATATACTACGTCCACCGGCCTCCACCCATCCAGATCTCTACTTACCTCTTCGTAAAAGGTCAGCAGGTTGGTCTGGCAAGAATGATCCTTCCTAAATCAGTGCTGCACATCACTTATTATACTATGATCCCGGACGAATTCCACTAAGTAGTCCTTCATAATTCCCTCTAACAGTTTACATACTATGCATGTCAGACTAACTGGTCTATAGTTCCCCGGTTGGCATTTTGACCCTTTTTTGAATATAGGTACCACATTAGCCCTTCGCCAGTCGCTTGGCACTCTACCAGCCATTACGGATTCCTTAAAAATGAGGAACAATGGTCTCGTTATCTCCTTGTTCAGTTCCTTGAGTACCTTGGGATGTAGATTATCAGGTCCTAATGCTTTATTTGCATTTAGTAGTTTAAGCCTATGTTGTATCCCAGTTTCCGTCAACCACTCAGGTGTGTTTCTTGTTAAATTTTGTGTTTTTTCATGTACATTAAACCCGTCTGTTTCCTCAGTGATTTCCGACGAGAAGAAAGTATTTAGCGCCTCCGCCCTCTCCCTGTCATTTATGAGTAACGACCCATTTATGTCCTTTATTGGGCCTATGTGTTCCTGTCTCCCCTTTTTACTGTTTATGTACCGATAAAAAATGTTGGGGTTATTTTTACTAACTTCGGCGATATGTTTCTCACATTCAATTTTAGCTGCCCGGACTACCAGTTTACATCTTTTGTTACATTCTTTGTAGTTTTGGAATGCAGATACTGTCCCCTCCGTTTTATACTTACTAAATGCTTTTTTTTTTTCCCTTAATGTGTTGTTTTACCATTTTATTTAGCCATATTGGCTTTGTTTTTGATCTTTTACTTTTGTTCCTCAGCAGTATACACCTGGTAATAGCATTTTTTAATTTGTTCTTGAAACAGTCCCACTTCTGGTCAAAGTTTAGTTTATCAAATAAGTTTTCCCAATCGATTTCACCCACTATGTTGCGTAGTTTATCAAAGTTAGCCTTCCTGAAGTTTAGGCTTCTCGTCCGCCCATCACCCTTCCCTTTCTTGCACCCAATATTAAAAGCAATCACCTTGTGATCACTATTACCCAGTGTCTCCCCGATTACAATATCATCAATTAATTCTGTATTATTGCTGATGATCAGATCTAGGATTGCATTTTCCCTGGTCGCGACCTCAACCATCTGATCCATGAAATTGTCTCGCAACATATTAAGAAAACGGACAGCCTCTGCCGATTGGGAAGTTCAATTAGCTCAGTTTATGCTTGGGCAATTGAAGTCCCCCAATACCACAACATTACCCTATTTCCCCGCTATTTCTATTTGGGATTGTAGGTGGGCCCCCTCCTCTTCCCCTATATTTGGAGGTTTATAACAGACACCCACAATAAGTTTACGGTTAGGGTTCTTTCTATCTAGTTCTAGCCATAACGATTCCACATCATCCCCACCAGCTGACGCGATATCGTCACGTATGTGTATAATGAGGTTATTTTTAGCATATATACATACCCCCCTCCTTCTTGCCAGCCTGTCCCTCCTGAACAGGTTGTACCCTTCAATGTTAGTAGCCCAATCATGTGTGCCGTCTAACCATGTTTCTGCTATTCCTAATATATCGTAGTCCTCCTCGAGTAACATAACTTCAAGGTCTGTTATTTTATTTGCTAGACTTCTAGCGTTGGTGAACATACATTTAATTTTTGAAACATTTACTGGTTAAACGTTTGCTTCCCACTACTAATTTTAATTGTACCAGTTACGGTTGGTCCATTCCTACTTGGATCACCTTGGGCAATTTGATTTACTTTATTGACTACATTTAGTATGCTCTCTATATTGGTTGATTTACTACTTTGACTATGTTGACTCTGTTGACTGGAGTGAGCACACTATCTAACCCTGTATTTGTTCCTTCTATGTTATCTTTCACGAGTGGTTGTTTAATTTTTTGGTTTTTATTTTACCCTCCCCACCATTATCTAGTTTTAAAGCTCCTCCAGTCTTTTAACCATTTTTCCCCCAAGAAATGCTGCACCTTTATACAATACTATTCTAGGCAAGAACAATCCTAAAGACATAACAGTTGGCTTTTGATGTAAATAGCAAGTAACTAATATTAGTCCATACAGAATAAAGATGCAATAGAATAATAGGTGGCTTCTAGTCCGAACACTCTGAGACGGGTCGTTCAAAAGGGAATCCATTCCATACGACCCCTGCCCATTTGTATTCCACTCCGTCATTGAATGTAACTAAAGCTGCATTTGACTGTGTGTGTTCTAGGCTTGCATATATACACTGAGCTTGACCCCTAACTGAATGATAGAATAAATAAATATAGTATGTCACAGCACACCGAAATCAAGTGTCCTAAATCATCTTTTTTAAAGCATGTACATCTTGTCACAGAGAAAGCAACGTTTCAGGGTCACTTCAGCTCCCTTCATCAGACACAATAGGATATATTTATTTGGACTTTAGCGGTGCTATCCATGGTCACTTCATTAATCATCTACAAAGGGTATACCGGTAAGGAGTGTGATGGAATATCTACTGGACTCAACTAAATGATAGGGAACATAAGGGGCCCTGTTTTATGAAGGTAAAAGATAGATAGATAGATAGATAGATAGATAGATAGATAGATAGATAGATACCATAGATAGTCTTACCACAGGGAGGCCTGCCCAGTCTTGCTATGGTGTGGATTTTGTCATCTTCAATTTTCACAATCTGTCCATCAGCAGTTCCGGTATACAGGACATCTAAAGAAATGTTTAGAAAGATAGGAATAAGTTTGCATAGAAAAAAACTTCACAATCCACTTTACTGATGGTTACAACAATTGTTCTTAGCGTGGCTTATGCATTCAGAAATAAATGATTTGACTTTATTTGCCAAGTAACAGTAAAACAAATGATGTATAATGAGAGGGGTTGATGGATCTGAATGGATTTGCAGGTATATGATTAACATAATTCAGCTAGGAAATAATAATCTGCCGGGGGCAGTATTCATATGAAAATAACACCATCAATTATCTAGAAATTACCCACAAAAATGAATAAATGTTCAAAGCCAAGATAAAAATCTCTAAAACTTCTGTGGTATTCATTTTGTAGAAGAACCTTTGTGACTGTGTGGCTCTTTAAACATCCTAATGTATCACAACAGTTCTGATCTTCTAATGATGCGTAATTATATTTGTATAATATTTAAAAAAAAAAAACAGAGAATTCTCTGAAAATCAAAACAACATTTATATTAAAGAGTCAGGGTCCAGTCACACCTTTCCAGTGCAGTGTGTTGCAGGAACACACATTAAAAGGTAATGTCTGGGCTTCTGGTGTATGGCTTTACCTTTCAGGAAGACGTGGCTGCCTTCAAGTGAGCTTGCTCCCAGTTTGTGCATTGCTATATATGTACACCCCGGTTTATGTATACCCTGCACATGCTTACTCCAGTTTTCATTCATTTACAAAGTATGCCTGTCTGCTAGATAGCAAAAATGATGACCAAAAGACGTAACATGATAACTCACCACCAATGTTTGCAATGGATTCTGGGCCTACTAACTGGCCCTCATACAGACGCTCAGCTTTTCTCAGCTTAAGATTTGCCTCTAGGACACCAGTCATCAGCATAGGAGTTTGGAAGCTAAAAAAAAAAACCACAACAAATGTCAATTTGCCACCATCTCCTCATTTATCAGAGATTTTCCTGACAACCTGTATGGAACTAGAAAACAGCAACTTGCAATGCATACAGGGCATACAGTTAAGTGCTGAGCAGTTTGGTTTTTCATCCAGGCATTGCACTTCTTCCCCCTGTTAAGCCCACTCTATAGTCAGTAACCTGATGATCCTGGAACATACTTGCCAGTGATACTGCAACACCCACTAAATGCCCCTTGATGCTTATTACATAAAGAAAGCCCGATGTAAGAAAAATGCCAGTATTAGCACATGGAGCTCCTTATTGTGCAGGAGAGAACAGAAAACTCAGCTTAAGGTACAATAAACTAAGTGAAAGCATTCTGTGAGCCAATAATGCCATATACTTGAATTCTGTATATTAGCCTGTGCAATAAGCACACAGCTTCATAAAGGGCCAGTAAGAGTGTACTTCCAGAGTCTGCTATGTGTAAATTCCAAAGCTTTCATATTCATACATCCAAGGCAAGTTTGAATCTATATGGTATGTATAAGAAACCCTTCAGTACTGGTAATACTTTTACATCAGGCTGTGTTTAAAGGCAGCAGAAGGTGTAGAAGAGGGTGTTCCAGGATCACTGGCAGGAGAGGGTGTAGTAGAGGGTGTTCCAGGATCACCGGCAGGAGAGGGTGTAGAAGAGGGTGTTCCAGGATCACTGGCAGGAGAGGGTGTAGAAGAGGGTGTTCCAGGATAACTGGCAGGAGAGGGTGTTTTAGGATCACTGGCAGGGGAGGTGTAGAATAGGGTGTTCCAGGGTCACTGGCAGGGGAGGGTATAGAAGAGGGTGTTCCAGGATAACTGGCAGGAGAGGGTGTTGGAGAGGGTGTTCTAGGATCACTGGCAGGGGAGGGGTAGAAGAGGGTGTTCCAGGGTCACTGGCAGGGGAGGGTATAGAAGAGGGTGTTCCAGGATCACTGGCAGGGGAGGGGTTGGAAGAGGGGGTTCCAGGATCACTGGCAGGGGAGGGGTTGGAAGAGGGGGTTCCAGGATCACTGGCAGGGGAGGGGTTGGAAGAGGGGGTTCCAGGATCACTGGCAGGGGAGGGGTTGGAAGAGGGGGTTCCAGGATCACTGGCAGGGGAGGGGTTGGAAGAGGGGGTTCCAGGATCACTGGCAGGGGAGGGGTTGGAAGAGGGGGTTCCAGGATCACTGGCAGGGGAGGGGTTGGAAGAGGGGGTTCCAGGATCACTGGCAGGGGAGGGGTTGGAAGAGGGGGTTCCAGGATCACTGGCAGGGGAGGGGTTGGAAGAGGGGGTTCCAGGATCACTGGCAGGGGAGGGTATAGAAGAGGGTGTTCCAGGATCACTGGCAGGAGAGGGTATTGAAGAGGGTGTTCCAGGATCCCTGCAGATGCATTCCAAATACACCAAATACAGTTTACATGGAGAGGTGGACCTGTGTCAGCAGGTCAGCTATGTTCGCTGTATGTGTCTCAAGGTTACATTTTTAAACTTTGAGAGTGTTCCTTTCATATTAATTCAGCCCAACAATAAAATGCTGCCACTGTGCACATGAATATTCTGCCCTATAGAATGAAGACAAAAGCAAAGGCATACATATGATGTTCTGATGACTTACTTCAAGGACTGTGGCTCTATGGGGCTCTCCAGAAAGCAGACTGCAGCCAGTGTAGGTATGATCAGTGACAAGGCCAGGCATATGAGAGTGGCACGGAACACTTTGCCGCTGTATGTGCTACGGATGAGAAAATATCATCATTATTTACCATACAGCACTAAACCAGGGACAGACTTTCTACAATGCAGTTTGATATGCAAGAGGTTAATGAAATGTAAAGCATCACTTTTTTTATTGAAAAACTCCAGGAATTTTTTTTTATTAACCCTTGCAGTGCAGCTATCCCTGCAGTACAAGGATTTAGCTCTTGTCTAGGAAATAAAATACATTTTGAAAAAAAAGTTATACTGACCCAATCCTCTGAGTCGGCTTGCTCTTAGACCGATTCTTCCAGCCTTGCTCCCACTTTGCTGCAGCAGTCTAAGATCCTCGAGTCACCAAGTCCAATACAAAGTGTATTGGACGGGAGGTTGCCGAGGGACATTGCGGCAGTGTAGGAAGAGACAGGCTGGAGGGAGCTCTGTGACTGCTGCCAGCTCAGGAGAGTACAACTTTTTTATTTAAGTTTCTAGACAAAAACAAGCACCCCTTGCAGTGTGGGGTAGCCCGTTGCAAGGGTTAAATACATTTTTTTATACCGGAGGGGTAGTATTAAAAACTCTTAAACCTTTCAATAATGAATCCAGATGACACAAATATACATTGCCCAGCAAAGTATTTCTTTAAATGTATGCCCAAGCACTTACAGTCATCATGTTTTCCAAACAGCTCCAACTCTCTCAGTGCGGCTTCCCTGAACTTCCTGCCCAGTACAAGCTCGCAAGGGACAGAGCAGACTCCAGCAGCTGTCCATCTACTAGCTTGGATAAGGAAGGAGGAAGGAGGATCAGGGAAATGACAAGCCTTGTGTTGCCTGTGTGACTGCAGAGACACACACAGCTTAATAGCACACACACACACACAACAGTGGCTCCATAGGACCCTGCAAGGAAAAGGAACCCCCCTAAAATAGCATATAATGGCCAGTGCTCAGGGGACCAGCTGATTCTATAGAAAGCGAAAAAACTTTTAGGCCCCATTCACACCTGGGCATTTTTGGGCCTTTTTAATCCCGTTTCACTGCCAAAACGCAATTAGAACCGCCCAAAAACACGCATTTCTACTGAAATCTATATAGAAAACACGCCAATCAACGCTGAAAAAGTTCAGCTCAGGAAGCAGTTTGGGCGGCAGGCGGATTGAAATGCGCAATTGCGTGCATTTATCTTAACGAGCCCCATAGGAATACATGTGTTGGCAGTTCAGAGTGGAAAAATCCACGCGACCGGACTCCCCCGGTGTGAACGGGGCCCTAAACACCAAGGAGCAGCATCCATTCTAAGTGATTTATTCAGCATTGCAAATGGCTTAAAAACCTTTTGACTTTATTATCACTTTAACCCTTCAAAACAGCTCTGTTCACCATCAACTCAAACAGTAATAATGTTTTGTTGTTTGTACATAAATATCAGCCGCTACTATCTTAGCCTGCAATGAGCAGAATGCATTCCAGGCATTTTGAAGGGGATTCTTTCATGTTTTTATGACACTTTGCATGCATTGTTGCACGTGCATCAAGCTCACATGTTTTTGTTTGGTCAATGGAAAGCATTATATATCTGTGACATCAAGCTTCAATAATTAGCTCTCAGCTTTGCACAGTGCAACAATTTATAAACACACGGGGCTCACGTCTGCAAATGAATGGCATTTCAAAGCATAATGGGGGGAATTTGTCAGAGCAACTGCGAGTGTTGGAACTCACATATGGTCGCATGAGATATATTTGCACCAGATTTATGATGCTAGTGTAATGTTGTTCAGAAATGAGATTAAATAGACCTCAGGAAAAAAAGACTTGTAACTCCAGGCAAAAAGCTTAACTGTGGCTTCTTGAAGAAGTGGTCATGGGGACTTCTTAAGTTGTTTGTTGTTTTATTACGTGATCCTCCAGTTTCAGACAGCTGCAGGACAAGCGCCAAACGTTTGCAAAACATGCGCAATCGAAAAAATAGTGCAAGCTCTGGTCAAAACTAGGGATGCACCGATACCGGTATTTTGGTACCGAGTATCGATATTTTTTTTTCGGTACTCGCTGATACAAAATACTGAGTATCGGAAGTCCCATTCAGGAAGCCAGGTGGCATGTAATGACTTGCCACCTGGCTTCCTGATTAACTGGGAAGCCGGGCAGCGTGTAAAGTTTCGCCACCCGGCTTCCCGATTAACAAGAAAGCCGGCCTATGCTTCTAGTCACTGTGTGACGAGAAAGCTTGGAGCTGGCTTGCTGTTCAATCATGGAAGCCGGGTGCCGTGTAATGACGCGGCGCCCTGCTTCCTTATTGGCCGGGAGGCCGACTCCATGCTCCCTCGTTATGAGATGACATGGGAGCATGAAGCCGGCTTCCCGGCCAATCAGGAAGCCAGGCGCTGAGTCATTACACGGCACCAAGCTTCCTGAATAGCGCTTCCTGACCAGTCAGGAAGTCGGGCAGCGCGTCATTACACGCTGATCGTCTTCCTGATTGGCTGGGAAGTCGGCTCCATGCTCTCGTCACACGCTGCCTGGCCAATCAGGAAGCCGGGCAGCGTGTAATGACGCGCTGTCCGGCTTCATGATACAGGAAGTATCGGGCTAGGCATCTGAGCATTTGGGCGAATATGAGTTCTCGCCCAAATACTCGGTATCAGCACTGATACCGATGCTAGTATCGGTGAATCCCTAGTCAAAACAATAAATACTATCCTTGTTGCACTCCTTATCGAAAAGTCCCTTGTAGTGGGGGGTGCTCGCAGTGACTGCGGATGTTGCCGCAAATATCAGCAAATTGTAGAAACGTCACCAGCACACCAGTCCTTTTAGGATAGCAAAAGCTTAATTTAGATTTCAGAACCACACAGTGTCCCTTCATCAGTCAATGCTAAAGCCTGATCAAGGGACCCTGTGTGGTACCGAAAGCGCTTGTTCATATGACAAAGAACTTCAATAAATGAAGCTTTTGCGATCCTAAAAAGGACTGGTGTGCTGGTGACATTACTACAATTCTCTGTTCAAAACAGGCGCACATGTTAAAAGGATCTTAACAGATTTACACATAAAAAAAATAATATAATCCAAGAGGCTAAAACTGCAATTGCTTTGATAAATTCCTCCCAATGAGTGCTGCAGGTATATTGAGACTAAAGCTGGTATATAGAGAATAAAGCTGACCAAATACCAGTAGAATTTTTGAAAACATTTGTATGCAGAGTTTGTGCGATTTTCTAATAGTTAATGGGGTCATCATGATGATTCATTTTCAACAGTAGTGACAAAAAAAAAGGTGGGGAGCAGGATGGAAAACTACAAAATTCTAACAGTGAATGTGGTTTTCGTTGGGTAAACACCATTTGTTTCAAATAATGTGTTAAATAATGTCAGAGACATTCATCATAATCGAATGCTTTGGGAAGATTTTTTTCACATGAACATGGTGCGAAATTCTAGCGGTCTCTCTGTGTAGCAGAAAATGTCTCCCAATCGTGGAAAACCTTTTGGCTATTTCCTCCCAGGACCTCTGCTTTTTCTTTCTGTTCTTGTATGATGCTAGGAATACCTACTACAGGTTGGGGTGGGCTCTACTCATATGAAAAGAGGCCTCCACATCTAGGAATACAAGCACAGAATCATCCATGTTGGTTTCTTGGACTGGAGAAGGAGAGGAGCGCAATTCAAGAGGAGGAGAACAGTTCTTTCATGCACAAAAGTGTATGTAAAAAGACTTGGGCCCCTTTCACACTGTCCAATCAGGAAGGGATGTGAGCACAGATCCCCTCCTGATCAGATGGAAGTTACCGTTGTGACAACTGTGCCTGTGCAGTTTTTTTCCATCATGTGATGGAGGAAACCCTGACATTACTGGACACATGATAGTCTATGGGCAGCCAGATCTAAATGGACGGGGAGACATTTACATCAGGTTAACCCCGATGTGACATGATCAGGTCCGGCGGAAGGGATCTTGTATCCATTTGATTTTCCAGACCTGGATGGAGTTGGGGTAACGGAATGTAAATGGATTCTCAGCCATTTACATACGGCTACCCACAGACTGACATCTGGGCCTTACAGACGCACATGCTGAGCATTTACAGGCAAACCCATTGTAGCCTTTGGCGCCCAAAACGCCTGTATATGACTAAGAGGATTTTAAACATAGGGCCTAGAACATAGGGCGACTGAGTGTACAAGTGTATACAGGGACAATTAGACAGAATACGATACTGCATTCTGAGTGTAGTCAGGTGTATAGAAACAAGCTGAAAAATGTGTGAACGGCGGCATTAGAAACATAGTAACGTAGTGAAACCTAATTACACCTGACCTGTCCTGTGTGACTCAAACAGGACAAAGAACAGCATTCCTCTAACTGCACTTATTGTGACACAAAACTGTCACACTGTTATTTCATCAGGCCTGAACGAAGACCTTGAAAACTTTCCTAACCAGGGACAAATGGAGCCAGCAAGTTTGCAGCATTCAGTACCCTCCCCCCCCACACAAATAATCCACCTCCCACTATCACCAGAAAACTTAAAGGGACACTAAACTCAGGCGGTAAAGCTTAAACATGCACACGGACCCCAACTTTATTTTTTTTGTGTGTAAACTTTATTTTTAACATTTTCAACAGTATAGTACAAAAAAAAAAAATAAATAAAACAGCCATCTTTACAACACACACAGGGACCATGGGGAACAAAAGTAGCCACCCTCCAGAAGGAAGGACACTGTCACCACCAATTCAGAGATGATTTGAGGATCTACATCCAAGCGATACACAAAAAGGATACATTTATATTAATAGTTAAGGTATTTGAATGCAGTTTTAAAGGGTTAACTCCTGAGTTTAGTGTCATTTTAAGCTGGCCATACACCAATAAAATTTTGTTTGCACACGTTCATTTACAGAACGTACGTTCACTTTTCTAATGGTTAGTTGGGTCTAATTGATGTTCGTTTTAATAGTGACAAGGAAAATTGAAGGAGCAGGATGGAAGACTTTTCTCATTTCTTATCCGAACAAACAAAATTCAAACTGTGAATGCGATTTTAGTTCGGTGAAAAATCAGACATATTGTAACAAGCATGTGCCAGGCACAAGAGAAACCTGTTTTATACATCTGGGATTCCACCCAAGTAGCAGGCCTTGAGGATATTTTTAAGGCCTTTGGAATGAAATGAGTTGGCTCAATGATGGCAAGATGGAATGCTCTGGTTTTCAAATTCGAATGAACATTTGAACAGTGTATGGCCAGCTTAAAAGCTACATACACTATATTACCAAAAGTATTGGGACACCCCTTCAAATCATTGGATTCAGGTGTTCCAATCACCTCCATGGCCACAGGTGTATATAATGTAATCAAGCACCTCGGTATGCAGACTACTTCTACAAACATTTGTGAAAGAATGGGTCGCTCTCAGGAGCTCAGTGAATACAAGCGTGGTACCGTGATTGGTTGCCACCTGTGCAATAAGTCCATCCGTGAAATTTCCTTGCTACTAAATATTCCACGGTCGACTGTTAGTGGTATTATACCAAAGTGGAAGCAACTGGAAACAGAAACTCAGCCACGAGTGGCAGAGCGGGGTCAGCGCATGCACAGAAGTGCACAGAAGTCGCCAACTGTCTGCAGAGTCAATAGCTACAGACCTCCAAACTTCATGTGCCCTGCAGATTGGCACAACACTGCATAGAGAGCTTCATGGAATGGGTTTGCATGGCCGAGCAGCTGCATCCAAGCCTTACATTACCAGGTGCAATGCAAAGTGTCGGATGCAGTGGTGTAAAGCACGCCGCCACTGGACTCTACAGAAGTGGAGACGTGTTCTCTGGAGTGACGAATCACGCTTCTCTGTCTGGTAATCCGATAGACGTGTCTGGGTTTGGCGGATGCCAGGAGAACGGCACTTGCCTGACTGCATTAGCAAGGCGCACGGGACCGGTTTAAGAGAAACCAGCTCGGAGGATCCGGTGAGTATAACTGTAATTTTCGAACCTAAACAAAAAAAAGACCACTTAACCCTTGCAGTACGGGGGTAGACCCTCTGCAAGGTTTAAGTCTAGGAAAAAAGTTCCCTGGAGTTCTGCTTTAATTAGAGCACACAACACACAGTTACAATGTGAACAAATGTATTGCCCATAATCAGAAACAGTACTGGGGCCACACTGACCAGAGATACCGCTTTCTCATCTCAATGAGTTAATGGATACGGTCAGTAAGAACCTCCCAAACAGTGACTCTTCATTTTATGTCAAAGTTTCATAAATATACAATGAAGAGTTGCAATACTGTTTTTTGGCAGAACCAGGGAACCCACATCAGGGGAATTAAAGTAAACCTCTCAGCAATTTTCAGCTTTTGAAAGTAAAATCTTGGATAAGGGCACAGAACACAAGATGTTTACTATGACCAATGTCAGCCAGAAAAACGCTCCTATGTGCCTCTCTGATACTAGTTTCATTTCACCACTAGAAAACCTGACTTTCCTGACTTCAGAGCTAAGCACCATCAACCTGTCCCTAAGTCCCCCTGCACCACATCGCATTCCGTAAACGCACATCAAGTGCGGGGGGGGGGAACGTACGCGTGTTCATGAAATGTTTAAAAGCATGCAACATGCATTACATTTTAATGGCAAACTAAATGTGGCTGAACAAATGCGCTTTTCCCCCACGCATGTCAATGCACATTAAATCACGCAGAAGAAAAATGAGGAACAAATGTGGTAGAATTTGCTGCATGCGCTACTTTTCTACGTTTGTTGCGCATGCGTCACATTACTGAAATCAATGAGGTCGCACGGCAAACTTAGGAAACAAACGCCTGCGAATTCATGTCAAGGATGACAGCCGGCAGGGATTAGACCTGAAATCAGGCCTCTAGTAACAGACTAAAACTGGTTTCAGGGAGGCACAGAGATTTTTCTAACTAAGGTTGACCATACACATAGACCCCATTCACACGGAGCGTTTTGTAGCGTGATTGTCGCTCAAAAAAATATCGCTCAAATATGAAGCTCAATGTAGCTCTTCCAATGGACATGTTCACATCTTGCAGCTCAATCTCGCCTGCAGCTTGTAGCTGAAGCTTGTCACTCGAACATGAGCTATTTTTCGGCGGATTTCGAGCGATTTGGCCGCAATAGACTTTGAAAAGAAAAAAAAACAAAACTCTGCATTCCCCCATCCACACCGGGCTGTTGTATTCTAAATGCCGTGGCCGCTGTCAGAAAACCCAAAAGGTAACTACGGCTGATTGGCTGCAGTCACTGTTGGACTGAGAATTTGCAGACCATCTCCTTTGAATGAATTGAACGGAGGGGTGCCGACAGGGCCACACACTGGTCGAAGTTCAGACAAGTCAACCAGCGTATGGCCAGCTTAACACATAATCTCTGTAGTCTGCTGGTGTGTTCTTTAAATGAATTGACAGGGTCACACACAAGTACAATCACCAGCAGGAAATGTTTCTGGAATTTATTTTGAAATGTCAACTCTGCAACAGATTCAACCTGACCTTTCCCCTGGAATCCCTGTGTACCTGAACATATGTGTAAATGTAACGGATCCTTTGTGCGTCTCATGCAAAGTACCACAACAAGCAACCTTACCTCATGGCAGCCACTCGTGTCCTCCCTGCTAGACCCAGTTCGCTAGATCACCTTCTGTGAAATCCCCCTCCCCTTACATAGCCCCCAGGTTCTCACCCATATGCAGGAGAGCTGGGAAGCTGATTGGTGCAGAGCTTGGGGGATGCCCTCGTCCTCCTCTCCCTGCAATCCATTCCTCCTCTCTTAATTCCCAGGATGGGTAAGCACCTCTCTTCAGGACATTGTCACCACACACACTGTGATCTGCACATATTATCTGAATGAAATATTTTGAAGGGTTGGACTGAAAGGACAGCAGCTTGTGTGATGCAGAAGATTGTGTAATGATTATGTTTTTCAGAGCAGTTTACTCATCTTAGGAATTGGGGAGGAGCAGCAGATTGCAGGAGAGAGCGAAGTGACTCAGGAAGCCACTTTACAGCATTTTCCCACTTGCCTGGGCACATTTCCTGCTCATTAATGCAACCAAGGACAGAGATTTCTACAGCCCTATATTAAAATAAGCAACTAAGACAGATGAAAATACCACGGGGTATGTTACTGTGAAGTGACACTTAGTTACATAGTTACATAGTATTTGGGGTTGAATAAAGACATACGTCCATCAAGTCCAACACTGATTATATAGGACGTCTGTCTGTAACTACCAACCCGAACCAATAACTAACACCTTTCCCCAATTCTGTTCTTTATGCGAGTATTGGCTCAGTACATTGCAGCAGCTACAAAGCACTCCCTTCACTTTATTCTCCAGCATGTCAAAATGACCAAGACATGGAGGCTTTAGGCCTTCCAGAACACTGTACTAAAGCTGAACTACCGTATGAGCAAACATTTCTAAATGCCAGACTTATTTGTATTCTTACCCGAATCTTGGTGTGCTTTATATATTACTTCCAGATCTGTGCAGCAATCCATCATCAAACGTTGCCTCTATGAAGGAACTTCCTGTAATAATAATAATAATAAAGACCAGTCTCTACAGCTCTCTCTCCTTGGGATGTGACTGGGTTTGTCTCCGCCCCCACCTGCTGGGCCCCTCCCACAGCTCTGCTATCTGCACAGGCTATGTGCACAGTGATGTCACTGCTACCCCTATATCTGGGGTTGCAAAGACATTTGGAGAAAACTAAGTAGACTTATATCCTTTGAGGTTATTGAGGAATATTTGTAAAAATGTTTTTGTGCCCAGAGTTCAGCTTTAACTAATACTACTCTGCTAATCATTCCCCTGATAAGAGTGCCTAAAGGTGCCCATACACTTTACAACCATCGCAAGACATTTTCTTGCGAGGGTTGTAAAGTACTTAAAAAAACGTACGATCTGCCCATCTTGGACAGGCAGATCGTACTTGCGATCGCAAGCTGGCCCGCCTGAGGGGCGGGCTTGCGATGACTGCAATGAGGGGCGGGCTTACGTTGACTGCAAACGGGCAGTGTGCGCGTGCACACACCGGCCCGTTCGGCAGTTGTCGAACCAGCAGGCCACCAACTCGCCGAGAATCGTACGATTCCCGGCGGGTTTTCTAGCCTGCTGGTTCGACGGAAGACGTGCCACCGTACAGTAGAAACGGTTGCACGCCTTCCATACACTGTACGATTCTCGTACGATCGCGGGATTTCCCCGCGATTCTCGTACGAGAATCGTGCAGTGTATGGGCACCTTTAGAAAACTGGTTGGAATGCTGAAAAATCACACAAGTGTTTCCACTCTCCCCCCTTTCTTTTCCTCCAGCGCTCATTAGAGGGATGGAAAGGGGAGGGGGGGGGGCACAGCTGGCTCTGCCTCCAGAGGGGCAGAGCCAGCTGTCAATCAGGTGGCAGGGTGGATGTCGTCAAAATTGTCGGGATCTTTCCCGGCCGCAACGCTGCTGTGTCAGCATATAGCGGGCAATAGCCTGCTTTATGCTGAGTTTTGGGTCACAGGAGGACATAGTCAATGTCCTCCTGTGACCCTAAAAAGAACTATGGCCAAAAAAAGGTTGTCTTTAACCTTCCTGGAAATAAAGAGTACAGAATGCTTTTAATTCTAGGTGTTCTCATTCTCATGTTAGCAATGTTTTCTCAATGATGTTGGTGTTCATGAATGATGTTTGTTATAAAAAGATGTTCTTTAAAAGGAATACAAAATATCAGAATATAATAGGGGTTATACAAGGGTTGGGTTTTAGGGTCCTGTCACACGGTTCGAGCCCGGAACGCACTGGATCGCATACATCAAGCCAGGCCGTGTTCTGGTGCGGGGCGATGCCATTCATGTCACTGCACACACACACACACACCCCACCCGCAGTGCAATCGCCCGCACCGGAACACGAGGTATAAGAATGCCCTCCATTCCGGTGCAGTGCAATCAGAAAAAATAGTGCAGGCAATTTTTCCGACCGCACTGCGCCGAAACGTCGGGGTGTGTGTATCCGGTGACATTCTTGACACGTCCTGCCCCCTCCCACCCCAGAACACGGCCTGGCTTGATGTATGCGATCCAATGAGTTCTGGGCTCAAAATGTGCCGGAACGCGCTGGATATGGTGTGACAGTGCCCTAATCCACTCATCTGGATTAAAAACCAACCCCAGCATTTTTGTGCTGCCCACCCCATAACCCGACAAAAATGTCATATATAGTAGCTCACCCGTCCATAGATGTGGTGGCTGCACGTTTTTTCCTGGTATTTTTAGTATAGTATGTCTCTTCCACAATAAAGCGCCTGACTGTTGATAATGTTTATGATGGTTGTAAAGCTCCAACACTAGGGGAAATGTCAGCATGTAGCTGTGCACATAAGGTCTCGTTCACACCTAGGCGTATTGCATATGCGCGTCTGTCGCGCGTTTTTTTACCGCGATTCGCGGTAAAAAAAGTTGCGCGACCGTCGCGCGTTTCCGAAGGCTACTTGGCTGTATCCCAATGGAAACGCGCAACAAAACGGCCCAAAGTAGTACATGTACCTTTTCAGGCGTGGGCCGTTTTGTAGCGCGTTAGGGACAGGCGGAAATACGCCAAGGTGGGAACGAGACCATTGAATACAATGGGATTTATATTTTTGAGCGTTTTGTAGAGCGTTCGTCGAGCGTAGAACGCGCTACAAAACGTTCAGGTGTGAACGAGGGCTAAAGCCAATATAACTAGAATAGAATTGTTTCCCCTCTTTGATGGTGACATACAGCAATGTGTCAGAACACACATTTACATATATCAGATTCATTGCAGTGATGATTGCTTGCTGAAAGGTATAGGAGGATCCATAATGACACACATTTGAAAAGACCTTTGAGGACTTACACGCACCCTTTCATCATAGAAGTGACTCAGGATTTACACGCAACCTAACATGGAGAAACGTTCCTGAATTTCAACAATAGTGCAACCGAGGAGCATAATTCATCAGATAGAAAGCAGGGGTCACATGCATTTAAAAGAACTCTTAACCCTTGCAGTGGGGCTATTCCTGCACTGCAAGGGTTAAGTGTTTGCTTTGTCTAAGGAGCTAAAATAACAGAGATATACTCACCTGAACGGTGATCCCGGCTGGCTGTTAAGGTGCCCATACACTGTGCGATTATAGCATGATAATCGTGGGAAATCCCGCGATCGTACGATAATCGCAAAGTGTATGCAAGGCGTGCGACCGTTTTTACTGTACGGTCGCACGTCTTTTGTCTTAGGAGCATGCTAGAAAAGCAGCCGAGAATCGTACGATTTTCGGCTAGTTTTTAGCATGATCGTAAGATCAATGCCCCACGCATTCAGCATTGCGGTCATCGGAAGCCAGGGGGGCGGGCTTGCGATGATCGCAAGTACGATCTGCCTGTCCAAGATGGGCAGATCGTACGTTTTTTTAATTACTTTACAACCATCGCAAGACTAAGGTCTTGCGATGGTTGTAAAGTGTATGGCCACTAGACATGTGCGATTCGTTTCGTTCCGAATGGAAATTCGGACGAATTTTCGGAAATTCGGATGTATCCGAATTCCGAATTACAGACATAACGAATGCAAACGAATCCGAATTTCCATTTCCGAAATTCGGTAGCGTGCGTACGAACGTTCGTTTCGTTTTCTGTTCTTATTCGTTTCGTTCGTTGGAGCAAAGTGACATTAGAGAAGGAGAAAAATATTTTTTCCCCCTCAAATGTCACTTTTGCTGCAAACGAACGAACGAACGAACCGAATAAGAAACGAATAAGAAACTAATAAGAACAGAAAACGAACCGAACGTTCGTACTAACGCTACCGAATTTCGTCCGAATCCGAATTCCGAATCCGAATTGACTTTCACACCCGAATCCTGAAAAACGAAATAACACAAATCCGAATTTAAAACGAAACGAAACTAAACGAATTTTTTGGCAGTGCACATGTCTAATGGCCACCTTCAGAATCCAAATGCCATCTAATTAAGCGTCCAATAAGCACTGCCTGGGAGCAGTAAATGTCTGCATTATAAAATGAAGCATCTTTACAACTTTTTGTAATTGTAAGGTATATGGGCACCTTTAGGGTACAATAATCGTACAGTGTATGGAAGGCGTGCAACCGTTTCTACTGTACGGTTGCACGTCTTCCATCGAACAAGCAGGCTTGAAACCCGCCGAGAATCGTACGATTCTCGGCGGTTTAGTCGCCTGCTTGTTCGACAACTGCCGAACGGGCCGGTGTGCGCACGCGCACACTGCCCGTTTGCAGTGATCGGAAGCCCGCCCCTCACTGCGGTCATCGGAAACCCGCCCCTCAGCGGGGCAGGCTTTCGATGAACGCAAGTACGATCTGCCTGTCCAAGATGGGCAGATCGTACGAGCTTTTAATAAGCTTACGACCATCGCAAGACAAAAGTCTTGCGATGGTCGTAAGGTGTATGGGCACCTTTAGACTGGTCCCTGGAGTCTAAGGTCCTGTGAGTCACCACAGACTATACAGTGTATAGAACGTGGCAGTGTGCGCGTGCGCACACCGGCCCGTTCCGCAGCTATCGGACAAGCAGGCTTGAAACCCGCCGAGAATCGTACGATTCTCGGCGGGTTAGTGGCCTGCTTGTTCGACAACTGCCGAACGGGCCGGTGTGCGCACGCGCACACTGCCCGTTTGCAGTGATCGGAAGCCCGCCCCTCACTGCGGTCATCGGAAACCCGCCCCTCAGCGGGGCAGGCTTTCGATGAACGCAAGTACGATCTGCCTGTCCAAGATGGGCAGATCGTACGAGCTTTTAATAAGCTTACGACCATCGCAAGACAAAAGTCTTGCGATGGTCGTAAGGTGTATGGGCACCTTTAGACTGGTCCCTGGAGTCTAAGGTCCTGTGAGTCACCACAGACTATACAGTGTATAGAACGTGGAGGTCACTGAGAAACATTCCATCACTGGAGTAGAGAAGAGACACGGAGGAGACTGGTCTAGGTGCCAGCCAGGATCGGGCGATTATAACTTTGTTATTTCAGCTCCCTAGGCAAAATGAGCACTTAACCCTTGCAGTGTGGGAGTAGCTCCACTGGAAGGCTTAAGATTTCATTTGCCCAGAGTTTTTATTTAAGATTTAACTTTTTCTACCCTTGATATGAAAATGTAAAACACTGGGGGACATCACATAAAGCCTGCGTCACTCTTCTACACTGAGAAAACAGAGCAGTGCTTTTGTTACTTTGAGCAATCTGTTTCCTATGCCGTGTCTGCACCAGACACATCATAGAGAGCAAGAGAAATGGATCCGCTGGCTCTGCCCCCCACTAAGTTTAGAGCGAGGAGAAAGGCTGTTAACCTCGCCTTTCCAGGGGTCATCAAATGGGTGGGCAACTCTGGCTCTTCAGCTGTTGTGGAACTACAAGTCCCATGAGGCATTGCAAGACTAACCGAGACAGGCATGACTCCAAGAGGCAGAGGTGGGTGTTGGGGTTTGTAGATAAAGTGCAGCTAGAGGGCCACCATTGCCCACTCCGGGTTAACAGCTGGGCATATAGGCAGGGAAAGGGTTTTTTAGCCTATATGCAGGCTGTGCCCATGTAATGTTCACTGCATGGGCAGAGAGAGGCATGTGAGCTGTTTGCCAGGTTACCGGCTGACAATTCCCATCCCGTACACCAGGAAAACTGCCACAATCCCTTTGTTAATTATTCACTGAACCAGAAATAAAAACTGGCGACCATAGACCTGAAAAAGATCTTATCTGCACTGTAAGGCCTCATTCACACGAGAAACGGCCGGCACTCCATGCTGCGTGCACGGTATCGGGCAGCCCCCGGGAAGGACAGTGCTGCGTGTGATTAGTTCGCAGCCACCGTCCTTCTCTATGGGAGTACGCGGCCGTACGTCGCCCTACATATCCCTGCGGGTGTCCGTACTCTTACGCTGACAGGATGGATCCTGCCTGCGTCCAGGCCAGGACACCCTCACGGACCTGCACTTGGCGTGAGTTTAGGGCAGCGTACGGCCGCGTAGTCCCATAGAGAAGGACAGGGGCTGCGTACTAATCACACGCAGCCCATCGTTCCCGGGAGCTGCCCGATACCGCCGTGCACGCAGCAAAATAGTCTCAACTGTGATATTTACATATGAATGGGTGGCACTATTTACAAATGAATAAGCCACAACTCATTATCCCCCCCAAAAATGTCAGCGCGTCGCTAGAGTGTTCGGGTTTCGCTTGAAGAAAAGGTGGCAACCCTAATCGTGAACATGCGTACTTTGAGCAGATTCCCAATATGTGCGCAAAGGCTGTAATAGCACACCAATTGGCAATGGCACTAGGTAATGGCACCACAAATGTGGCCAAGCAAATGTGTTTTTTTCCCTGTGCATTTGGGGGGAAACCCACGTAACTCATGATGCCAAATTTGCGACGTGCTTATTTTACGTAGTTGGCGTGCATTCAGGGACCCAATGGTAGATCAATGGGGACGCGTGAACCCAGCATACATTCAACTTTTGTGTTTGCATACCTTATAAGAAAAAAAAAATTTAATTTTTGCAAATAATTGTTTTCTAGCTAGATTGCAGCCCCTGGTAAGGACTGGAACAGGTATATTATAGGGTAGGTGGTATATATGGGTGGGAGGTTTATACGGTATCGGCATACAGCCAGACAGATCACAAAATGGAGCATGCGCAGTACAAGAGCTGGCCCAGTAAGCGCCATATTAGGTATTGGCCAATAGCGCACAGCCCAAACATTGCCTGTGCCGATGTATTATACTCGCCTCCTGCTTTCAGTTTCCTGGACGTAGCTGTCGTCGGTGATAACCTGCGGCCGGATAGGCCTCCGCTGCCGCAGACCATCTCCGTCCTCCATGCTCCCGCTTCCTTCAAGGGCACTAGACACAGCTGCAGTTAACGGGAGTGGAACGTCAACCTACAGCCAATAGGAAGCAACCTTTCATCGATCTCGGCCAATAGAAATGCAGCCTTGGGGTGGCCACAGAGCCGCTGAACCTTTCTACCTCAAGAGGGAGCGCGCACTGTGCAGCTGGACCTTCGTGTCAGAGTTAACCCTTTGTCAACCGCAGGGCAGCACCGCACGCCTCACATGGCGTTGGAAATGTATCAGTTTTTAGATAAAACATATTAGACGGTTACAAAACCCCCAATTTATGTGACTTATATAGAATGTTACACGCTGTGCGCTTGATACTGTATGCCGTGGTGTACTTAGGCAAATGTTTTTGCACACGATATATATCTACACTTTTCTATATCAAGTATAAAAGATTTAACGAGTGATAATAAAATTGCAGGTTTTTGTAACAATGAATAAAAGAAAAACTAAAATCTTTACTTCTACACCTGTTTAAATGATGTCCCTATGTGGACCCAATCACACCAGGAGGGGTCCATTGCAGTGTGTTTAAAGCTGGCCATTCGGTGACGTTCGTTGTGCGATGGTTGTAAGGTCATTAAAATTTTGTACGACCTGCCCATCTTGGACAGGCAGATTGTACTTGCGATCATCGCAAGCCCTCCCCGCTGAAGGGAGGGCTTGCTGATGATTGCAATGCTGAGCGGGCAGTGTGGCTTCCGTCCCGTGTGGCTTTTGTCTTCTGAGCACGCTACCAACGATTTTCGGCGGGTTTTCCAGCGTGCTAGGAAGACGAAAGTCGTGCGGCCGTAGAGTAGTTGTGGTTGCATGCTGCCCATACACGTGCCGATCATCGTACGATCGATGGATCACCCGCAATTATCGTACGATAATCAGCAGGTGTATGGGCACCTTAAGGCAGGGATCCCAACCTGAAATAAGTGATTTCAGGGAGGTGCCCTCTGTCAACTCCCCCTCCCCCCCTTCTCTAGCACACACAACCCCTGAAATGATGACAGATAGCAAAGAAGCTATTGCTTCCTTTGCTATCTAGTGTTTATTTTAGTGTTCTGACAGCTGCTGCTGGCATTGGAACTAATAGCTAGATTGGTATTGGCTATTTCAATTTGCAATACCCAATAGCAAGCTGGCTATTAGACCCGCCCTCTGCTGCTTTCAGTCAGCAGAGGTGGACCTGATGGAGAACTTCAGGTCTACCTCTGATTGACAGCAGCAGTGGGCGGGTGCAATAGCTAGTCTGCTATTGGCTATTGCAAATTAACAGATCCGGGAGAGTTGAGATGTCTGGTTTAAGGGCTTGTTCACACCATGTCCAGACCAGAACAATTTGTTCCCGGACCACAAAAGCATCCCTATGGTATTTCTGGGCTCTGTTCACACCAGCGCAGTCTGTTCTGATGCAAACAAAATAAATACAGCTTGTCTCATTTTCTCTGGTCTGGAAGGTATGGAAACCAATCAAAAATGCATAGAAATGCATGTAAACTCACTGGACTGCACCTGTAAGCCCATTTTAAGCTAACAAAAAAAACATGGCAAAATGCAATGCACTGCGTTCCAGATCTGGTCCGGAAAATGGTGTGAACCTGACCTAAGGCACAAGGAATAAGAGTTCCATTGAATGGATGTGAAGCCGTGTCTTGTTTAGTAATTCTTAGTTTACATCAAAAATGAGAAGTTCTGGTGGTGTATTCCACTGGCCTGGAAAAAGAGTTTACATTTACATTAGCACTCTGACCCTTTAGATTCGGAAAGCCATCTCCTTGGCCTGGAAGTCTACCCAAGTCATTGTCACTCAAATGTTTGTGTTGTTTCCCTCACGTTCAGTCCTAGTGAACCATCACAAGGACAGACAGACAGGGTGAACCTTTCCAGCGCTCAACAAGACAGCAATACAATGTTGACAGGGGCGCAAATCCCCCGGCCCCTTTCACATAGGCTGATCAGGGGAGGATCCATGCACAGATCCCCTCCTGAGCACAGCAGTGCAAAGTAGATGTCACCGCTGTGACATTTGTGTCCCTACAGTTTTTTCCTCTATCTTGTGATGGAGGAAAAAACTGCAATTATTGGACCCCATGTCCAGGGGTAACAGATTACCCCTGAGGCCTTGTTCACACCAAGCTCGTTCCAGGAGCAGAGCAGAGCAGTTACAGACCGGACCAAATCTGCGTCCAATGTATTCCAATGGTATTTTTAGCTCCAGTTCACATCACAGCGTTCCGGTCCAGAGCAGGTAAAAAAAACTGCAGCGCTCTGGAAAGCATGCAAACGCATTGGAACGCACTGAAAGCCCATTTTAAACTAAAAAAATATATATATTTATTTTTGTAACCAAAAACGGCCCTGAATGCATCAAAAACACGGCAAAAAACGCGGTACAACCCACTGCACTGCGTGTGCAGAAACTCATGCAGATCTGCTCTGCATTTGGTGTGAACAAGGCCTGATACTGCACGATCAGGTCTGGCGAAATGGATCTCTGATCCGTTTGTTTTTCTGGACCTGGCCAGAGTTGGGGGTAACCAGGTGTGAACAGACGCCCCTCTGTTCACACACGGCTGCCCATAAACTTACATTGGGCATCAGATTGGGTCCACCTGAATACTGGACCACCCGTGTGAAAGGGGCCTTCTTTACTTTATTCAAAACCAAAAAAATACCTTTGTCTTTAGATGCTCTTGAAGATATTATAACTTGGGCAGGAAGACGTGGGGGCTCTTATTTGGTGGTATATCCGCATTCATTTTTGCTTGTCACTTGGTTAAAATGATTCCATTCCTAAAAAGCAGGTCCCTAGGACATACTGCTGTGACAGAACTGGGCCTTGTCACTGTGTGATAAGGTCAAGAGGGCACCGAGGACTCTCAGCCATAGGGGCTGAGAGGTTTCGAGAGTCAAGTATCTTTACAGGGAAAGAGCTGGTTTTGCAGTTCTTTCCAGATTTTCTGGGTCTTGGTTGGGATCCTGGTACCTGCAGATATCTAAGAGATGTGGGAGGCATGAAGTCTCCATTCCTGGGTCCATGTTTTGGTGTTGACCAGCACCTATTGATTGAGCAGGTGTGCACATCCCTTATGGTAAGGCTGCTGGCCAGTGCTCAGGGCTCCACCTGGGAGCCAGAGGAGGTCTTGGTCCAGGAGTCAGAATAGAGTCAAGTGCAGTAGGTAGCTGCGGGTTGTGAACCAAGTTTCAGGTTAGCATGGTATTGAGACTGTCAGGAGGACACAGGCAAGGGGCCTGAGAACTGAGGACGGAGCAGCGGTGCTGCACCATTGTTTTTTGTAAAGAGAAATGTTGAACAACCCCTGCGAGGACAACTGTGTTATTGCTTGAGAACTTTCTGATATTAAAAGTGGGCAAGAAAGCCCTGAAATGAGTACTTAAGCGAGTGGATGAGTCCTTCATGCTTTACCATTTGAAGCGAATTCTCAATTTTATCTCAAAAGAGACAAAATTCTTTGAGCTGCGCATTCCACAAAACATTCCTTAGAGATTCTGGCCCATGGCCACATGATTGCATTGCACTATTTCTGCAGATTTGTCAGCTGTAAATTCATGTTTCCAATCTCCCCATCTACTACCTCCCAAAGGTGTTCTACTGGTTTCACACCCAATGACTGGTCTATCATCTGTGTGCCTCGGCAGAAACAGATAATCATCAGACCAGGCTATATATGTTTCACTCTTCAACTATGCAGCTTTGGTGATCCTGGGCCCTCTGCACCCTCAGCTTTCCATTCTTGGCCAACAGGAGTGGAACCCAACGTGGTCTTCTGACGTTGCAGCCCGTCTGTTTCAGTGTTTGAAGTCTTTTGAATTCTGATATGCTTTGTTGCTCACTACAGTTGTAAAAAGTGTTTATCTGAGTTACCATGGGGGCCGTCAGCTTGAACCAGTCTGGCCATTGTCCTCCAACTTCTTGAGTTTCTGCCAAAGAGCTCCCAGTGACTGCAAACTGTTTTGTTTGTTGAACCATCCAACAAACCAAGTAAACTCTAGAGACTGTTGTGTGTGAAAATCCCAGGAGATCAGAAATGACAGAACTACCCAAACCATCCTATATGACTCCACAAATCAGGCCACGGTCAAAAGGACTGAGATCACATTGTTTCCCTATTCTGGTGAACTGAAGCTCTTGATCTGTATCTTCATGATTTTATGAAGTGTGGTGCTGCCATGATGACATGGTATACTGGGGTTCCTAATAAATTGCTCTGTGAATATACTTGAGTTCAGAATCAAAAGCACCCTGGAAGTTCTCAGATGACGGGTATATCAGTTAAAAACCACATTTACACTCCAATTTCTGCAAACACCCTTCATAATGCACATGTCCTTTCTGCTAAAACATTCAATTGGGAATTCTTTTACAACAGGACATTGCAATAAAAGGGACAATGTTGTCACCAGAACAGGATGGAAAATCTCTCAAACAGGAGCACAAACAGAAAGTTTAACGGATTGTTTATTTGAGTGTCTATTAGAGGTAAACTGTAATTCCAGGCAGGGCGTAACTACAGACCATGGGGCCCCATAGCAAAATTTGACTAGGGCCCCATGGTAAATCCTATAAAATCTAAATCAAGGACAGGTAGCAGGAGAGGTGTCTGCACAATCCCTTCCTGTACATCTGATATCAACTCTTCTTGATTACAAATGCTATAAGGGCTACAGGGTCAGCAGCAACTTCAGCAATCCTTCATGGGGCCCCCCCTCCACCCCCAGGCCCCATAGAAGCCACATGGGCTGCTATGGCTATTGTTACGCCCCTGATTCCAGGTCTGTTTGAGTCACATTTTTGACAGATTAGCATCACTGAAGAAAATCTTTATATTACACCTACCTCCACTTCCCATCCCCAACTCCTGCATATAAAACAGTCTATGTAAGTATTATAACATAGAATATTCTGTAATTCCTAATTTCCAAAGTTACAAAAGAGACACATCAGACTGGATTCATCAAGTTGCCAAAAGTACATTTAAAGGAGAACTATGGGGTAAGTGTTTTTCCCCATAGTTCTCCTAAGGGTCACGGGAGGACATAAACTAGCGTCCTCCCGTTACCCTAAGCTCAGTATATCGCAAGCTACAGCTCGCGGTATACTGAGAACGCCGCAGCCGGGACAGATCCCAACATTACTGTCGAGATCCACCCAGCTGCGTGATTGACAGCTGGCTCTGCCTAGGGGGGGAAACCCTGCAGGGAGCCGTGAGTGACAGTCACGGCTTTCTGCAGGGAGATGATCGAGAAGTGAGCGAGCGACGGTATGTGTTCGCTCACTTCCCGATCTATTGAGCTGACGTGTCACAGTTTCATTAACGTACATCGTTATTGAGAGGAAGTGGGGGTGCTTTGCAGCCAAACACCTGAGGCGCGTTCAGGTTCTCAGCCGCTGTGGGTGCTGAGTTAGCAAACTGCCACTGAACGCTGCGCTGCAAGTAAGCGCAATTTATTGTTTTGGTGGACGAGCACACCAAATATTTGTTGGAAAATGGTATTCATTAGTCAAAAATATTATCCTCGGCACTGTGCAGCCGAAGCATACAGTGAAGCTGCTGCAGCAAACTGAAGTGCTGCAGAACAACTACTCAGCATTTGGCTAAGGAAATGGACACGCCTCTGTACAAGGGTGCTCCACCATAGACACAGTACTGTTAGTGAATGTTGTCACCCTAGGACTGGAAGTGTGTTTTTGACTCGTTCGCAGGTGAAAATATAAGAAACAAATCACTATTTTTATAGGCAGGTAAACTGCAATATGTTAAGGTTTTATATTCTCTGTTTAGCTAATTTATCAGCAAATTCCGCTATAACAGAACAGCAGTGACACCATGTGGTTACATAGAATATTGGCAAGAGTTAAAGCCAGTTCATGGAGATTTTCAGCTGCTGTATGATCCCTGGAAATAATCCAATTCAAGAAGTAGTCCTATTCATTACTCTGTGACTTATTCACGTCCATGCAACATAATACGGTAGTTATGAGGATGTTTGCACTAACAAGCACCTCCACCCCATCTCATAGGTAACATCAGGGCCAGATTTAATCTCTCTGATGCCCCAAGGCCAGGTTCCTCAATGCGCCGCCCTCCCTGCCAACCCCCACCCCAATGGAGAATGTCAACCAGATGGCGGGGGCGGGTTTATTTTTATATTTTTAATAAAAAATTCTGCTTTTTAAATTTTTTATTTATCGTATCTTTTACTTTTTTAATCATTTTTTTATCTTATTACTGCAGTCTATTTTCACTTTTACAAGCGATCTTGGCGACATGGCCGAGGTCACTTGTAAACAAACCAGCGGCTTCCTCGCTCCACATTTAGCCCTGCGTGCCCAAAGCAGGGCTAAATGTAGAAAACTACCCGCCCGGAACTACATATCATCGGGAGATTCCATTTTCCAGATTTTTAAAAAAATAATGTATACAGCATTTTTTGTGTGTTCGACACATTAGGGCTCATGTTAAGGAGTTAAATGCACCTCAATAGGTCATGCTGTGTCCAAAGAAACAGTGCAATGCATAGCAGGTCAAACACTGTCTCTAAACTGCCATGTGTACTGCTCAATTAAAGTCAATGGGATTTTGCTGATTTGGTTTAACATGCGTGCCAAATGCATGCCAAAAAACACCGGTCGACATGAGCCCTTAAGCAGATTCCTTGAGATAAATGGTAAACATATAGAAAGAAATACATGTATCACAACATTTTTGGTTAATTTGCAGTATTTATAATCTCTAATAGTTTATATTTTCAATTTACCTTCCATGATGAAGACATGAAAAATATGACTGAACCCCCGAATGTGTATGTGTACAGGAATATGAATGCAGTGCACATTACTGCATGTGCATATATATGACAGTACCCTTCACTGATAGAGCATCACACTGAGAGCTATCATTTGTGCCAACCTTTCAATCCTGTGAAATAAAAGTTGCTGCTGGTAAGGCTTTCAAACTGTGACTTGGGTGCCAGCAACCCTTTTCCATGTCTCTCCCAGGCTCTTTCCCAATCACTTTTGGCAACACCATGTCTCTTCATCATTTTGCAGTGCCCATCCCTTTCACTTCATTATGCTGATTGATAGCATAACTTGCTTACTGTAAACTCTTATTGAATCATGAAAGTGAGATACAGGTTGAGACTTGCTTAGGTATGACATGCCATTTTTTTTTTTTAATCGTAACTCTATTTGTGACTTGAGGACTGCACCTGTTTAAGGTTGAGTGCAATTCCCAGGATCTGTTCCTATTTTGTATTTAAACAGTTGCAGACCTTGGGCTTACGATGTACAAACAAAACACGGGGTGTATGAAACATAACAGAAACAAAGTCGATGGTCCGGGAAAGCATCTGCATTTTCTTGCTTTTGGCCAACCCAATGTTCCACCAAAAAGCTAAAGTTCTGAAGGTCCATGAAACACCAAGTGACCCTTGCATTCACTCTTGGCTTTTGTCATCCGCATAAGGGAGGGAGAGGTAGGTAATGAGCTCAAAGCAACAACCCAGCAGGTAGTACAGAAAAGCTTCCAGTGCCACTAGTGATAGTACCTGATCCATGGTACTAGGGATGTCCCGATACCACTTTTTCAGGACCAAGTACTTCCCCGCATGTACTAGCCGATACCAATTACCAATTCTTTTTTTTAAAGGGACAGGTGACTTTAAATGATCCATAGTACAACTACATGTTATGTACTATGGATCATGATTTAACCTATTCATGTTAGCAGGGCAGAATTGTAACTCTATTGCTGGTGTGTAGTGGAGGTGTGTGCTGTATATATGTACTACATAGACATTACACACGTCCAGTACACTATAGCAATAGATTTACAGCCAGCCCCGTCCCAGCTTCACTCACTCAGTTTCACTCCAATCCCTGTGCCTCACGAGGTGCCTCTTGTAGTCTCGGATCGCTGCATCACGTCTCGGTGCTCAGCTTGTGGGAGGCGCTCTCAATTCTGCCCTGCTAACATGAATAGGTTAAATCATAATCCATAGTACATATATAGCACAGATGTCCCGTACACTGCAGTAATAGAGTTACAATTATCCCCTGCTAACATGAATGGGTTAAATCATGATCCATAGTACATAATAGTACGTAACATGTAGTTGTACTACAGATCATTTAACCCATTCATGTTAGCAGTGCAGAATTGTAAATCTATTGCTGCAGTGCATTCTATATGTACTGTATATGTACAGTACATATAGAATGCACTGCAGCAGTAGATCACACAAAAAACTAAGCCCATGCCCCGTCTTACTCACTGTTGCCTCGATCGCGGTGCCTCACGATTTTTCTAACAAGTGAGGACGTAGTCGGCACTGAGCTGGAGAGGGGCGTTGCGTCAAAGCTGCTCCGGTGAGCGGCCAAGTGGGGTCCTAATTTAGGTGGCCGGCAGGATGTTGTGGCCTGGCGGTGACTGCAGAGACTGTACAGGCACCGCCAGGCTAAACACTCCTTGCAGTGACAGGCATTTACAGAGCCACCTGTCCCATCCCCGCACAGCAGCCGGAACAGCCAGCTGTGACTGTCAGAGTTTACTGCAGTTCAGTGTAAAAAAACGGCACAGTACTTGTGCAATAAAGTCTGTGACAGCTGTATGTCCCCGCGGTGGCTGTGCGGGGATGTACTCTGTCACCA
>NW_017306670.1:129616-150681 GCF_000935625.1 Nanorana parkeri | reverse complement strand
GGGGGGGGGGGGGCATTTGCCCCGTTGCCCCCCCCGGATCCACCACTGATGTCGGCGGCACTGAGCGGAGGAGCAACGCGTCACTGCTGTGGGCGGAGCTCCAGGTGGAATCCTCTGGGCAGTCTCCGGCCACCTACATTAGGACCCCAGCTGGAGCTCCGCCCACAGCAGTGCCAAGACGCTCCTCCGCACAGCCTGCCCAGAGGACCCCACCACAGAAGGTAAAATAGCGCAAGCTTCGGCGCTTTGTATCGGGGCATTTTGACAAGTACAAGTACTTGTCAAAATACCCTGTATCGGGGCTGATTCTGATGCTAGCATAGGTATCGGGACATCCCTACATGGTACCATCATTTTTTTCTGCAGACGTCAGTCTCCTGCTCAGATAGGTCACCACATGTTCATCGCCTGTCACCAGCTGTGACAAAACTACACAAGCATACAAAAACTGAATATATTTATTCCTGAAATCCAGTTCTACGAGACCAGGGTTTCTGCAAAAAGGGAACATCAATTTCTAAAATGCCCCCCTCAGGGTCCCAGTTAAAGCACAATGCAGTCCTTCCCTTTGGTAATATCTGCTAAGGGTGCAGCTGTAGTGATAAAATACAGAATTCATATTCAATAGTATTTCACTATGCCTAGTAATGTTCAGGCCTGTTTTTTGTGACTGGCAGGGGCTAGTTTCTGATTGCCTTTACCTTGTGAATTTGAGTTTTGATTACACCTCACCCCTTTGGTGTACCCCTTCAGTATGGTAACACACTTCCACTAGGCCCATGGCAAATTTCTAGGTTTACCGTTACCAATCCTTACAAATGGAATTTAGCACAACTTTCCCAATAGCTGTTAAATAATACAACATTGTCTAATTAGGCAAATGAAGATGGGTCCTAAGGATATCATCCACCATCCTCTGACATGAGTGATACTTAAAAGGCATCTGAACATACTGGAAAAGACCTTCAGTGGTAGAAAATTCTGGGGTTTTTTTCCTAGTTCATTAAGGGGCATAGAATCAGAATTCATAGTCAACTACGTTTTATTGCCGCCAACAGGAGGAATTGGGCAATGGAAAACAAAACAAAAAATACATTACCCAGTCAGGTATAGCCCCTTCCACTTCCATCATGCTTCAGTTTTTTTGCGAGTGTCCTAGAAGGATGGACATCTTTTCTCTTCATAAAAAAAAGTTTTACTAGTTTTACTAGCCATGTTTTCTTTTGATATCAAGATATTTATAATTTATTCAATTACAACTTTGTTGCTACACTGCTGAGCTCCACACTCTATGCAGTTATTTGAACAGACCAATCCTTGGTCCCACCCTGGAAACTATACACAGACCCTGCTGGAATGAAGATTGTGGGGCCTATCTATAATGTGACCCTTGGACACTGGGCTGTTTGTGGCATGCCCCAGACATCTAATGTAAGACTTGTGAGAATGCCCATGAATGGGGTGAAGATAACTTGGAATGTGATCTTCCTGCACTAAGCACTGCATGTGGTGGTTGTTTAAAAAATTAAAGCGCGGGTATCGGCTCTTAGTATCGGGGCATTTTTACGAGTAAAAGTACTTGTGAAAATGGCCAGTATTTTCTGGTTTCGCTGCATCCCCAATTTTTATTATATTTTTGTGTATCAATGTTATTGTATACATCTAAAATTCCTTATTAAGTCACTGAGAACTTAACATATGTTATTATGGTTTCCCTATAGACTGTCACTGTGGTATATCTAGTTATACAAAATGCTGGTGTACAAAAACCCAAGTGGCAAAACATTATCAATTACCACAATTTAATAAATAATAAAAAAAGAAAATGAAAAACATGCATTTTGCCAAGGTAACTCTTTTATTGAAAAAAGGAGAGGAACAACATGGAACAAAAAAACAAAAAAAAAAAGAAAATAAATAAAACTGGATTTGTACAAAATGATAAATAAAAAAGAATAAAGTTTATTTATGACAATAGTTATATATATTTATTTTTATTACGAAGGAAGTATATACTTATTTTACAAAGGCTCTATTGTCATTTCAGCTTGAAATGTCACAAAAACATAGTAAAAATACTATTCCTATTCAATTATATTTGTTTTACAATATTCCCTGTTAGACTAGGACAGCTCTTCTTAGAGCACCTGATTTTACATTTTGGACACAATTTTTATGGAAAACCAAAGACATTTTCAAATCGCCATGTCTTGGCATCTCCTGCTACCAAACCGATACAAGGCTTCATAAGAAACACTGCATAATTATGCCATGAGAGACTCGTCTCACATTTAAGCAAAAGAGAATCAAGATATAAATCGGTGCAAAAGCATTTTACGGAGTTCTTTAGTCTAAGTGACAAATTGGCAGTATTTCAAAAACGGTTTATCAATCAGTCTCTAAGGCTGGCCGCACACCCTACAATCTAACTGTACAATCTTTGCGCAATCTCTAAGGGCAACCTAAACAAGCCATTTAATCTATCCCAAATCAGGCAGTTGTTGGTAAATCTAAAGGAGATTGTATAATCAGATTGTAACGTGTGGTTGTTTTAACAGTTTTCCTCAAGAAGAATCCAGCAAAATATTACACATGATAATAGCGGCACAGGGGAAATGACATCCAAATAGTGATCAAGTGTAAAATAATTCTTTCTTTCCATTAAAACAAATATGAATTTTCAATGATTTGCTTCTCAAATAAAACAGAATACTAATTGTGCACTAAAATAACATTTCTTATAAAAACAAAAAAAGTAAAAAATGATTATATAGTCATATAGAAAAAATGTTGCAATGCCAACATAGCAAGCATGTATATAGATTCAATCTGAATATATATTAAATGACAATAATTACCATTTATAGTGTGTCCTTGACTAACTTGACAATATAGCCTGCACTTGTATGATGCAAACCATTAAACATCTATTTTCAGCTTACTGCTGCTTAACAAAAAAACAATAAATAAATAAAAAGGGAACCATAAGGAGTAAGTTGTAGTGTCCATGTACCCTAGTAGGTTCACTGGGCTAGGATCTACATTGGTTTCCACTTCGGTTTTCGTGCCACTGATGTGCTTATTTTAAAAAAACAAAAATAAAATAAAAAAGGCAACATGAATTAAAACACAAGGAACAACATTTTCCAGTTTCCAGTTAATAACAATGAAATGTGATAGTATGTTATCAATTTGTTTCATAGCCAACAATAACTAAAACCTACAGTTCAGCAGCTTAATGTACTGCTTCTGCACACATTTTAGAAAGCAGAAGCAAACAGCAGCTATATATGATATTTATGCTGACCACAAGCAGATCATTTTATTTTTTTTCACGATAAACAATAAAGATTGGAAATTGGCAACTAAAAATTAAAGGATCCAGGCAAATCTAAACAAATATATTTGGGGTGGTTTGTTTGTAAAAGAGACTGAGGCATAAACATTTTTTTTTTTTTTTGCAAAAGGTCTTCTGTAAAATAAAGACACATTTTTTTTCTGAATGTCTTTTGAACAAACATTGGCAAGTATAAGGCTAAAAGGAGAATACAGTAAGCTGCAGGAGTTATCTTAATTGCATGTTATTTTACTTCAATATATATTTTTTTAATACTACAAACTAACTCCTAGATATGAATTTTTTAACGTTAACAGGTATTTTAATATTGAAAACCTGTTTTGCAAAAAGCGGTATTCGATTTCAAGAGACCCTTGCCCTGTGCTCCTCAGTAGACCCCCATAGTTATTGCTGCACAAATGAAAAAAATTAAATAAAAAAAGATATATTAACCCTTTCACTGCTAGAGCCATTTTCCCCCATTTTGCACGCACATAATAAATGTGCATTTGTTACATGAAAATGCACAAAAAATCCCAATATATATCTCCTGAAAGGAGAGACCCTGTGGAATACAATGATGGTAGTTAAATTTTTTACGTTGTAAGGTTTATGTTAAACCTGTTTAGCAAACCTATATTTTTAATAAAAATACAAACTAAAATTTAGTGTGCACATACACAAAAATCTCCCAATTTTCTGTAAAAAAAAATAAAAGATGAGACGGAGACGAATAAACAAATACCAAATGTGTGAAGACTCCAGACTACGCGCGGTCATGACACAGCAACAAACTTAAGCTGGCCATACACCTATAGGTTTTTCAGAAATTTTTGTTGCTGCCAAAAACCCTCGTTCGATTCTAGCTCAAATACCCCATCAAGCACAGACCAATGTCGATTTCAAAAATCGTCCGTTAGCAATACTAACTCACCAAATTTCGCCTATCGACAGAACAGATTTTCGTTTGCACATGTGCAGTGTTCTGGCTGCAATTTTTTTCCGTACGAAAACGCCACTAATCCATCGATTTGCGCACGATTCGAAAAAAGTTTTCCGATCAATGAAATTGGGCCAGGAGTACAGTAATTAAAATCGTTGGCGTCTCATCAACTGATCAATTATGATTCGAAAGACCATCCGTGGACGATTTTCGAACGCAAGTCGAAGAGTGTATGGGCTCTTTAAGATTCACAAAATTGTCCATAGGCAATGCTTTGACAGCCTTTCCAGGTCATCAACTTAGTTATCCATAAATAGAAGCCCTAGAATTATTCCTCTCATTCTGGTGTTTACAGATACCAAACATGTTATTCCTGCTTATGTACATGCCTATGTGTGTGGGAGCTGTAATTTTTTTTAATGTTACTTATTTTTATTTTGCGCCAAAAACAATCACTTAACTTTATTGTTATCACAAGGAGCCGATAGCTTCCCTATGTAACAGTACTTTTTGAGTGACAGACACTCTTTGTGGAGACATCAGGGTCTTTTGGACATCCAATTGATTCTACAGTATAGTCATCAGCCCGCTCTTAAAAAGTAAACAATCTCAGTTGCTACTGTGGCCACACGGTTTTTTACATGCCACTACTGCCGACACCATAGCCGTTACAATGATGGCAGTAAAAGGGGCAGAGCCCAAGTCCACCCTTATTTTTAATACTTACCTATTTTATTTATTTTTTAGAAGTCTTCAGGCCATCACGTGACATGCAGGGTCCACTTTTCTTCGGTGCCAGGTGTCACTATAATGAGGTACGTGTGCGGACGGCAGGCTCTTTCCAGCGAGAACATCCCAGGTTGCTAAGAGCAGGGCCATACACATCTCCCCTCCCTGCTCCTAGCAACCTGGGATGCTCTGGCTGGTGTCCCGCCCAGTTCCTGGCAACCACTGATGACAGGTCTGTGAGCTCGGTAGAACTGCAGCCAGAGCTGGTGGCGGTGCAACACTAGGACGTTGGCCAGATCGCCATTAGTGTGCACCACCATCACCCCATCAAACCCTTCCATAACATGACCACCAGAACCACCACCACACCACAGGCAGCGATTATGCCAAGGACACCCCTGGTGATGCCAACACCGTTCTCTGCATCATTGTACTGTGAGTGCAGGGCACCATGATGACACCCTCAAAGGATGCCCTGAGGCCATAAAGTTTGTTGAATGAACTAGGCTTCATTCAACCAGGAAGAAAAGCATCATTGGGTCACAGAGGATGTTAATGTGCTAGGAATAGTGCCAAAGAGTAGGTGACAGCTGTTATTTTTCTGTTAAAAAAAACATTAACCAGACTTGGAGAAATAATCCGTGTGAATGATTTTAAATGCATTGTTATGATGAGGCGGTGCCTCATCATAACAATACACACACACACACCTTTTGTGAAATGACGCCGAGATCTTTACTTGTACCAGGAAAAAAAAAAAATCAAACTTTGCATGGTAAGCACTGGACTGGTTTGTATCAAACTATATCAGTCTGACTGCTATGTGAAACAGAATATTGTTACTGCTTTAATAAATACTTTCACAATTCTGCTTGGAAAGAAGTAGTACCTAAATTAGTATGTTAGTTCAATTATTGTCTTGATTCAATAAAAAAAAAAAAAATTAAGTCAATTTAAGTAGAAAATCATATATACTATATATATATATATACATACATACATACATACATACATATATATTACATACACAAGGTATATACTAAATGGAAAAACTAAACAAAATAAACTTAAATAATGCTAACTGCAGTTAGGTTAAATTTTTTATAAAGGTTTCTGACAAACCTTATAGTGTTTATAGAATTGTTTTACAGCTGTAATAAAGCCAAAACAAATTTAACAAATTGTTCTTTTTTTTTTACAATGGGCCCTGGCTCCAATTACCCACTTTCCTGCTTCGTCTCTAGACACAACAGAGATTAAGAATTCTCTGAAAGAATGAGCTGAATGGGTCCAGTGTTACAAGTGAAATGATTAAGGTATCAGGCTTGGGGTGACAAATTGGCTGTTTAGGTAAAATGGGTACACAATAAAAGGCCATGATGAGATGATTTTGAGTGATGATTATTGCCCTTAAAGCCTAACTCCGGGCAATAATTAACAATGCAACCCCTAGGATGTTGAAATATATAGTGCTCATTTTTCCAGGGGATGATCCAATACAGAGAATTATTTACCTTAATCCAAAGTGCCGCAGTCTTCTTCCCCACTGGTTCCGGATGGGACAAAATATCTTCTGTAGTAGATCATCCCCTAGGAAGCACTACAGTATATTCTATATCAGCTGAGAAGGGGGGGGCGGGTGCATGCGACAATGTTAGGTATTTAGTTTAAATCACTTTAAATCAGCTAAATACATTTCGGTTGCATCAACGCAAAACAGTGTTAAAGGTGTGCAGTGTGTTTTATTTAGAAATCAGCCACAGCCTGAGTGTGAAAGCCTGTACCCCTGACCAGCATGCTGTACAGATGGACCCTTTATCTGTGTGGCAGTGGTCGACAACGACAACCCCTGCACCCCCAAATTGAATCTTAGCAGAGAGATCACTGCTTCCACACAATGCAAGAGTCCTTCTCTACAGCATGTGGCTCAGACTGTGGCTGTATTCTAAAGAAACTAAACTGTAAGGCCTCACATCACTAGCAACATGCAGCTGGAATCTGCAGATTCCTGTGGTCCGGATCACAGATTGTTGTGGGCAGCTGCCACCTTTCAGCCTGTATAATGCAATGACAAGCTGGCCGGAGCTGCAGCTATCCACCACTGTTTGCATGTATCTGCACATCCAGCAGTCACCTGTGGTTAGGGACTGGTGTCTGACCCTGGAAACATCCATATAGTCAGACAACTATCCCTAACTTCAGGATGTGCACTGGCACTAACAGCCCTTGTGAGGCCTAAGACTTTGCACAACTTTTGTCTTTATGCACCTGGAATGTATGCATTTGTTCATTTGGGCTTCATTGCCTAAAGTTCCGCTTTAACAGAAGAAAATAAGTCAAATTCAGTTCTGCAAGCATAGAGACTGGGACTACGTCTACTAACATGCTTCTGCTATACATACATGTATTTAAGAGCAAACATGGATCAATGCAAAGCCATGTGAACAATGTCTTACCTGTCTGTACGACAAAGGCACAAGTGCTCTTTTAATGAATCATTCTTGGTGACGTAAAAGAGTTGTGGAGTCCACAACCGAAAGGGTATAAAATCACGTCATACATAAAAATATGAAACAGGAGTAACAGGTAAATGTTATTCAGTAACAGTATCTAAATAACAATTGTATTCATTAGATTTTTGTTCAATACAATGCAACAACGGTGTAAAATAATTTTGTGATCCAAAAGATTTTAAAACAGTTAAAACTGTTCTATGTACATTGTTGGTGTCAACACATGGTCAAAGAAAATCATATTATTTCTTATTATATTCTAATGAGAACAATGCACTTACATAGATTGGAAATATTTCTCTCAGTCATTTTTCTGGAGATACTAGTAAAATGTTTTCCCTCCTAAATCGTTAATACAGACCGCTATATTATACCTGTAGTTTGTATAAAAATGATCTAAAATAACAGATAATTGTTTCCCATCATTTTAAAGATGTGATTTGGTATTCAATTTGAAAGATACATTATTTAAAAAAAATGTACCACATTCTGAGTTTTTGTTGTTTAGAAGTGTTTTGTAGATCAACACAAGCCATATACACATAAAAACGGAACACGGTATTGTTTAATTTTGCACTATAAATGGATCATTTATAGCCATACTCTTATTCATGTGATGTGGAGTCTTCCTTTCCGTCAGGATTGAACCTATTAAAATGTAAGCTAAAATCAGGGCTCGACTGAACTCCATCTGCATCTGAGGATGCTGCTTTCACATTTGACCGACTGCCTCTGCTCTCTATGTGAGGAAGAGATGCTGATGACGAATTCATGGAGTGTACTGAGGAACTGCTATGTTTCGAGTTTGAATGTGTTGAAGGAAATGGACTTCCAAATCCCAACATGTTTAGGGCATCGAGAGTGCCATCTGGATCGATCATTGCATTAATCACTAGAAAAGAAAAAACACAATTGTATGAAAAACCATTCTGACCACCATTTATAATGTCCACATGTTTAATCCCCTGAAACCACAGGCTTTATATTTTGCAAGTAAATGGGTTACTTAAAACCATGAATTCAGGTCTGATCAGAAAATAGGATACTGTTGTAACATGGGAGGCTGTAAAAAACACTAAGGGGTATATTTAGCAGGGCCGGTTCACACCACAGGCTCTGGAATGCACTGAATTGCATTCCAGCCGGCTTCCTGCGTTAAGGGGCATGTCGTTGCATTGAAGTAAATGGCACCGCAGCCAAGCCCCCCGCCCACAGTGCGATCGCCTGCACCCAAAAGCGTGGCACATTAGTGCCTGCATTCCGGTCCAGAGCAATATGCAGCAAATGCTCCAAGCACTATTTTTTGCAGATCACACTAGATCGGAACGCAGGCACTGATGTGCCACGCGTTCTGGTGCGGGGCGATCGCAATGCGGGAGTGGGGTATGGCTGTGGTGCCATTGACTTCAATGCACCCCCAACCGCCCCTGAACGCAGGGAGCCGGCTGTGTTGCGATACAGTGGGTTCCAAAGGCTGAACGCTCTGGAACGCACTGTTTGTGGTGTGAACCGGCTCTAAAAACATGAATCTGACATTTGCTAAACATTCATTGCAGGTGAATCTTCCAGGTGCATGTATTTTAAAATGACAGTGATTGATTCACCATTGGTACATGTTTGGTAAAAGTAATGCTTACTGCTTTAAAAAAATGACCATAGGGGCCTCATAGATGGAGCCAGAGAAAGAAGGACAGGTAGATTTATGTCAGTCCTCAATGGCACCAAAACCAACTGTTGTAATCATGTGACTCAGCTGAAAGATTGAATCTATAAATGAAGGGTTCACAGATTGTCTCAGTCACCGTTAGATTTTCCAACAAAGTGAAAAACTGTTTAGGTAAAACTGAGCACTTCTAATGTCAGAAGCGATATTTTTCTGCCTGCAAGAGTAATAAGGGAACTGTATTGGGATAGTCTTCTACGTAAACATATTAACACGTGTATTCTCCTTGCAATAAGAAAGCAAACTGGCAGCTCTCCAGTACCAGATGACCTGAGAAACAAAGCTATAAAACTGTAATTTCATCTCCATTGGCTGCTTGTAGCGACTCTGGCAGAATATTAAACAGTTATTAACGGACTTGGCGTTTAAGCTGATAAATACCTTGTAACTGGTTTTCAATTCTCTTTAGTTCTTGTAATATTGATAAGATTTCCTAAAAGAAAGGAAAAAAAAAAACGTTTTAATATACATGGGAAAATTCTGCATATGAGATAATGCTCTATCCCTATGCAATAGGGTAATATGAAACTTTGATTTATGAGATTTGTGGGTTTACCCCATGAATAATAATATATACCGTATTTTTCGCTCCATAAGACGCACTTTTTTCCCCCCAAAAGGAGGGGGAAAAAGTGCCTGCGTCTTATGGAGCGAATCCCGACGCCCGAGACATGCAGTTTCGGGCGCCGGGCGAGTAGTAGGAGCCACTGCTCGTTTAATACGAGTGATCTAACGAGATCACTCGTATTAAAGCCGAGCAGCGGCGGCGGCGATCGAGTTCAGCAGCAGGAGCCACTGCTCGTTTAATACGAGTGATCTAATGAGATCACTCGTATTAAAACCGAGCAGCGGCGACGATCGAGATAACCATAGAGCAGACGAAGAATAGACGTTCTTCGCCTGCTCTGTGTCATCACTGAGACCGTGGCGCTGTAATCACAGCGCCACCTGTCTCAGCGGTCACTAACTGCAGCTTCTGTCACAGAAGCTGTCACAGAAGCTACAGTCTCGAGTGCTCCATAAGGCGCGCCAGACCTCCCTGCGTCCTATGGTCCGGTGCGTCTTATGGACCGCAAAATACGGTATATATGCCATAAAAATCTATTTGTTTGGAGTCCATTCATGGATGCAGGAATTCAGATATAGCCGGGTTATACTGCAAGCTCCAGGAGGTTTGCACACTGGCAAACAGAATTACAAGCCAGCCCCATAACGCCTCTTATACCCAGCATGCTTCAGTTTCATGTTAAAGCAGTACCAAGAACCAGAGCAAATACAGGAGGGGTGGGACCTGTGTGCCTCAATGGACTCCAAGAAATAGATTTTACAGTAGGTACAAAAATGCTTTTTTCTTTCTCCTCCATTGAAGGACACAGGATTTCAGATAGATTAAGATGTCCAAAGCAACCAGTTAACCCCTTCGTGACGGGAGACGTACACTGTACGTCCTGCCACAAAGGGACCAAATGACTCGAGTTATTTGCTGCACTAGAAGGCTGGTAACCGCTGAGAATCATTATTGTCTATCATTATAGAGTGTTAAACAAAATCAAAAGCGCCAAACTGAGACCACCAACTGAAAAGTATATAAGCGAGGATTGCTAGGGGTGCTGCCCCACTTCAGCCAGGGGAGCTGTAACAATATGGGCCTCCTATTATGTCTCTCCACATAGTCACTTGCCGGCTTACATCAATTTTATCCCCTGGTGATTGGCCGACCGAGTCCAGTGGGAGTTTTTTTAGCGAGACTAGGGGCCTGGCCCGTTGTGAGCCCACTGATTGGCCTGAGGGCACGGCATCTCCTTTAGAGGCAGATGCTGGGAGAAGCGCTGAAGTACTGCCATGGCAACCTAGACGCCGACCCGAGAGGCGGCCTCCAATAGCATTTAGCGCTGCTTATTGGCCCCGCAATACTACTTATTGTTGCACGAGTGAGGTTGAGGTCACGTTCTGATGAAGGGAGCGTGGCCCCCGAAACGCGTAAACGAAGGAGTCCTGTGCTGGCACACAGGTTGACTGTGTAGCCTTTTACTGATGTCGTCCATGCTTTGGCTGAAAGCTTTTAATTCGATTCACTATTGTGAGTATGATTGTACTCTGTCTTGCAGCTTTTCTTATTAAATACAATCTACACTAGGGTGGGCGCCCTTCTCTTTTGTTCTTTTTCCCAAGATGTCCAAAGCAGTTCAACTGAGGGGTGGGAAACAGTCATCAAAAAGGCCCATAAGAAGATTGGAGTACTACATCCACCTAGACCAATCTGGAGCTATAAGCATCACCCAGAAACCCTCCATCACAGTCCTAAAGAGCAGGCAAAGAAGGGGTTTCCGGGAAGGAAGGGTGTTGATTCGGTTGTACTGGTCCCATGCAGCTGCCAGAGCAGCTTCCGTCGGAGGATCTCTGTACCTGGAGACAAACCTGTTGCATTATTTGTTGAACCTGGAGTCCATGTCCAACATTCAACACCTGCAACAGGTCCTGGAACATCTCTGGGTGTAGGGCCTATTACCCCAATCCAGGCTCTGACGGCAGGGGAGGTCTGCCTGACAATTGTCCACCCCTGGGACAAAAGCAAGGACAAGGCTGAAATCCTGCCCAAGAAAGAATCCTTTCTACCTCCCTGGTTGCAGCAGATATTATGGCCCCTTCCTAAAGGTTAATGCATGCTACAGCTGTGGTGTTGTCTGAATCTTGGTCAGATGACCCTGCAGCCCTGAGATCTATCGTTGTAGGGGCAATCAATTCACTCGAAGCTCCATAGTGTTGACTAGCAAACATAATTCCTCTAGTCACCTCTAGTAACTTGCAGAGCTGAAGGCATCCAACCTTCTACAACAGTAGCAAAAATACTGAGGCATGCTGGGTAAAGCAGGGGTTATACGGAGGCTGGCCTTTAATTTTTCTGTTTGCCAGTGTCTATACCTACTGTAGGCAGCAGTATAAACCAACTGTTTTTTGATTCCTGTGTCAATAGACAAGAAATATTATAAACCAGGAGGTACCCATATATAGTTAAAGCAACACTAAGGGCCCGTTCACATTGAGCGATTTATCGCGCGGTAATTCCCGCGATATTGCGGCAATTTACCGCGCGATAACGCTCTCCAATGCAATGGATGCAATGGATGAATGCTGTCGAGGGTCATGCGCTGCTACAGCAGGACCCTTTTTGGAGCGGATTTTGCCGCGATTCCATTCTTTGCAATGCAAGCATTTGCGCGATATCGCGCGCAAAATCGCACGATATCGCGCAAAATGCAAATCGCGCAGTGTGAATGGGGCCTAAATTCAGGAGTTAAACCTTAAAAATGCATTCACGTACCCTAACTATTCACGAAACAATCGTTTGTGTATCACTCAGCTGTAGATCCTGAAATCATGCTGACACTGTCCTTCCTTCTGGAGGGTGGCTACTTTTGCTCCCCATGGTCACTGTGTGTGTTGTAAAGTAGCCACCATTCCAAGTGCGCTCCTGTGATGGACTACAAATCTCAATAGAAATTAGTAAACGAAACATGAGATTGTAGTCTATCACAGGAGTGAGCGTTGAGTGGTGACTACTTTACAACACACACAGGGACCATGGGGAACAAAAGTAGCCCCCCTCCAGCACCAATTCAGAGATGATATGAGGATCTGAGCGATAGCTGAGTGATACATAAATAAAATAAACATTTATGTTATTAGTTAGTGTACTCGAATATGTTTTAACATGATTTAACACCTGAGTTTAGTGTTTCTTGAAGCAGTGTCTAATTCAAATCTATCAGTCAGGTGTTAGAAACCCTAAGAAGGGTGAGCATGAGCCCTACATGTTTTGCAACACTGAAAGGTTGGAAAAGGGGGCCCTTTTTTCAAACTCTCAAAAAATGTTTTTCCTGAAAGGATGTCTAAGGGTATAAATTCATGGTGGGGATTATTGCAGTTTAGGAATTGGGAACATTTAAAAACAACTAGTAAAGCATTCTGGTAATTTCTCAAATTAGGGAGTTGCGTACTGCAACGATGTGGTTACTGACAAATACAAAATTACAAATAACATAACCAATTAAGGTCGCACTATAGCCTGTACCCCCACGTTATGATTTGTAACTTATTTTTGCTTAGAAATGCATTAAAATACCCCTTTTTCTAAGTAAAGATTCGGTTTGCTGCTCTCCCCAATCCAGTGCTCTGTGCTACCATAACTGAATAACAGCAACACCCTTCCTCACACTGACCTGTAGTGCAGGGGAAGATAAAGAGGTTACGTATCTTATCATTTCTGTTACTAAAATGACTAATCACCAAGAGTACAAGGGTTTAATCCTGGTGCCTTATTGGACTACAGTCATATTTAGACAAATCCTGCAACAACTTTAACAGGAAAATGAGGAAAAGACTATGAAAATGAAGGCAGATAGTATAATGTTGTCTGACTACATATGTATTTCTGTGGGTTCCAATGAGCTATAATCAAAATGCTGAATTACCACACATGAAGTTTTCAAAAGTGGTATTTCACTTTCTGATCTCAACTTCTTCTCAATCTCGTCCCAGTTTCTTTCTTTGTCCTTAAATAAAATTCTGTAATGTAAAAAACAAAAAATTGTAAGGGAACAGTGATACATATGAAAAATGCACACACAATTACAGAAATGACCCCAAATGTGTAAACAAAACAATGCTCTGTCATTAACTTTCAGAAAAGTATAGTGTCGTCATTACAAATGTGAATGTAGATATTAAACAAGCTGCAAACTTCAGGACGCACATGCCATACCTTATTTTATTAGCAGTTTTATCAATGGTCTGTCTAATTTTCCGAGAAAATTGGAACACGGAAGAAAGCAGTAAACTATCTCCCATTACCTGCACAGAGAAGAAACAAAAGTTAGAGTTCAAATTTTCCACTCAGCCATTTTCTAACTTGAGTCTTCCATAAGACCAGAATGTGTTTTTCTGTCTGGCCAGTTCTGAGATTTACACAAAATTGCCACACGACACAGCCCTGTCTGGCAGGTCCTGATTTTTTTTTCTTCTGCCGCAGTCTTGCCCCTCCTCCAGCCTGTAATTGGACAATTAAAGAAGAAGCAGCAGGCTGCTGAACTCATGTATCTGCTCTCTTTCTATTTGCATGCCCCTGATTAGCACATGAGCACTACAGCACAGCACCTGGAGTTCAGCTTTAGGCCCCGTTCACACGGGCAACATGCACTACTGCACAGCTGCTGATGTGTACTGAAGGGAAGCAGTGCAATGTGCTCAAAAGAAGTTCAGCTTATAGTACTGTTTTCAGTGCACACCACCTCAATGTGGAGCCACCTAAAAAATGGAACCTGAGAAGAGGGCATTTTGGTAGTACACAGCAACCACAGGCCTGAGAGAAAAAGCACACAGCACTATATAATTTTTTTCAACTCAGGCTTTAATAACACTTTGAGTTTATGGGGGTTATATTTCTTAACATATTCAAACGTTGCGTTGCAGATCTTTGAATTTTAATCTGAGGCCTCTAACATCCCACACTAAAATGGTGACTGTAGTAATGGAAGCGAGTCGCAGGAGGGAACTAGGGTCACCAAGGGGTTTCACCACCCCAAGAAGTTGAAGGGAGGGAACAGACCAAACACATAAGGAAGGAGCAAGAAGAAACACAAATTGCAGTCACACCATACAATATGCCAGGATTAAAATAAAAGTAACCAATAAAACAGGTAACATAAATGAAGCAAATCTAAGCAGTGAAAGCCATAAGTCTCAGCACTAGGTAGCAGACACGATTTAAAGAATAGCAGGGTATTCACAGCCTACAGCCAGTGTAGAAAAAAAAGAGACAGCATTCATTGAGTCGGAATTTTCACATTGGCAGGGGCAATTTAAAGCAAGGCAAATTAAAAAAAAAAAAAAACCCTCTTCAAGAGTGAAGAAAAAAGCTTTTCCCTTGATATTAGACACATTGTTTGGTGGAAAATATATTGACATAGACCATTCCCATGTCATGCAGTTTAAATGTAAGTTTCTGCCCATGGGTAGAGCAGTCAGAATACAGTGAAACATTTGCATTTTTTTACTTTTAGGAGGTGCAAAATCTCTCACCCTGCGAATTATATAATCCTTCTTTCCATAATTCAGGAGGCGAATCACCATCAGGCATGGTGGGTTACATAAAGGCAGGGAACGTCCTGGGTTTGGTGTGTTGGTTCCAATGCGAAACAGCAACACGGGTTATTCTCGCCAAATTCTGCACGGAACCAATGTTCCAAAAATTCTGCGAATCGATCCCCTTCCATTTTTTCAGGGCGAACCACCAAATGGTTATTATTACGGCATAAATGATTTTGAAGATCATCAGCCTTTTCCTCTTCCTGTTTGATTCTTTTCTCAAATGTCTGGTGTTTGGCAGAGTAAGGCCTGATAACATCTTCAAGATCCCCAATGCATTGTTTAACATTGGACTTTCTATCTCTCATTTTCTGCCTATTTCTGAGGATGTTGGGATCCTTTTTAAATTGATGTTTTTCCTACCTCCTGGTGAGGATGGTGGTGAAATAATAGGATTTTTGTACTCACCGTAAAATCCTTTTCTCTCCGTTCATTGAAGGACACAGGTAACAGATCGTAGATCCTGAATGGTAGGGTAATATCGCCACCTGCAGGAGAAGGACGCTAGGCACAAAACTAAAGACCAATTACAGCCTAGGGGCGGCCCCTGCCGGTGGCCAAACCCCCCACCTGCTGACAAGTCTCCAGTTTAGTAACAAGCAGTTAGGAGTGTACACCCCATAAAGAGGGCGGGGCCTGTGTCCTTCAATGAACGGAGAGAAAAGGATTTTACGGTGAGTACAAAAATCCTATTTTCTCTCCCGTTCATTGAAGGACACAGGCAACAGATCGTAGATCCTGAATGGTAGGGACGTCACCAAGCAGTACACACTGAGGGATGGGCAACAACAACCAAACACCCAAAAGACACCTCAAAGAGTCGCCTGCAACACTTTGCGCCCCAAACCAGCATCCGCCGATGCCAAAACATCCACCTCGTACAACGTAACAAAAAGGTGTGAACAGAAGACCAAGTAGCGGCCTTACAAACCTGAGAAACAGAGGCCCTATGGCGGAAAGCCCAGGAAACCCCAACAGCCCTAGTATAATGGGCAGTGACAGGAAAAAAGGAGGCTCACGCCCCCTAACGACGTACGCCTGAACCACAACAGTACGAATCCACCTAGAGATGGTAGCCGCCAATGCGGCCCGGACCTTACGAGGGCCCACCGTGAGCACGAACAGAGAGCCGGCCTTGCAGAAAGAAGCCGCAGCACCCAAATAAACATGGAGAGCGCGAACCACATCCAGACAGAGGAGCGCCCGCTCCTTCCTATGGACCAGCAGCGGACACAGGGAAGGTAAGACAATGTCCTCATTCGGAAAACCGACAAAACCACCGGCAGGAATGCCGTCCGAGGACGGAGAACCTCCTTTAACTCACGGCCCCTGGCACAGCAGAACGGAAGATGCAGCAAAAAACGTCCTTCAGCCATGGACCCGACAGCCTGGATCAGCTGCAGCAGCAGACCTGTGTCCCCTTGAAAATCGCCATCACGGCGAAATATGACCGCCCCATCCACCCGAGGACCGGAAGTGAAGTCACACAGAAAGGGCAAGCCGCCCTCAACCAAGATGGCGGCCGCGGCATCCGGACTAGGCCGCAACTGGAGCCGGGACCTCGATTTTCGGCCGCCCGCGCACGAGGGGCCGAAATCAGAACGAACATGCGGCCGCGGTGACGCGACCTCCCGCGCCGCGTGCCATGGATCTACGATCTGTTACCTGTGTCCTTCAATGAACGGGAGAGAAATCCAGCTGCCCCTGCTCAAACAGCCCAGAAGTGGATGCAGGAGACAGCAATGCCAGCAGGGAACAGCTGTCATCTTGGAGTAGGCCACACGGCCTTGCCCACAGTTGCCAGTGCTTGTTTCTTGCGGCGTCTCATTCACAGCCCTACAGCGAAAGGCAGGGCAGCTTCCCTGAAATAGGTGCAGGCTTGATGTGTGGCCGTGGACAGAGCTGCAAAGCAGGATTGCTCAGGGCAGTTGGGTGCCTAGGTGATGAACTGTGAGTGAGCCTCCTCTCACATAGTGTACTCTGACACAATCCTCTACTACTATTTTCAATAACTTACATTATTATTGTGAATGAGCTGTACTTCTCTGTGTGTTCTATATTGAAGCTGCACCCTGGGATAGCAGAAACAATTTGATAGATGGCAGCTTTGGACAACGTTAAGTAGACTACTTCAGATAACCTACACAAAACTAGGCAGCCATGGTAATCCAGGCAAACAGAAACCCATAAACTTGTATCCCAGTCCTGCAAAACACATTCAGCCCATCAATGCTGGGAGCAAGAAAAGCTTTTCTCTGGTCAGAATTTGATGATTCACAGCCTACAATTTCTGTCACTCAAGGATAAATGCTAAAAATAGGATACAAATGTTTATGTAAATGTGAATAGTGGGCAGAGAAAAGCCCTTCTGTAGGCAAAATTACTACTAAACATCTGAGAGCCATCTAAAATCTATAAGCACCTACTACAGGCAGTCCCCGGGTTACATACAAGATAGGGACTGTAGGTTTGTACTTAAGTTGAATTTGTATATAAGTCGGAACAGGTACATTTTTTAAGTGTAACTCCAGCCAAAAAATAATTTTCTAGTTTTGGATAGCATAGGGAAGGGTCACGGTTCTTTTGCTGTCTGTTCCTGTTGTTCAGAAGATTAAAACATTTTAAATGACAGCAAAAAGTTTTTTTCTATTTTTATTTTTTTTAATAAACTTTATTTTTTATTATTTGGTTGCATTTTAAATTTTTATTCATTTAACTTTTTCTTTACTATTTTTACATTTTTTTTGTCTTTTTAATTTAATTTTTTTTAAACTTTTTTTTGTATTTTAATGCTGGGGGCCACAGCCAGCCTGCTATTGGATATTTCAAATTGCAATAGCAGGCTGGCTATTGCATCTGCCCACTGCCTGCTGTCAATCAGCAGAGGAGGGGCCTGAAGCAGAAAGTTCTCTATCAGGTCCCCCCATGCAGATTGACAGCAGGCAGTGGGCGGGTGCAATAGCCAGCTTGCTATTGCATTTTACAATATCCAATAGCAGGCTGGGTATGGCTCCCAGCCTGCAGATGAAGAGTAGGCAGGGGGGGCGGGGCAGAGGAGCCGCGGCCAGACAAGGAGACCGGAGTTTCGTCCGGACCGGGGAAGCCGACGGAACGGCTGAAGAGGAAGCCGGCACATCAGCGGAGGTACGTGGGGCATCGGCGGTATGCAGCGGTCTGTGTCCCCGCTGCCTCCGCCAACACAGGCGTGGAGAGCAGCGGGGATTTGAAAGGACACAGGCCGCTGCAGCCACAGTTCTACTAAATGTACCGGCGGAACTGTGGACCCCGTTCTTAAGTACGGATTGTCCGTAAGTCGGACGTCCGTAACCCGGGGACTGCCTGTATACATTGAGCAACTGCCTGAACATGCACGATTCATCTGTTAACTGAAAAAAAAATTGCAAGTGTAAAAGGTGCAGAAAAACGTACCAATAAAAGAAGTCCATGCAATTAGGATTCTCTAATATTTGAACTTACTTCATCTCTACTCCATGTTTTTCTTCTAGTGATAAGTGGAGGTTCAGAAATTTCTTTAGGCTGGGCTTTTGCATCACCCGCTCGCAAACTTGCTTCTGATCTTGATGAATTCGATGGAGGAATCTTTCTGAAGTTAAGGCTTTCATCAAATACACGGTCCACAAGCTGTCAATAAAGAGAAAGTAGGAAATAAAATGATGCTTTCTAATAAAAAACATCTTAACTAGATTGTTCAAACTATTCCATGTGCATGTGATAACTCACGAATGTAGGTGTGAATGTGCCCATATAGATTTCCTTTCAAACATACAGCGCATAGATTTGAACCAGCCACTTAGAAATTAATTTCTACTTCCGCATTTTTATGCAGCAAATTGCATACATTTTTGTTGTGTGAAAATGGACAAGTGTGAATAGGCCCATATAAATCTCTTCTAGACTGTGGATTTCTTAAAAATGCCAGATAAGCCTGATTACTGTTGTTCCAGGAAGCTCTGGTGCATTTCCATTATGATTCAGAAACAAAGAAAGCTTTCTACAGAATAAGATCCACAGATCCTTTCTCATCCCCACAGTGGCTGTTTATTGATAGAACAAAAAGGCATAGAAGATGCTGTGGGAGACGGGGAATGATGTAATGTAATTTTTTTTTTTAAACTAAACTACGCTTGTTCTTTAAACGTGACTTCAGAGTCTTTGTTGAGATCTTTGAGAATTAATTATTTCACATTAGCTCTAGCTAGAAGGGTCGGTGATGGCTTGTTTTAAAAGCTCTTTTACCGCTTGTTAATAAATGTAAATAATTTCACGTTCACAGTCTTTATTTAATCACTCTATTATTATAGAGATCAATAAACTGTGTGAAGATGTCCCCTCTTAGAGACTGGAAAAGTGCACCAATGGACAAGAGTAAAATCCCAAGTGATGCCAAAAGGATGTTAAAGTTCAATGTCAGTGTTAATGCAAAACATATAACCAAAATAGCATAGATTTGATTGTTATGTTTAGATTTCAAACGCAATTAAACAAGCATTAAAAACACACAGGGGATTGGATAAAAAAAAAAATATGCCTTTATAATCATTACATTAAAGCTGAAGTCCAGGCCAAAATGCAAACAATCAACATTGCAGGTAATGATTTTAAGATGCGGTTTACCTGATAATCTGCTGTGTTAGTTTTTACAGAAGTCATGAACACTTTTTTTTTTCTTGCAGCTTGTGGACCAGAACTGCTGCCTCTAACCATTTTCAATTTGGCCCACAATCCTCTTTTACCGGATGCATGCGTAAAGTAAGTCTGGTGATTTGACCTACTAAGCTTTGGGCAGAGCCTAGTACTGTGCACTTTGGATGCCCTCTTTATTAAAGCAGAACTAAGGTTTCTTTATGTAATGCAAACACACTGAAAATGCAAGTTATAAATAGTGCATGCATAATTGCAAAACTATGTGTCTTGGGGATATCTCAGTCATTTTTCCAGCTGCTGTGCAAACATAGCGCAGGACCTAGGATCCTCTATAGCCTCTGGGTTAATCCGTGCTGGCTGCAGAGCCCAAAGATCATAAGGCTTTCCACAACACTGTCTTAGTATGTCATTATTGTCCCTACATTTGCATAAGGGGCAGAGAACATCCCTGCACAGAACAATGTGGCTCTTCCCAGGCCTACCCTATCTTCTGCCTTCTCATTTCATTGACATTTATTCAGCCTTTAAATTAAAAGTTGCTGATAGGTGAGCAAGAGGGAGGGAGGATTGTGGTGGGGATAGAATTACCTATTACACACCCAGTGTCTGCAAAAGAATGAAAGTGGATCCTACAGAAAACTTTCTGTGAGGGAATGACTACATCTAGGGATGCACCAATACAGACTCTAGTATCGGTGCCGATACCGAGCATTTGGGCGAGTACTTGCCTAAATGCTCCCAATGCTTATCCCTATATCGGAACTTCGGTTTTAGGAAGCCGGGCGGCGAGTCATTCTCGGCTCCATGTACTTGATGACGAGGGACCATGGCGCAGGCTTCCTGGCCAATCAGGAAGCTGCGTGGCGTGTAATGACTCTCCGCCCAGCTTCCTGATTGGCCAGGAAGCTGGCCAATCAGGAAGCTGGGCAGCAATTCACATCTGGTGACGAGGGAGCATGGAGATGGCTTCCCGGCTTCATGGAAGCTGGGCGACAAGTCATTACATGGATG
>NW_017306670.1:121579-129543 GCF_000935625.1 Nanorana parkeri | reverse complement strand
GGTTGGATGGAGATTGGGTGGGGGGAAGGGAAGTGGTTGGTGGTGAGGTAAAAACAGGAAACGTACTGCATATTCAAACTGAACACACTGTCACCCCATGGTCTCAACGAGGAACTAGAGATCAACACCATTATCTGAACTCCCTATTATCAAGAACAACAGTTTTAGACTAATTTCCTGGGTGGCAACACTCAAAACTCATCAAGCGTACAACCGTTTCCCCTTTCACACCCCCACACAGGGAGTCCCACCTCTCTCATGGCTTTTACCTACATATATTAGGCCTCTCAGTAGATTTACTGGGCCAAATAAGAAATAATAAAGCAAGCAATCATTTGGTTGGCTGTTCAATAACCATGTTTAATAACCATTCTCCTCCTGTGCACCGTTACCATTAACCATGAACTCCTCCTGTGTCCAATTTACCCGTGCACAGTTATTTCAAACTTTTCCCCCCACTCCGATCATGACAGCTCGTTTCCCGCCCCAGTACCACCCCCTTCTCCCTTGATCGCTCCCATCACTCGGCATTTAAAAACCCTCCTTCCCGCCAACTCTCCACCTGCACCCAGGCTTGATAAAGAAGGATCACCTTCGAAATGCGTTGCCGCCTTATGACTAGGAGTTTCCATACACTCCTCCTCCCTGCTGTCACTTTCGTGCGGCGGACTTTTCCCGCACTTTGACTCCGGCACCTCAGTGCCCGCTCTCATACAACGGCGCCAAGAGCATTCTTCCCCGACTCCTAGCGGACTCAGCCCCTCCACACCACATAGGGGCAGCCCGCGCCCCGCCAGCCCGGTCACCATCGAGGACGCCCGACCCACACAGTGAGGCGGCGTTCTCCTGCTCAACGAGCGCACACACAGCATGGCAGCTCCTCTGCCCATCTCTGTCTCCCTGCAACAAGGACATCACGCTCCCAGGCCTCTGCAGCACCGCCCATCAAGACTCCACCTCTCCGGCGCCCATCGATAGAGACTCACAGCCTCCCTTCCTCCTCCGCCCCCAATACCCAATACCATCTACAAGAACATCCACCTGGACCTCGGCATCGACCACAATAGGGCACCTTCTACGGCACCGTCACCAGCCACGCAGCACACCTCTGTCGTTGACAACACATCTCTACTAACGTAACGGTGAGTCACAGAAATCCCACTTACCTGTGAATGTCCTCCAGCCTCACTACCTGTATTATTCCTTTTTCGTTTACTACACCTGGGTTTTTCATGCCACCGCCTAGTGAAGTAGAGAACTTCTCCATCGCTCCCGCCACCCCTGAACAACGCTCTCAACCACCTGTCCGAGCGAGTACCCACCCCATCACAGTAGGGGACGGCTTCATCACGTCTGCCATCCCTGAACATCGCTCCCAACCACCTGCCTAAACGAGTGCCCACCCTACCGCAGGTGAGTTCAACACTACCCCTCCTTAACCTTCTCAACACTTTTATTGCGCTAGGTTGTGGCGCTTCCGTCTCCAACTTCTGTTTTCTAGCACACTTGTTGTTAGGCAGCCTGGCTTCCTGACCAATCAGCCAGGAGCCGGCTATTACATGCCGCCAGGCTTCCTGATGGGAAAGGAAGCCAACTCCATGCTCCCTCGGCACTACCGATCAGAGGAAGATCTCCCTCCGACCAGAAGTCCCGGTATCGGAGGTAGGTATCGGAGTATTTGGGCGAGTACGAGTTCTCGCCCAAATACTTGGTACTGGCACTGATACCGATACTAGCATCAGTACATCCCTAGCACAGATGATGCAAGATGGAACCTCAATAACATGAAATATGGATAAAGCAAAAGTTAATACATATTCACAAGTGTGCATGCATGCACAATTTTTAATCTGCAACTTCTAAGTGCTGAACTGCACTTTAAATTTGTTTCTACGCATTTTTCTGCCACTGCCTGATGCATGGAAGCCTTGCAGCTTTCTAAAGTCTGGAGTTCAGCTTTGAATTAGTACGCTAAAATAAAAGTATGCATTTAAACATCAATATTATACAGTAACAATCATTACAAACAAAACTGGAATACAGTAACAATCATTGTTATAACCAAATATGGAAAATACATTAGATGGATTCCATAAACCTGTATAGTAAAAGCTGATCAAACTATGGCTGTTGTGTAAAAGCCACAGGCAACCAAGGATGGCATGATAGTTCGGGCACCTCTTGGGAGCTGCACACAGACTGGTCTTTTCTGCAAAGAGTACCATGAACAGGAAAATCTGCAGAATTTAATTAAAAACCATGGGAGAAAGGTACTGCTAACCTACAAATTGGCTACAAAGCGTGGTAGTTATCCTTACTGGCCAACAGGGAGGCAAAGAGAGCAGGGAAGTGCAGAATACATAGCTACTAGAAGAGATCTGCTTTACCCCTAGCACAGACCCCCAGAGTTTAAATTTAGTGAGGGGCTTTGTGGGAGAAAATTAATGCGTGTGCAAACAAACAGGAGGTACCTGTACTACCATGCCACCAGCAGTTTCAGCCACAGGTTTATGATGGTATGAGTTAGCAAGCGGACATACAGGTTTAGACGTCTGACATTAGCACCCCAACGCACCTCTGGATGGTCTCTCATTGCAGAATTGCAGTACCATGCACTGCATTATGGTGGGGAAAAAAGTAGGGCCTGCATAGTGGTTAGCACTTCTGCCTTGCAGCACAGAGTTCCTAGTTCAAATCATGGTCGGGACACTATCTGCAAGGAGATTGCATGTTCTCCCTGTGCTAGTGAGGGTTTCCTCTAGGTACTTCGGTTTCCTCTCACAATCCAAACACCTGCTGTAAGGCTAATTAGCTCCTGCCTAAATTGGCCCTGTATGTATGCATGTGACATAGGCACCTTAGATTGTAAGCTCCTTGTGGGCAGGGACTGATGTGAGTGTGCAATTATGTAAAGCACTGCGTAAAATTGTGGACGCTTAATAAGTACCAATAATGCATAAAATAAATAATAATGTGGCCAACTTGCAAGAACAAGTATAAGGCACGTCCAGAATAAAAGGAGACATTTAACTCCCTACACAAAATGCATGGTCAGGTACAGTGGCTTCTGTAGCAATCACCATATATGAAGCTTCAGTATGAAATTGAGGAAACCTCAATCCAGCAAGGCCTGTCTGATGCATGGGCAGATTATTGTCTGCTTTCTGTTTGCAAACACACTGGCGTGGAGGGGATGGATATGTTAAAATATGGACTTTAACATATTTGGTCAATTACGTCACCCAGGATCTCCCTCTCTCTCACGATCCAGGTGTTTTTATTTAACTTTTATATATGTTTTGGGAATGAGTAGCAAAGGGTACTATATACCCCGCACTCATGCCCCTAGAGGGGTGTGTGTTGGATATCTGAATTCATTCAGGTCTATGTATAAATTTAAACTAAAAAAAAATGCCATATTCTTTATGCAAGCTTTCACTTTGTGGGAGCTGTTATACTAATAGAATAATCAACTGATTTAAAAAATAATCAGCAAGATTTTCAAGGTGCTTCACCACTGACTTCCAGGTTTCGTTTTAAATGAACACAGTATGGTTTGATGAAATCGCTGTATTCTCGAGTCAAAGTTTGAGAAAACACAAATAAATTATGACCAAATTAAATCTTTAAAAAGCATTAAACAGAAAAAGAATAATGAAGAAGAAGAAAGAACCTGTACATCTTCATGTAGACTCCCTACCTCTTCCCGAGTGTCTATTGCAGAACCAGGAGTGGTGGCTGCAGTGCTTACTGTGGTACTAGGTGCTGTGCCAGATGACGTCACCGAATCTATTTCCCCAGCAACGTCATTAATTTCCCGAGCAATGAGAGCCAAATCTTGGCTAATCCTGCAAACAGAATTTGTAAAAGTTTACAACAATTTATAGATGGACAATGATTATTATTGTGTTTATATAAAGTGCATTTACCCTTCGGGACTCATTTACTTCTTTGTGGTGCATTAACATGTGTTAACATTAGGGATGCACCGAAATTTCGGCTGAAAATTGCACTTTTGCCAAAATGCCATCTTTAGGCTGAAATTGCGGTACATCCCTGGTTTCTCTCACCTGGCACAGCGCAGTGTCCAGTGGGGAGGAGAGAAACTGTCACAGGAGGCCGAGCGGTGTGGGGGGAGGACAGCGATGTGAGCGGGCCATCGTCTCTCCTCCAGCACCACTCAGCCTCCTGTGACAGATCAGGAGAGCGGCAATGTGGGGCTGGAGACAGCAGTCACAGGAGGCCAGCAGTGCAGGGAGGAGTCAGCTGTCACAGGAGACCGAGCCCTCCTCCCGCGCCGCTAGCTCAGCCTCCTGTGACAGCTAGTCAGGATAGAGAGTGTGTACAAGCGATCAGTGTTTGTAAAAAATTGAGGACAGAGTATGTTTACTGTGTCCCCAATTATGAATGAATGGGAAGTGATCTACATCACCTCCTGTTCATTCATGATTGTGGACATGGTAAATATACTATCTCCACATGTTATACAGGAACAGGAACACTCAGTATAGAGGATTCATGTTCATTTATAACCGGGGATGCAGAAAAAAAAAGGACAATTTGTGTGTGGAAATAATTTCTATTTCCACAGCTATAACCCATAATGACATATAGGAAAACATAGGAAATCTGAACATCCAGAAGACTACAGACTATTACGCCGTATGCTATTTTATCATGGCATTATGACCAGCTGTAGAAGTGCAAAACAGAAGTACGAAGGACCTGTTCACATTACAGCGCTACACCAAGCGCATGTTACCCGCATGCTTAGCACGTGCTCTCGCTCAGCGCACCAAGCATATGGTCCAAATGCGCTAGGTGCGTCGCTATTCATTTGAATAGCACCCTAATGCACCTCTGGATGGCTGCACCTTGCATTCCAGTGGAAAATAAAGTAGTGCATTTTTCTTTTTTAAGACAATGCATGGTATTGGGGTACCGCATGTTGCACTGCAGCACACAGCTGCCATAAAGTACATTGGGAAGCCATGCAAAGGAATAGTAACACAATGGACCTGGCACATGTGCACAGTAAGTGTGCTGTGTGATAGCGTACACAGTAACAGGTGCTTATACTGTGAACGAGCCCTAAATGTTACATTTTTTACCTCCTTTGGGTCAATGCACCTTTCCTCCAGTAATATTTGACCAACAAAAGGAAGAAGAAAAAAGACCCTATAGATAAAAATAAACCAGAGCTACAGACCAAAGATGAACCCTTGCAACACTAGAGCTGTGTCCCTTTTCCAAAGAGTCAAACATTTGCTAATGCTGGAAGATATGAGCAGCAAAGTGAAAACAAGGATTTAGTTGTGTCACACTTAAAACAGAGCATCATTGGGGAGAACACGCTCTTTCCAGCGTCCACAACAAATGCAGAGATATCTTACAGGGTGGGTTTCCCAACACTTCTACCTACTGCATGAAGACAGCTTGAAAACAGAAGATTCTCTGTCTGCAGACCTGTTGACTGTGTTAAGAGAAGTGGTCTGTACCTCCCGGGAGGTAGCACCTCTTGTTGTCCAAGGTACCCCAACAGCAGCCAGAAGTGTATTTTAGAAATGTGCACCATGATCTGCTTGCTTCGGGGCTCCAAAACAAGCAGCGCACCATTCAAAAGCAGAACTGAAAGTGTTTTTTTTAGAAAATGGCTATCAGGTAGGCTTTTAATGCAGAACGACTATGTTTCTTCTTTAAAAAGGCTCCTCAAACTTTTTTTTCTCCACACGGGAGTTATGTCATCCTAAGCCGGTCAACCAAGATGACTAAAAGACTCCTAACCCAAAAGAAGATAAGTTAAGATGTTTGTAGTGGCAGTGGATGAGGGGGCTTTGGAAGGCAAGGGTCCCATAACATGCAAATATGCTGTACATACTTGCCCTTGGTGAATGCATGTATTCAGTTCTGCATCAAGCAGAGGGAACTCTGTAAAACACTGCATTCTCCACACCATGGCCTACATTTTATGAATTACATGTCAAATGCAAGCTGAGGTGTGCAGTGAGGGTTTATTCAAACCATGTCCGTTGAGCTACAGTTTTCTTTACACAACTGGACATGAATGGTGTGAACAGGGCAACTATAGAAACATATTTTTCCTATGAGCCCTTTTCATACCATACATGTCCAGGGATGTACAGATGTGCGCAGCACAACAAACACAGGAATAAAAAGCCTTAACGCTGTTGCTGTCCAATGGAGAGCGGTATGCATCCTCTACTACAAAAGAACCCCCTATGAGCTTGATACAACCAATAAAACCACTTTCAGCTACTTTTCCTATTAGTTGAAAAAACAAAACACGCTCTTTTTTCACTATGGTGCTGTCACGGTGCAATACGAAAAGTCAGCTAAATAATGTATGTCAGTAAGTTTATTACTGGACTTTTGCTTATGCATTTGTACTCCGGATCCTATCTTTGATTCCTCAACTACAGTATTCACTGAAAATAATCTTTACATTTCATTGTTAATTTTAAAACACTGCTTTAAAGCCTATTGTTATATTAATTAAATGTTGCAGAAATATAAAACGGAATGACATTGGAACCAGTACTAGTGTTATAAATTGTATTTATAAAAATGTTGGGGTTTTGTACGTAGTCTACATTTAATTCAGAAAGTACCTATACAGTTAGCTAATGATAATGCAATGCATGTGTCAAAATGAATGCAATACCTTGCTATTTCCTCACGATGTGCAGTCCAGTCACGAATATAATCTTCTTGTTCTTTTGCCTTATGTTTGAATGAACTAATGCTCAATGCTGCTGATGGTGTTTTAATTGGGCTGTTTCCACTAACTTGTGACTTCTGAATTTTAACAGCTGAAGAAGCGCGTAGACGAGTGGGTTTGGCAGGGTTGCGGTTAGATCCAAATTCATCTTCAGAAGTGGATGCATACTCTGGAGGAACTCGTCTCCATCGAGTATTGCCTATTTTTTTAAATTGAGTGAAAAGACAAAAGTATATATTTAGTTAAAGTGTTAAATATGTACAACTGGAGTGTGAAAAAGTGTGATACAGTTATAAACTCACATAACCTTTACTAGTTTACAGTTTTCTAGCAGACTGACGAGTGACATTAAAATCACAAATATCCACGCCCATGCTGCCTTAAGGACTTACCTTAAATTATGCCTCTTGATCCGATCATCATCTTTCCAGTAGTTTTCAGGAGTCCCTCCAGCGCTGGTGTCTCTTCCTGTCCCACGGTGTCCGTCCGTGTGCACACTGCCAGGCTACGTGCATTGACTTACACTGTGTCTCTCCTCTTCTCCCGACCAAAGATCTCTACTGCACATGCGCCAGCCCCATCATGCAGCTTGGCCGCTCGAGAATCTTCAGATCTTCGGACAGGAGCGAGCGGTGGAGACACAGGTAAGTAAAACCCTTTTCGGTAATTTTTAAAAAAATGTTTTTGCATATATCTACTGCTAGCAAGCAAAAAAAATTAAAAAGTTTCATTAAACTTTAACCCTTTCGCTGCCAAGCCCTCCGGAACATTTTTCAAATCAGCTGGCCAAGCCATTTTTGAATTTTCTGCAATTTTTTCCTATTGATTTGATTTTCAACTGCTGCGTTGCTAGCGTTTGTAAAAGACCCCCCAAACCATATATTTTCTGAAAGCGCAGGCCCGGTAGAATAAAAAGATGGTGATATGCGACCATCAGCTTATAGTAGAACTGTAAATGCCAGGTCCGTATGGCATACTGACCTGGCCAGCTGGAAGCACTTTTGTAGGTCCGTATGCCATACGTCCTTGGCAGCGAAAGGGTTAAAGCCCAAATTAAGTTTGATTATAAAAACAAGAAAGATACTTTGACGGTACAGCAAAATAGGCATTATGCAATTAATTGTGTTTTTTAATTATTTAAAAATCCCTTTGCAGTTTTTTTTCCACTTGGTGTGTGTGTGTGTGTGTGTGTGTGTGTGTGTGTGTGTGTACACTCACATGAAGT
>NW_017306670.1:100940-121355 GCF_000935625.1 Nanorana parkeri | reverse complement strand
TGTGTGTGTGTGTGTGTGTGTGTGTGTGTGTGTGTGTGCACACAAGCAGGAAGTGGCTGCAAGGAAAGGGAAGCGAGTCCAAAAGTAAACAGCAAAAAGTAGGACTGTGCAGTGATTCAAATTCTTAAATCCTTGCAATCTAAGCAATTGACCAGGGAAGGACTATTGTTTTATCAGTAAAAGTGTAGTTATACTTTACGTTACAATATTACTTTAATGAACTAGCAAACTAGCAGAGCAAAGTTCAAAAGTAATGTTAGAAAGCATTATTTTACAAAAAGAGTAGTAGTGTATACTTGGAACAGACTTCTAGAAGAGGTAGTGTGCCATTATTAAAGAACTCCAGTTGAAAATTGTATTAATCCTTGCAGAGGGGCTACCCCATGCACTGCAAGGGTTAAGGGCTCTTCTTGTCTAGGTGCTAAAAAAAAGAAAAAGTTATACTAACCAGACTATCCGAGTTGGCACCCTGCTTCTGTGATCACTGAAGACTGTGAAGCATGTCCCCTTTGCCGGCTGAAGCGTCCTCACATCTATGCACAGTGTATAGAGCGTGATGACCCCAGGATCTTTAGACCATTGCAACAGAGGGGGAGACACATTCCAGACAGCGGTCTAAGAACAATCTGGTTCGCATGGTCTGGTAAGTATAATTTTTTTTTTTTAAGCACCTAGACACAAATGAGCACTTAACCCTTGCAGTGTGGGGGCAGCTCCATCACAAGGCTTAATAACAATGTTTCGTGGAGTGCTTCTTTAAGTGAAGGTAAACATGCTTGGGAGAAACATAGGTCTATACTTAGACAAATGTGCTTAAAGAAAAAGCAGACTGGATGGACCGCACTGGGTCTTTGTCTGTTTCTTATAACTCTCCACAGCTGTATTCAGCTTAATTCACTGACGACAAAACATACTACTCACAAAAACACTTGATAAACATGAAAACTCACCAGCAAGAGAACCATGAACAGGTGGAACCACTTTTGTCTTGGCATCTGATAGGCGAGAAATACTGTTAGCTCTGGCTCGTGGAGAACCTTTCCCATCAGTTGTTGGAGTCATTTTAGCATTACTTCTAACTGCATATTCTGAAGCACGTGACGCTCCAGAACCTCTTGTTATTGTCGCTTCTGAGTCGCTGCGTGCAGATAAAGAACCAAGCCGCGTTCTACGAGGCTGTGCAAGCAAATCTATTCTTGAAAGTTGTTTCCTAGTAGCTGTTTGCTTTGATGTTGAACTTGTTGTTGATACTTCTGAGGCAACAGATGCTCTATCATTATCTCCAACCTCGGTGTCTGAAGCTTCACCTAATCGTGACCTGCGTAAAAGTGAAGTCCTTGTTGGACGAGGCCTAGGGAGTGTAACAGGCTTGTTAGCTGCAGCAGTTTTTATATTGGTAAACTTGTCATCAACAGAGGCAAACTGAGATTTGGAGTGTGACCTTCCAGAATATGTTTCTTGATCAGAAGATAAAATATCCGACACAGTAGAACAAGGTAAACTAGAGGTCTGATCATCATCTGTCAAGTCAAGAGATGGTTGTCTGTTCTTTGCACTAGTTCGAAGAACTTTTTGGATATCACTTCTGTTTCCAGCCTCCCTAACATGAGTTTTACTTTTTCTTTCACGGGTTATGGATACGGATGAGCTGAGGGGTTCTTTGGAGGGGGATGATGTTGAGGATTTATCCTTGTGCAGGCTGGTAAGAGTCTTTCGCTTCTGGGGACATTTTCTATCTGCGTCATTAGCAACAAAACTAATAGTGCTTGCAGTATCAACATCTGATTCAGGGGATATAGAATTTTCCTGGTTGTAGCTAGGTGTTTGTGGATCATCATCGATTTTACTATCTTCTCGGAGCTTTGCTTCAAGGAAAGCCATGACTGCTTCTGTATCCTTGAGAAGTAGAGTGGTATCCATGCTGGAGTCCGTGTCTACGGAGTCGCTTCTCCCTCTGACACTGCTCACAGAAGTAAAGGGAAAGTTAGGTGATAGCACAGGTTGTTTATTAATGTGTGGAATAAGTTCTATAGGTACGTTTGAACTAGGCTTGTCTATAGTGAAACTGCCTTGTCTCACAAGTGGCCTGGACGTTTCCTTTCTATCACTTTCAACGCTTTTGACGCTATTGCTGTTTGAAACAACTTCACTTTTCTGAGCAGCCTTTTTCTGGGAGGTTTCAGAAGACTGTTGCTTGTAGACATTAGGAGAGTTTGAATCACTTGGTTGGATAACTGGTGGCTTGTTGAACAGCTTTGCAGAAATCAACTGATCTTTCATTTGCTCAAGGTGGGCTTTGTGTACTGCGTGCTTCCTTGCAGAAAGTAAGGCATCTTTCTTAGCGTCAAATCCTAAATAAGTATAATCCATTATGGTTCCAGTTTTATCCACTGAACTTTCCGTAGGTTTATCTTGCTTCGTTCTAGCTTTTCCATTGGAAACATATAGCTTGTCTTTCTTACCTAAACGGGCATGTGATTCTTTCTCCTGTAACTCTGTATCTTGTTTTTCTCCAACATCTGACCTATGTGCTTGTTTACTTGTAGAAACATAAGCATTTGTTTCCTCCTTTGGAAGCTTTGGTAAACTTCTCCTTTTACGATCGCTTGCACAAGTCACTGAGGCAGCAGATCCACTACTTTTAAGTGACATACCAGATTCACTCATATCTGCATCTGAAACACAATAGCAAGACATCTTTTTGCTCATCAAGAATTAATGTGTAAACTTAAAGTGACACTAAACTTAGAAGTTAAACCATGCAATCAAGTACCTTACCCATTAACAAAAATGTAGCTTATTTGTGCATCACTCGGCTGTAGATCCTTAAATCATCTCTGAATTCGCTTTGACACTGTCCTTCCTTCTGAAGGGTGGCTACTTTTGTTCCCCATGGTCCTTGTATGTGTTGTAAAGTAGCCACCGCTCCAAGCTTGCTTCCATAATGGACTACAATCTCAATGCAAATGAATAAAAAAAGCGTGAGATAGTAATCCATCTTGGAAGCGAGCTTGGAGCGGTGGCTACTTTACAACACACACAGGGACAACAGAGAACAAAAGTAACCACCCTCCAGAAGGAAGGACAGTTTCAGCAGTAATAAGATATGATTTGAAGATCTACAGCCCAGTGATACAGAAATAAGGTCCAGTATTGTTAATAGTTAAAGGTACTTGAATGCATTTTTAAGATTTAATTCCTGAATAATAAAAACATAACGTTCCCACAATCAAAATACAAACATGGCAAGCTAGTTTCACTTACTGTTTTTTGAATTTACAATGACCACAAAGCATAAACCCAACTCACTTCCACATACTGTATATGTGAAAGTTGTTAAAGTCAAGTAGTTCGTTTTATAATTAACTGGATCATATTCTGTTTTGAAACAAATAATGTTACTCTTTTTAAAGAAAATCAGTTACAATTGGATTTAATAGCTTGAATACTTGTTCCTAATTATTATAAAAGGCACAAAAGATTTAGGCGGATGTCATACCTACGATCCTGCCACTGGTGAGAATTCACAAGTGGTAGGATCACAATTAAGGAAACACCACTTGGAGGTGAAACACTCACCTGCTTGCATGTGTCGCTCCCTAGCCAGCTGGGTAAATGAGGCGGAACTCTCCAAGCAGCAACTTACATTCTGAAGTATCTCTCGCAGCGAGAGAGCAAGACTCGCCGCTGTAGCCGACTAGGGAGCGACATATTCAAAGCAGGTGAGTGTTCCCCTTGCATGTATTAGTGGCGCTGGTCATTTTTTTTTTACCAGGGACAAGATCACAAGTGTGGCCTTAACCTCCCTTTTCCCCCTCAAGGTCAACTCTTAAAGTAGACAACCAAAAAAAAGTAAAACACGGAAGTTGTTTACATTTCTATTACCTATGAAGTGCTATCCTTTGGTTCTATAATGCACGTTTACAGACAAAATTAAGAAGTTGCATCTCCTTCCTCAGCCTGTGATTGGACAATGAGGGAGCAGCAGCTCCTGTTACCATGTTCAGTTCTCAGCTAAGAAGAACTAGGCAAAGCAATACAGCCCTGGTTGTCTCAAAAATGATTCCAGTATAAAATGCTGCTGTGCATGGAATTATAGGAAACTGACATCAGGACAAACTCAGCTAGGTGTATGTAAAAATAAATGCAAAAATGGATAAACAGTGAGGGGAATTTATCAAAACTGGAGCAGACAAAATCTGGAGCAACTGTCCATGACAACCAGTCAGCTTCATTGGAACAAACTGAAGAGAGAAGCTGATTGGCTGCCATCTGCAACTGCTCCAGTTTTGGTAATTTCCCCCCAGTGTGCTCAAAGTTAAACTGCAGTTCTCATAAATATAAAGCAAGTAGACAGCATGTTACACATAATTTTCTCTGTGCAAACTTCACAGTCCAACTACTAAAAGTTCATCAACGGCCAAAAATGTAAAATCATATTATCCCATAGAATCCCACACATTTACTTCCCTGAATGCAGTGACACATTTACTATGCCTGCCTTTTGAACTACAGAGATGCCAAGGAGGAGATTCAAGAGACACATCCTCACTGTGTGCAGGCAGCAAGGTACCAAGGCATTTGTAGTCATAAGAAATCAAAAGCAAACAAAAGGAATAAGCAGAGAAGCTGCAAAGTATGCAGGGAATCCAGGAAGTTGTTGAAAGAGTTGACCAACAAATAGGCAGTGTTTACAACATTAAAAGGAGATTTTTCAAGTAAGCTTGGCTTACCAAGAATAACTATAATTTGTTAAGGGATGCACAGATACTTTGAGTACCAGTGCAGATACTTGGCATTTTTATAAGAACTACCAGGGTTGCAGCGGTTGCAGCTGGGACCTGGCTCTGGCGCTCCACCACTGTCCTGAAATCATTAGTCTGTATTGATTTAGAAAAACTGTCACATGACAACAAAAATGTATCAGTACTCGTACTTGTAAGTACTCGGCAAGTACCAGTACTCGTAAAACTGGTATCTGTGCATCCCTTTATTTATATTTATAAAAACAAAATCGTACATTAAAACAGAGATGTACAAATCCCAGGAGCTCCGTGTACTCCTTATAAATGGCAGCTGCCTCCTAACTTTTTAATTTTTCTCTAGTCTAGTCTTGGAGTTCAAAAGTATCGGTAATTGTACTCGTACTTGTACCGAGTACTGTACTTGGTGTCTGTGCAACCCTAAATTTGTTTTATTTCTAATACAATGTTGATATTCTACAATGAAAGTATGTGCTGTCATTTCAGATCTTCTTCAATTTGTGATTAAACCCAAGGTCCCACCAAGCTGGCCAGATGCATAGTGGCACTATGACACTAGTGCAGGGGAGAGATTTAGTAAACCCTATACATTACAGTACTGATACAGGTTCCTACTTCACCACATTACATCCCTGGGAGACTTGGAAAAACAGAAATGTGAATAAGTGAAGATGAATCTAGGCAGAAACTGAAATATCTCTCCTGTCCGCCCCTGTCACACAGCACAGATCTGTCTGAAGAGTGGGCAATACTAGGAGCTATGAGCCATAACGATACAGGTCTGTAGTGTGGAGGGCAACAAGTGGGGTCTGTGGTGTTCTTATACATAGATTGGTTGTTTTCTGCAGGAGCACCTAACACAAGGTCTGCCTATAGCAGAGACTGTGGCATCATTTCTATAGTCTTTTATTATACAGGTAAAGCATACATTTGGCTACATAAAGGGACCTCTGAGAACTCAAATAGCATTATTGGATTGGCTAGTGTTGCTTTATATATCAGTTTGGAGTTCCATTCAAATGCATCGAGGCCAACAGGATTCAGGAGTAATAAAGATTAGGTTATCACTTTTTGCCACCTATGAAAAAGTAAATTCAATCCCCTACTTTCCACTGACCGACTGTAACAATTCCACTTTAAATCATTACAGTGATACCAAGCATTTTTCAAAAGTCCGTTCAACATGCTCACATAAAAATTAGATCTGAAACCTCTCTAGGGTGCATCCACACTAATATCAGCAAAACAACAATATTATGTCTAGTAGTAGTATTCAAAAATGCCAAAAAAGTACCATTTTCAGCAGGAGGTGAAATATTGCAGTCATTCTGTCCATTATCTTGATCCTGTCCCACATGATTAGAAGCCAGACTGGCCCATTGTGATGCCCAACGTTTTTTACTAGATGAAGACATTTCCTAAAACAAAGAAAGAAAGAATAAACAGCAAATCTAGAAATTAAGTAAAATCCCTCCGTAAAGAGAAAATTCTAATCATGAAACAATGCCACTAAAGTCAAATCCATTGTCAAAGTTCTCTTTAACCACCTCCGGGCCGGCCGTAGTAAAAAAACGGCGGGGAATGGCCGAAATTTAAAAACAGGCAGTGATGCCCGTCACCATACAAGCGACAAGAGCCGGCGGATCGCGTGTATGGGGTGCCGATCGGTCCTGCCCATTACGCCGCACATGTTACATATCGCCGCGAACGTCGGAGTGAGAGCAATAATTGTAGGGCCATCAATCACTGATAACCCTAAACTGATGAGCGGTAAAAGCTTTTAAAGCGTCGCCCATGGCCAATTTTGGGTACGGTAATTTTCTGCGATTTCGCGGGTGCGAGCAATTTTAAAGCTTGACATGTTTGGTGTCTATTTACCCGACGTGACCCCGATCTTTTATATTTTACCAAAAAACTGGGTAATAATAAATGTTTCCTAACATAATGTTAAAAAAAACTTTTTTTTTCCCCAAATTTTCTGTAATTTTTCCTAATTATAGTAAAAAATTAAAACCCCAGTGGTGATTAAATACCACCGAAATAAAGCTCTATCTGTCCCCAAAAAATGGTATAAAATTCATTTCAGTACAGCGCTGCATGACGGAATAAACGTCAGTCAAAGTACCGCAGCGCTGAATACTGAAAAATGGCCTGGCCAGGAAGGGGGTCTAAACACCTGGCCTTGAAGTGGTTAATCTGAGTTTTATCTAAACCCTTTAGAAGTGGGGCTTTAAGAGTAGGGGTTGTCTGATTTAGCAAACATGCTGGTCCTATTTTTGGCATTTTGAAAAGATATAATACAAGAAACTTGAAAGATTTAGCTAGTGGTGCAGCAAGTTGTACAATGTGATAAAAATTAGAACAGCTGAGCAGACAGTCTTCAATGCAATGCAAGATTTTGATTTAAGGCCCCGTTCACATATAGCGAATTGTCGCGCGATTTCCGCCGCGATATCGCGCATTTTTGCCGCGCGATATCGCAAGAAGTCGCCGGCCAATGTTATTCAATGGAGCTGTCTTAACTCCATGTCGCGCGTCGCGGTCGCAAGTCGCTTCTACCGGACCCTTTTTTCGGCGGATTTTGCGCGATTTTACTTTTTTTCTATGGAGCCCGACGGGGAAGGTCGCGCTACCGTCGCTGGATCGTCGCCCCGAAAGTCGCGCTATCCCGGCCGTGCGGATCCGCTGCAAAAGGTATGTCGCTATATGTGAACGGGGCCTAAGGAGTACTGTTAGCTGTTGATGGTGAGGCAAACCCAAGGGCCGAAACCTTGGGGGGTGTCAAGAAACCAAGAGAGTCTTGTGTAAAAGCGTCACCAGCACAACAGAGACTTGAATGTCAGTGCAATCCCATTTATTGATGTCACTCAGTGTCATCAAGCGCTTTCAGGGGCCACGCAGGGTCCCCTTCACCAGGCTCAGAGTAAACATCAAATGTAGATCGTTTGATGTTTACTCTGAGCCTGGTGAAGGGGACCCTGCGTGGCCCCGAAAGCGCTTGATGACACTGAGTGACATCAATAAATGGATTTGCACTGACATTCAAGTCTCTGTCGTGCTGGTGACGTTTTTACACAAGACTATGATGAGTGCGGCGCCATCCGCAGTCATTGCAAGCACCCACTAATACGTATGGGAGTTCCGGTAAGGAGTGCTACAGGTCCTTGGACACAAGAAACCAAGAGAATCGCTTCTCGTAAGCTGTGACAATTAACACTAGGAACTCCGTAGACTGAACTTGGTCAGAGCCCACTGGTGACAGTTTTCTTCAACAAGGGATCGTATTGATTTGTCATTGCCCGATAACCTTTAACCCCTTCGTGACTGACGACGTACAGTGTACGTCGCCAGCATCGGGGCTGTTTAAACGACTTTTTATAATGTTGGGGGGTTTTAAGTAATTTTCAGGCCTAAAATGTGGAATATAACATGGGTACAAAAAATGAAAAAAAGGCCTCAGTCATGAAGGGGTTAAGGTTAGCATGTGTTTCGGGTGAGGAGATTTACCCTCAAATCCAGTCCTGGTGACACCAGCCATCAAGACAGGGAGTGAGGGGAAATCTTCAAAATGGGGACACAGATTGCAATGAAAAAAACTGACAGATGCTAACCCTACCCCACTCTAAATGAAAGTGCATGTCTGACGTAATATTAAATTGATAAGCTACTGCTACATTTCATTAAGGCACTGTTTAGCCCAGCATTTCCTGCATATTTAAATGCATCCTAGATAACAGAATAAATGCCTATGTCAACTGGCTTTTGGACTCTGCATATGAGTTACTTTAAGCAGGTTTTGCATTCCCGTAGACTTCCATGAGAATGCAAAACTCCCTTGAAGCAAGCAAAAGCCTTTTGATACAGGCCTGTAGCCTGACGGTTCCGTCTTTGCTGTGAGGGCGGGTGGGGGTGTCTTCCTCCTCCTCGGCTCACTCTGGAGACAGTGTAATATAATCTCCCTACTATTCTGGTCTGTCTCACAGGACCGATATGGAAAATGATGAGAAAAGCTACTTGGAATACAACACCTGGTTGCTCTAAATGGTGACTATTAAATATATATATTTAAAATTAATTTGCTCTAAAATTATTGCTCTCACTTCGACGTTTGCGGCGATATGTAACATGTGCGGCACAATAGGCGCAATCGTCGTTTTCGCACGCAGGCGCACCCGACGCATATCTGCGTGTGTATGTGGGGGCTTAAAAAAATGTTTTCTTTTTGAATTTTTTTTAATGCTTTATTTTTTTTTATCATTTCATTTTTGTATTACTTTTTTTTTTTTTCCACACAACTTTATTGCTATTACATGGGGGGGCTAAGAAGCCCCCTATGGGATAGCCAATTTACATGACAGGTCCTCTTTATGGAGACATCAGGGGTCTTGAAGACCCCTAATGTCACCTGGGGAACCCCAGAGAAGCTGATGAAGCAGAGATCAGCATCATCAGCTTCTCTAGCTGATGTGATATACATCACTTCCTGCATTCGGGGACTGAGAGGAGATCAAAGGGAGTTCGTATACTAAACTCCCTTTGATCTCCTGTCACAGAGCCATGCCCGTCCCGGCCGCATCGGATCTCAGGACCGGCAACATACAATAAATGTACATTAGAAAATATATTAAACGTGCACATTTCCTTTAAAGCAATGTGCTACCTCATGGGCAAAACCAACTCAGACCTGGAATGCACTGTACTGAAATCTATCAGGTAACAAAACCCAATATCATCATAGTCATCATTTACAGGAAAAGATAATAGTGATTTGCTGCACTCTCCTAGTGTTGAAAGAGCAGTTTTGTCTGTATTCAGCACTTACAGAACACGGAATTGCATTTTGTAAACACTGTAGTTTATATTACATTTAAAATCAGAATGGGCCTGTGTCTGAGACTAGCTGTGAATCTGAAAGCTGTTATTTGGGTTACCGTCACACATTGTCCTCCTGCATCATCCTTGCTATTTGCCTTTTCACAAAGATGACTGCTCTTGTGATCTTTTTCCACGGAAGGCAATTCTGCGCTGTCAGATGTAATTCGCATATTAGCTTGTCGATGTCCAAGGCTTCCAGAGCTCCTCAACAAAACATTTTGTGAAACTAATAAAGATGTGCAAGGCTCTTCAGACTTCTGTTTAAGCAGCAATTTTGCATGCTGTGTGCTATGAATTACTCTATGAGATGAGGCAACAGACTGTAAACCCAAACACAGCCCTTTAGGATCAACAGAAGCTGCTTTGACTTTATCTATCCTTGACTGTGGGATTGGATATGGAGCTTCTGGGCCTGCAGTGCTTGTGTTCAGAGAGAAAGAATAAGAGCGTCTTTTTCTTGGGTGGTCATCATCCAAAAACTCTATCAAAAAAGCAGTCTGACTTGCAGTTTCCTGCTGCTTCCCTCCAGTCTGAAGCTTCTGTTCCAGCTTTCTCTGCTCTATAGACGTGGTCTGTCTTCCACAATTTTGTGAGTTAGTGCACTTGTTTGCATGCTTAGGTGTTGCACTGTTTTCATAGTCACTCTGCGTCCCATCCTCATGTTTGTTGCCTATAAAGAAGTGAATAATGACTTTAAAACAAACAAATTATTCTTCCTTCCTACCCTATAGATTATGTACAAGTTTGAATCCCCCTCCTTAGGTCTCGTTCACACCTAGGCGTATTGCATATGCGCGACCGTCGCGCGGTTTTTTTTAACCGCGATTTGCGGTAAAAAAGTTGCGCGACCGTCGCGCGTTTCCGAAGGCTACTTGGCTGTATCCCAATGGAAATGCGCAACAAAAATGGCCCAAAGTAGTACCTGTACCTTTTCAGGCGTGGGCCGTTTTGTAGCGCGTTAGGGACGGGCGGAAATACGCCAAGGTGGGAACGAGACCATTGAATACAATGGGAATTATATTTTTGAGCGTTTTGTAGAGCGTTCGTCGAGCGTAGAACGCGCTACAAAACGTTCAGGTGTGAACGAGGGCTTATGGTCTTTGCCCAGTGAGATCCCACCTTCAGCACACAGATTTGTCTTTTTCCTGTATGCCTCCTACAGCACACACAATTTTCAGTTTCCCCTCCCAAGTCTCATCACTATGCAGTTCCAGACTTTCACCACATAAATTGCATATTAGCACTGCCCATAACCTTCCAATGGACATTGGTCACGGAGTCCAGTGTGCATGCGTGACAAAGATTGCCCTTCCTGTACCAGAGTTCTCTAGCCAGATTTAGCACCTGCAGGGTATGTACATTAACTAGTGACTGGGCTGCAGTATATGTGCAACAACCCCTGAGTGATCAGCACCCACAGAGTGAGTAATAGCCATTTAGTCATCTATCCCAAGCTGATGGGCAGAGCCAGCTGTCACTCACGCAGCTGGGTGGATCCAGACAGTAATGTCGGGATCTGTTACGGCTGCCGCGTCTCAGTATACCGCGAGCTGTAGCTCGCGGTATACTGAGCTTTGGATGACGGGAGGACGCTAGTTTGTGTCCTCCCGTTACCCTAAGGAGAACTATGGGGAAGAGCACTGACCCCATAGTGCTCCTTTAAATGCTCGTTGTTGCCTGAAAATTAGGTGTAATACTTTGGACATGTTTTAAATCCAACGCCAACCAAACCCAAAAATCCAACATGTAAGTGAAAGATATTCTGTCCTTTTATTACAGGGGTTTAAAAAAAAAAGAAATAGAGCCAAACCTTTTTTGACTTTACTTCTCTTTTGGGTCACGGAAGCACATTTACTAATGTACTCCAGTGACCCAAAGTCAACGTATAGCGGGCTACTGACAGCTATCTGCTGGCAACATAGAGCTATGCCACAGCCGGGAAGGATCTCGAGCCAGCTGTGCCGCCCCCCTCCCGTCTGCCCCCCCAATGAGTGCTGGAGGAATAAAGAGGGGAAGGAGGAATCCCTGCAGGGAACAGTGACTGACAACAGGCTCAACAAATAATTTTTGCACTCAAAACAGGCATTACAAAACTCTTTCAATGCTATATTTAACAGAAAAGGAAGCAATTAAGAGAAGTTAATCATAAGGGGTTTACACAAATTTTAATAAGAACTCTAAATTGAATGAGGCTATAACAGTCATCAGCAAACATCAGTCGGTCGGAAAATCTAACAAACAGAGCTGGCAGACATTGAGCTTCCGCCTCTGCTCAGGTATTCTGACAGGGGCTGGCTCTATTCTATTCTATATCTGCTCTATTTTTCGGGTCGAGCCTGCGGGTTGAATGAGAAAAACAGAGCAGTGTATGGTTAGCCTTAGGCTTTCGCAGAGCAAATAGCTCTGCACTCAATTTATAAATACATCACTACGTGCTTGTGGCCATGTATTTTGTTTGTATTAGCAGTGCTATCAATGAATGTTAATGTTTTAAAAGTCTTTATTCTGTATATAGTTTATTTATTAATGTACATATGGACAGCCTTTTAACCCCATTATCCCAGTGCTGATTGAGAACAGACTGCCCGCAACAATGACTGACAGAGGCCTCTCAGTAACCATCCACATATGAGAATAGAAGGGGAAATAACAGCAGAAAAAATGCATGCATGATATAAGATGTTATTAAAACATCTGATACAAAACATACATTTATTGCAGCCAGAGATAGTTTCCTCTTTCCCACACAACTTCCTATCCAGCAATACCACTGCAAGCAGGACATCCCACATCTAAGCCTCTTAAAATGACTCATAACAGCATAGACAGCAAAATTCTGTTCTGTGTCAGACATCTTGGTTTCTGCACAGTTCTGACTCATTTTATTTTTCATACATATTTGTGATCATTATTAACAGTTCTCCTACAATATTATTTTAGGTTTACTGGTCCTGTAATTAGAACGGAAATCCTAGCTAATCAAATATTGTCTAAATACAAGAGCCATATGTATTCTTGCTTGAATCTTGCTGTACTTTGTGTGTTTCTCTCAGACCTGGCCAGGAATACACAATAAAAAAAAAACAACTTCTCTAATGTAAAGGAATTTCCTGCAATACGGACCGATCACTGCTGCTCTCTCCTTGTGCAGGGTGGCTGGTCTTGTATCCGCGTCCTCCTGTAGTTTAATGCAGAAAGCCTGTAGTGTAGTGGGTGGACCTGTAGGGTCTCTGCATAAGCTTTGTGCAGCCAACTGATGTTACCACTACTTTTAATATCTGGGTTTGCAAAGACATTTGGTGCAGTAGTGAATTTATATGATTTGTAGCTACTGAGGAATAGATTTGGCTAAGTTTTTGTGCCCAGAGCAAAGCTTCTTTGGATCTGCCCATAGTTCTCTTTAGGCCTCATTCACACACAACGCAAGAGCAAAATTGTATATTGCGTCTATACGAGCGTATGTGCGTATATGCGTGCACTATTTGCATTCTCAGAATGCATCATTCCTAATAGAAATTTTAATGAACTGTACGCACATACGCTCATAGACGCGCAAACATGCGTATGCGCTTAAAATATGCAGAAATACGCTGCCCGGACGCATCTCGGTTCCATTCTGTTTTTGTGCATTTTTACGCTATGCAAATATACAACTCCATACGCGGCTATGTGTATGGAGCCATTTATTTGCATATGGTACAATACGTGCGTATATGCGCGGTAGTGTGAATGAGGCCTTAGTATCACGAAAGGACGTACTAACCTCCTCCCGTGACTCAAAGCTCAGTATATAGTGGGCTATCGCTCGCTATACACTGAGCGCGTCGCAGCCGGGACGGATCCCGACAATACTGTCGTGATCCACCCAGCTATCAAGAGGCAGAGTCAGCTGTGCCCGGTCCCTCCCTTGTCCGTTCCTCCACTCAGTGCTGGAGGATCTGAGAGGGGAGAATCCTTGCGGGGAGCGGTCACTGACAGTCACCACTCACTGCAGGAAGACGATCGGGAAGTGAACTGATGGCTGCATGTGTCTGCTCACTTCCCGATCAATAGAGCCAACCTGTGACAGCTTCTTTGTCACAGGTCGGCACCAACTATGAGGATGAGTGGAAACCACTCACCTCATAGTTCTCCTTTAAAGCTATTTGCTGTGGCTTACATACTTCTCCCTTGACCTGGTGTGTATGAAGTATTGCAGACAACATGGAAGACTAGACATTGTTCAAGCAGAATGCCAACTTTGCCACTCACTGCTGTTTTCATAGGCATGCACACAAAAAGGAGCTGCATCTGTACAAACGCCTGCTACACCTAACCATCTTGTCTTGAATTGTACTGTCTCCATTTATATTTTAATGTGATGGCAAATGTTTGCGCTATATAAATCCTGAATAATAATAATATTAATACTGATAGATCAGTAAAATCTGAAAACTAAAAAGAGACAGAAAATATTATAAAGCAATATTACATTATTACCTTGTAGCCTCTTCAAGTACACTGGGACATCGCTTTTAATACTTTTACTGTCTTCTTCAGCGGCTTCCTTTAACAGTCTTGGTGGGTTATTTTGTGCCAACCAATCAGCTACTTTACTTTCCGCTGCAATCATCTCTGTATGTAACCCAGCCAGTTCCTTATCTCCGGCAGACAAAGTCTTCTTTGATTTTTGACGGTGGTCCGTAAACTTGGTTATGTGGTCTTTAATGGTTACTTTACCTGGGGAGGTCTCGTCAAACTCAATTGTAAATGAAGCATGGCCTGCCCCTGAAGCTTGAGAACTGTGGGGATCCTGCGTTGGGATTTCATATGTGGCATTTTCTCCTTCAGAACATTGTTGGAGTTCTTTAGAAGGGATCTCAAAGTAACTTGGCTCTCTGATAAAAGAATTAGCATTTTCTTCTTTCAATGCTGCCACTTGAGTACTTTTCTTGACATCTTTGCAGGAACCTAACAAAAAAATTACAAAATGTATAGTGCAATCTAATAAAAAATGTTCTGACATTTCCTAACCAACTGCCATCTAATTTTTAAACAATCACTTCTGAAACATACTTACTATTTATATAAAAATGGAGTTAGACGTACACTGGCTGTTATACATTCCCCCATCTATGCTAAAGAATGTAGATGGAGGACTCTCACCTGCCAGAGGCGGGTGTGCCACTGTCAGAACACCCGGATAGTGACAGCAGTGGATTGGCTGCAATTACTGTTAAGCTTGAGATTTTTCAAACTAGCTACCTCTACAAAAGTCAGTTGAAAAAAACGACTTTTGTTGAAAATGGGGTCTTGAGAGGGCCACAACCGCTCGACTTTTGACTGATTCAACCAGTTTCTCAACAGTTTTTCATAAACTGATCAGGATGGGTTTTTTACTCCACTTGGAATCACAAATGAAATGTGGAACTCACAAATTGTCTGCCTGTTTATCCTGACCATTCATTATCAAGTCACTAATCTCTCATTACCTCCCGCTATTCCAATACCATCTCCTTTAGCTATTATCTAGCGTTCCCTCTCCCCATAGACTATAAAGCACATAGGGGCAGGGACCTCATCCCCACCATCTGTTATCATTTGCTCTGGTCTTTGTCTGAATTTTACTTTCTTTAATATTCATGTACAACACTGAATAGTAATACAAAAATCAAAATCTACATGCTATACATAAAACAACTTCACATATTATACCTGGTGCACTAGCATCATGAGGTTTGGCTTCTTTACTCTCTTGGTTATTTGTGTTCCCTGGAGCATCTTGATCCCCCCACCAAGATGGCTGTCCATACAAGGGTGTTCTACGAGGCATTGAGGAAAGGTCTGCTGTTTAAAAAAAACAAAAGCACCCATACAGAGAGAGAGAGAGACGAAGAAAAATGTTACTCAGTAAAAATGACAAAACAGATCCTGCACAATAAGGAAGGTGTTATACCATTAGTGCAATATATACAAAAACACACTAGTAGTAATAACGCTGACTTTATGAAGTTTAGGCAGTGTCGCTTGAAAAAAAAAAAAAAGGCTAAAACAACGAATGCCCCAGGCTCACTGAAAGTGGGGTGGTATTCAACCCAGAGGGCTGGATTGGTAACCAGGTTAGTCTGTGGGGGGCTGGAATTCTTCATTCTTAGCCCAAGCTGGGACTTGGGCACTAACATGAACTCTGGGAACACAGGAATGAGTGGTCACATGCAAAGAAAAATATGATATATTCTACAGTTTTTGAGCTACGTGGCTTTATTATAGCACCTCTTCAAATCCAGGACCTCTAACTCTAATATGGCCCTATTACCGTCAACTGGAGGGACAACACAAATTTCTTGAGTGGAATACAAAATACTTACCACCGCCATGGCTTTCCACTCAATAGAGAACAATCTCTGAAACACTAGGTCTTTTAGTATCTACTTTACTGTTCTTTTTTTATGGTTTAACTTCTCCGCCCCTTCCCCCTACTTCCTACTTGTTCCTAGGTACCTCCAGCAACCCATCTTACCTACCCCCTCCCCAGCTTTAATCAGTGTTGCCCACTTCTATGTAACATTAGTCACACCATACTAAGAAGACTTAAGAAGCAACACTGCTGCTGTTCTTCTGTGATACCTCTAGAGAAATGTGTAGCTTTGATGTTCAACATCTGTAACCATTCTGTGACCTTTAATAAAGATTACACACACACAAAAAGTAACTTAAGAAATAAATCATGCAACCTGCAAGCTTTTCTTCTGACTTCAGTGTCTCCAAAGCTTTGTGATGAACGTCTGCAGAAACATTTGCCTTTGTATCTGCGCTCTTGCATTTCGATCCTTCAGTTTCAAATTGCTTTTGAGAAAACTGGAATTGACTTGTAAACTTTTCATGCTAAAGAAAATAGAGAGTTAGGCTTACTTAGCTATTCTGGTTTCAGGAATCTTCTAAAATAGCTCAAGATTTCACTCGACCTTTTCCAAACAGGAAACACAAGCCCCCAAGAGCATGAGTTTAAACGAGGTAATCAATATATATTTGCTAAAGAAGGAGCACTGCTTGTAAAACTTTGCATTCAAAGCACTAGACTTAATTGGATAAAAGGTCAGTTGGTAATTATTGATATATTATTGATAAAAGGTATGACTACAAGACCATAATGCTGTCCTGCATTATCAGATGTAAACAACTAACAGCCTTTGCCCAGAGCGGCCATTGCCTAAAGTGGGGCAGGAATACCGTCTCATGGTGTGGTAGGCACTTTCTTAGGGTCTGAAAATAGCAGTGGCGCCCAAGATACATGAAGGAAGGAGATTCTTGCACTGCAATGTCTCCGATACAGCCCAAGAACAACATGCAACAGAGAAGTGACATCACCTACTGTCACTGCAGTGCACAAGAAGACATTCCAAATCCCGTAAATGTTGAAGTCATCAGAGGGAGGAGTGGGGAGTATATGCCCTAAATGAGCTCACATTGCAGACACAGCAGAGCCTAGGCACTGTGTGATGTTAAATGGTGCGTTGCAATTTCTCATTACAGATTCATAGCAAAATGGGAGATATTTCAGGGTACTGCTTAGATCAAATAACCTTTCTAGATATTCACTATAATCAACACTTCACTTTCAAAAGGTTTGTTGTCCTGAACAACGTTTATGAGTGCATTAGTGGGGGAACAGCATGTGCTAATGCAAGTGCCCATTCTTAAGGCACATTGTATTAGCACATGCTGTTCCCCCACTAATTAACAATAATGTTATCAGTAACATTGCCTGAATAAATACTATTTCAACATACAATTTATGACATAACAGGAGTATGCACAAGAAGAACATAAAAGCTACTGCATACAAATTTCGGCCACTGAACCTCTATTCTGAGACTTTGCCACAGACTCGATCTTTCAGAAGAATATCCCAAAAGTTCAAAATATATATGGAAGAAAGGGCCTTCCTATACATTAACCTTAAATGCAAATCTATTGCCATTGTATGTTTCATGAATCTACAACTATGGCCGAGCACAGGATTTATTACAATTAAGAATGCACCAAAATTTCGGCCGAAAATGGTGCTATGGGCAAAATGCTGACAATACCAAAATGGCTGAAAATGTGGTGCATCCCTAGCTTCCCAGACCCCTGATGAAGTCACGTGTTTTGACGTAACGTACGTAGGGCAGAGCTTCTGATGTCACTGCACTGAGCTGAGCCGGACGAACAGGTTTTTTTTATCGCTTTGCTGCCATTTGCCCTGCTGGTCTGATCCAGCAATACCCAATGCCTGTACTGTTTCCACCATTGTGAGTACGCATTTTTTATTTAATAAATTGCATTTTATTGGACGTTACGCACTATGTCCTTGTCCTTTTTCTCTTTCCACCTGGATTTATACTGGTACCTGTGATCTGAGGAGACCTTATCGCCTTTTCTGTGCATGGGCTTCCCTCCCCCATTAAGAAGGGAAAAAGCGCATTTGACCTAGCTCTGTGGGTCTACCTCCCCAGAGATCCTGACGTCGATGACAGCACATTCACGAAAACCTCAAGGTGAGTTTCTACACTTCTTACACATGGTACCATCCCCCATGTTACAACTGTTATCTTTCTCTCCCTTACGCCTTTGTCATCCAACGGAGAACTTGTCACTCACATCCTGCATTCCCCTAGCCCTCCAGGCCTCAACACCCCCTAAACTCTGTTTTTCCACTGGTAGCAGCGCTTTAGATCTTTGTTTTATTTTTTTGCATCCCTAGCTTCTCTCCTCCCCACTGGGCACTTGTCTCTGTCCCCTCCGATCCCCGACGCTCTCCCCTGCCTGTGTCAGCAGGGATTGGAGGGGACACAGAGCCAATCAAGCTGCCGGAGCCCAGCGAGGGGGAGAGAAGCTGCCAGGAGGCCTTTGTGAGGGCATTGTGATTTACATGCTGCATACATTTCTAGGCCAGCATCTTTGTCCAGAAAATAGACACCGCTATTTCTACACGAGACTCGATTAATGATGTCACCCGTCTTCTAAAGAGGAAGAACAAAGAAAAGGGGAAAGGACCATAAAAGCAATGGTAGAGGTAATATATAGGTCAATGGACAGGTTTTCTTTGGTCTATTGTCTACAACCGCTCAAGATTCCGGCCCCCCTCGTTCTATCCAATCACTGCACATAACACTGTCAAGCATTATCTAAAGATAATTTCATTGGATCCATTTGTGCAAGAGCAGTAGGACACCCTTCAATGTAAACAAAACACTAAATTGAAAGAGCATGTAGACACTTCTGGCCATCAACGTTCTGTTGATCAATTGTTAGCTATGCATTTTGGATGGATGAGCTACATTGAACATCTTTGCTTGATTTAAAATGGGACTAAACCTTAAAAGACCGGAAAAAGAAAATTCTGTTGGATGCTGGTAAAATAAGCCCATTAGTCTGCTAGTATAAAGGTGGTTAGAAGCACTAAGCCAATGCAATTACTAATAAAATTCATTTGAAAAGCCACTTTAACGTTTGTGGTGACGTACAGGCACAAAACATAAAAGGAAAAGGTTGAGGAAACAATTTGTATGTACTAAACAGAGTAATTTGGCAATTCAATTATCCACCTGCTTCCAGTAACAGCATAAATAATGTAAAGATGTATCAAAAAAACTCTTAAATTTACTGGATTTGCCAACCCACCACAAGATGGTTTAATGATTCTCGCTTCTACTTACACGTATCCATCTGGTAATACTTATTCAGAGCTGTCATGGCTGCTTGAGGTCTACTAGAAAACCAGGCTACACAGTAGTGGCACCTGAGTCACTGATCCTCTATTCTGAGACTTTGCCACAGACTTATCTTTCAGAAGAATACCCCAAAAGTTCAAAAGATGTATGGAAGAAAGAGCTTTCCTATACATGAAGAACTGCACATCTATTGCCTTTGTATATTTTATGAATCTACAACTATGGCTGAACATAGGATTTATCTATTACAATTAGAAATGCACCAAAATTCGTCCGAAAATGGTACTATGGGAAAAATGCTGATAGTACCAAAATGTTTGAAAATGCAGTCCATCCCTGCTTCTCTCCTACCTCCTGGGCACCTATATGTGTCCCCTCCGATCCCTGCTGCTCTCCCCCGCCTGTGTCAGCAGGGATTGGAGGGGAAACAGAGCCAATCCAGCTGCCGGAGCCCAGCAGGGAAGAGAGAAGCTGTCAGGAGGCCGAGAGGGCGGTGCGGGAGGAGAGCTCTGTCTCTTGTGACAGGCGGAGCAGTGAGGATGGAGAACAGTCATTAAGCACTCACCAGTTATGAATGAACAAGAAGTGCTTTACATCACGTCCTGTTCATTCATGATTGTGGACATAGTATCAGTTACTATCTCCCCAGTTTATGAATGGACAGGAGCACTCAGTATAGAGGCTTCCTGTTCATTCATAACAGGGGCTGCAGAAAAAGAGATTGAGGACTGTGTCCTCAATCTCTTTTTCCATTTTAAAAGGGAACTATCAGGGGTCTGTTTAGCCCCTAAACGTAAAGATAAAAGAAAAATAATAATAAAAATGTTTAAAAAATAAAAGAAAAAAGGTTGGAAGAAAAAAAGTCATTTTCGGTTTCGGCCTGACACATTTTTAAAATGTCATTTCTGTGCATCCTTAATTACAATTTATGGGCCATTTACATATTACATGGTAGATTTCCCCCTTTACATATACAGATGCACACACGCTCCAGGAATTTCTCCTTAGTTGCTACAAAAATTATTTGCCGATAACGGTTTCTGTAATTGTGCGTTCTTTTTAAAAATCCAGGGACTGTTATT
>NW_017306670.1:98362-99298 GCF_000935625.1 Nanorana parkeri | reverse complement strand
TTATTATTTATTTATATATTACACTCCAGGGCACTTTATTACACCTCTTCAAGTGCTCGTTAATGCAAATATCTAATCAGCCAATCACATGGCAGAAACTCAATGCATTTTGGCCTGTAGACATGGCCAAGATGATCTGCTGAAATCAAGCATTAGAAAAGGGAAGAAAGGGGATTTAAATGACTTGGCTTCTTTCCCTTGCAGGATCCTATAAAGCCACCCTTGTGTGTGTGCTAGTAAGCTTTGTGTGTCTCCACAAATACAGTGACATAGCAAGGCAAGCTATTTTCTAGTTCCCTGCTTCCCATGCCTCCTCCCTCCCTTCCTCCTCCATTCTCTCTTCTCCAATCTAGTAGATGGGCAGCTGCTGCAGACTGCACTTGTACTCAACAGGAGGTTCAAAAGAGCCGAGCTGAGTGAGTTGGAGCCAAATGTTTGCAAAAATGATGACCAAGTTCTTGGGCAAAAATGTAAAGAATTACTTTGCTGGGTGATGTATATTTGTTTGATCGGGATTCATTATTGAAAAAAGTTTGAGAGTTTACTACTACTTTAAACATATACACCAAGATATGGATTAAAAACACCCTAGCATGCAAGACCTACCTCCAGTCTACATAACTAAGTGCTAAAAATTTTTATGCGAGTCATGTTGTTAACCCTTACCAAGCATCCTACCTTTCTGCAAGAGCTCATCAAAGGACCATAATAAAAGGGTCCTCAGACCGTAAAGGTGGAATCTGGAGCGACCTTCTCTACCTCACAGAGGGAGGGAACAACATCAATATTAAAGAACGGTATAAAAGTTAGCAAAACAGGTCAGATTCCTGTTGTTCCACGAAAATGTGTTTTTAGGCTTTGATATATGTATCTATCTATCTATCTATCTATCTATCTATCTATCTATCTATCTATCTATCTATCTATATATCTATA
>NW_017306670.1:95513-95884 GCF_000935625.1 Nanorana parkeri | reverse complement strand
AAATGGGAAAAAAGGCAAAAAAATATTTCATAGTGCTGCCCTGAAAGACAAACTGGGAAAAATACAATGATTTTAGGATTAAATGTAAGAAACATAATTCTTGGCATTATTAATTTTTAACATTAATTACCTTAAGAGCTTCTTCAGGGACCTTCATTTCCCCACGTACTACAGTAAAAAGATTGGTATGTATATTTTGCTAAGGATATAACACAATGTTTGGAAACAAACATTTATACACAATAATAATATTATAACAGTAATATTAACAATGACCATCCACAATGAACATGCTGCAAGGACAGTGCTGTGCTAAGCAAGTGAAGGAACTTTACTCCTCCTCCATGTAGAACAAATTTACAGATGGAGAT
>NW_017306670.1:90267-93850 GCF_000935625.1 Nanorana parkeri | reverse complement strand
TATATCAGTGTATATATATATATATATATATATATATATATATATACACAGATTTACTTGCCAGATGATTTATATTTCTGTCTTTCCAGTGTATGCGAGACAGCATAGTGAGGTAGATGACACCACTTACAGTTATGGAATACAGTGCTGTTCTCTCTTCACCCCAGTCTGTTGACTGGACAGTGAAAGAGCAGCAGCGGACTGATGACATTGTCTCCCAACTCTCTCCCCCCTATCGGCATATTGCATGCAGCACACCTGATTGGCTCCCAGCCCTACCCCTCCCTCCTCCAGTGCTGCTGTATAGGGAACTGCTGGAGACTGATATGAAATCATCAGGTATTTTCTGTACTTGCTGAAAGGGTTCTGCAGCTACCACATCTAAGGACAGATACCCTGTAATATAGAATATTCTTGTTTTCGGATGTAGGCAGACCTTTAGCCAGGCGCTTAAGATTACCACAGACTTACTTGCGGGCCAATTTTTGACAGATCTGCACTTTTTTTTGTCTTGTTTTCCAAAAGCAACTACAGTATGTGTCTGAAATAATAGCCAATACATTATCTCTGCATTATATATATGGGACCTTTCCTTTGTATGAAAAAAACAATTAGACCTTTAATAAGCAACTACGTTGAAAAAGTTTGTCCATTTTGGATGGAATAAGTGAAGGCTTGAGCCCGTCTTCCCTATTCTCTAGGAACGGAAATGTCCCCAACCTCCAGCGCCACAGTGACACTGAGTGAGCCAGATTGAGAAGTTCTCAGTGCAGAGTTTTCACAAGTATTCCAACAGGACTGACGATGAAGGGTACTGGCCATGGACTGAGCTGCTACTTACCTTTGATATAGCTTTTCTTTGTGGATCTTTGATGTCTGTTAAAGGTTTTATATGCTTGTGGAAGTAAACAAGTCGCTAAACAGTTTTTGTGAGGGTGGCTCGCACTGGCTAAATGGGTGTAGTAATAATTATGTGGAGTTATTGCTGACACTGACTTGGTCTTGTTGGTGTGTACTAAGAAAAGGATCCTCACAACGCTCCTTAGATTACCCGTGCTTATTGTTGACCTTCAACCGGCAGATCAACCCATTCGTTACCATGGCACAAAGTTCTGTACATGCATTATTTATTTTTGAGTCTGAGTGTTAACATTGTGTCACACGTCATTAATGTCTAAACACTCCTACACTCCTGAATCATAGGCGTAGACATCAACGGTGAAATGGGACGCTTAGCTGGGTTTGACAACAGACAATTGTGACTGATTTATGGTCAATAAAGGCAATTGTAGTGTATAGTCATTTATTTAATTTTACTCACTGCTATACAGTAACACTTTTCCTCCAAAGCCGGGATGGACAACTCTGGCCCTCCAGCTGAGCTATAACTACAAATACCATCATGCCTGTGGCTGTCAGAGTCTTGAAATGCCTCAGGGGACTTGTAGTTCCACAACAGCTGGGGGGGGGGGTTATAAAGCTATGCAGATAGTGCTGAAACATTTATATAGGAGTAGATGGTGTTTCACAGACTTAGTGGCAGATTTATAAACTGTTCATGCAGCTCTTCACTGTGCAAACAAGATGCGCAGCACTGTATGTCCACTAGTCGGAGCCAAAGAGCATAGGAATTTATTATACTCCTTAGCTCCATCTAGTGGCTGTACAGTACTGCAAATCTCATTCGCACAGCGAGGAGCTGTGCATGCGGTTTATAAAACTGCCCCTTAAAGTAGTCTATTAAACAGAACTGATGGTTTACCTCCTCTGACCTTTCTTTCTGTAACTGGATGCAGTATAATGTGACTGTTTTTACCTTATCTAAATGAATATATTTTTCAAATACTACATATTAAAGGATATCATAGCCAAATCTTAATTTATCTTCAAGCTTCAGGGTAATATAGGTTTGTTCAGGAATCCTGACATCATTTACAAATGTCTGCAAACAAAATAAACATAATAATTAGAAAATGCCAAGATAAACAGTAAACATATAATGCTAAGACTGTTCAGGGGGGGGAAAAAAAAAGGACTAAAGGCTAGTTCACACCAGCCTCAGTGCGTTCTGGCCCGATTCTGGCTGGAACGCACCCGATCGCATTCCAGCCGGCTCACTTTGTTTTAGGACGGGAGGGGGCGTGGCGGAGCATTGAACTCAATGGCACTGCAGTCACGCCCTCGGTCTGCAAGGGAATGCGTGACACATCAGTGCCTGCGTTCCAATAAGGTGTAGCCAAAAATAGTGCATGCACTATTTTTCTGACTGAACCGGAACGCAGGCACTGATGTGCCACGCCTTCCTGTGCGGCCGATCGCATTGCAGCCAGAGGGCTGTGGTGCCGTTGAGTTCAATGCACCGCCACGCCCACTCGCGCCCCAAAACAAAGTGAGCCGGCCAGAATGCGAACCAGGCTGGTGTGAACTAGCCCTAAAGCTGGCCATACACCAGTACAATTTCATTAATAAAAACAAATTTTTGGAAAATTCCTTAGATTTTCTAATAGTTAAAAGGAAAACTATGAGGGGAGTGCTTTTCACTCACCTCATAGTTCTAGCCGACCTGTGACAGGTCGGCTCAGTAGATCGGGAGGTGAGCGAACACATACCGGTGTTCGCTCACCTCTCGATCCTGTCACGGCTCTCTGCCATGACAGGGGAGGGGCTGGATTCCCCCTCCCCGCTCCGCCAGCGCTGACTGGCGGAACGGACGGGGGAGGGGGCGAGTACAGATGGCTCTTCCTCTAGGTAGGCAGAACCAGCTGTCAGTCACGCAGCTGGGCGGATCCAGACATAATTGTCGGATCCTCTTCAGCTGCGGCGTCTTAGTATACCGCGAGCAGCAGCTTGCGGTATACTGCGGCGTCTCAGTATACCGCAAGCTACAGCTCGTGGTATAGTGAGCCTAGGGTGACGGGAGGACGCTAGTTTGTGTCCTCCCGTTACCCTAAGGATAACTATGGGGAAAAGCCTTAACCCCATAGTTCTCCTTTAATGAGTTTAAATTGAGGATTGTTTTCGAGTGTAGTGATGGGGGGGTAAACAAATAGAGCAGAATGGAAAAATGCCAAAATCGATTGTTAAAATCAAATGAAATTTCGAACAACATACATCAAGTTCTTGATGGGTTCATCAAATGTTCCGACATTTGATTCTGATTTTGGTACATAAATCTAGTATGGCCAAGGCTCATTTCAGATCTTGTCAGTATATAGAGCCTACCCCCCACCTTCCCACCCAACAGTTATTGGTTTGGATGGGGTGTTTCAGTATATTTAGTGTATAAAGTCACTCAGAAGGTAGGAACTTCAGTCAAAACATATTTTTCACAGAGCAGGTAAAGGTTAAGGATCTCTGTTAGGTTTTCATTGTTATATGTGCCCCCTGTTGTGAACATGTCCCTTCAATTCCTAGGAAAAAATAAATAAAACTAGAAAGGGCTTTAACCTCTTGCCGTCCGCCCGTAGTAGAAAAACGGACGGACGGCACTGCTGCATTGGCGGGTTGCCGTCGCCAGACGGCATTTTTTTTCTGCTCGCGTGCGCCCCCTAGCGGGCACGCACGGGCAGAAAAGACCCGACCA
>NW_017306670.1:79441-89147 GCF_000935625.1 Nanorana parkeri | reverse complement strand
ATTTTAGGGCCATCAATCACTGATAACAATAAACTGATGAGCGGTAACAGCTTTTAAAGCGTCGCCTATGGCCAATTTTGGGTATTATCGTTTTTTGAGGTTTTGCGCGCGCACGCAATTTTAAGGCTTGACATGTTTGGTGTCTTTTTACCCGACGTGACCCCGTCTTTTATATTTTACCAAAAAATTGGGTAATAAATTTTTTATCATTTAATATAGGGGAAACTGTTTTCGGTGATTTTTCCTTAATATAGTAAAAAAATAAAAACCCCAGTGGTGAATAAATACCACCAAAAGAAAGCTCTATCTGTCCCCAAAAAAGGGTATAAAATTAATTTCAGTACAGCGCTGCATGACGGAATAAATGTCAGTCAAAGTACCGCAGCGCTGAATACTGAAAAATGGCCTGGATGGGAAGGGGGTTTAACACCGCGGATGTCAACTGGTTAACTATCTTTCACACTCTGCTAAAAAATATATAGATATATATCTTCATCTCTAATGGCCTCCTCTCCACAACATGACAATGTGCCAGCCTGGCAATCAGCTGTTTAAACCCAAGCTCTCTATCCTAGTAGCAAGGTTACAAGGACACATGCTCCTCTTATATAAATACTATATTAACACAAACCAATCATACTTACCCCATTAAGACTGCCCAAATCCTTCACTAAATGCTCATCTGCGGATGCTTCATAATTGATAACTGCATGTTGCTTGTCAACACTTCTTGACTATAAAGTACAATTTAGAAATAAAATCAGCATGTCAATATACTTCACACAAACATCCAATTAATACGGTACATTGATGAACATACATTATTATGCTTTACTATGCTATGTATATGCTGTCATAATACTAGAATCTTCTTCTAGCCATTGCAGAAAAGAACATGTCCCTAGAAGATACTCAAAAGAAGTTCCCTCAGTATTCAGTGATGTATCCAATCCTTGCCTTCTGTTCATTGCATTAGCTGGATTCAAAATATATAGTGTATATGATCAGTTTAATAAAGTGACCCCTCATGGTTCCCACAACATTTTGAGAAAGATCACACATGATTGTACAACTAGTCACTAAGCCTTTGTTCAGATGATTGTTCATGGCCACCTTAACTCAGTGGTCACTTACAGCAAAAGCCATGGTCTGAGCTTACAAAGCTGCAAAGGTATCTCGTTGTTGGAAGGGATGAGTCAGGACAAGGGTACACATTTTTTTACAAGGCATTAGATATACCATGGAATACAGTGAAGATTAATCTAGAAGTGGAGAAATATTGGAACAGTGACATTATCAAGAATTGGACGTTCCTCCAAAATTGATGAGCAAACAAGAAGAAAACTGGTCCGGGTGGCTTCCAAGAAGCAACAATAAAGGAGCTAGGGCTGCAACCAATTAAATCGATAATAATTGATAGTGAGAATAGTTGTCAACTATTCTCATTATCGATTAGTTGGTTGGATCCCCTAGCTCTCTCCTTCATGCTGGGTGGAGGGCACAGCAAGCAGTGGGCGGGTGCAATAGCCAGCCTGCTATTGCAATTTGAAATGGCCAATAGCAGGCTGGCCCACTACCTGCTGTATTTACATTCAGCTGCTGTCTGCGGAATCTTGCCACTGGCAGCTGTTATTCCCTGGCTGAAGCTATCCAAGCACCATGTGCTTACAATACAATTATTAAAAAATATATATACAAAAAGGTGGGGGGAAAAAGTCATTTTTGGTTTCGGCCTGACAAATTCTGCTGCAGGAGGTGTATTGCAGTGCCATTCATTTCAATGGCACCCTAAATGCACCTCCCACCCACAGTGTGATCGCCTGCACTGGAATGCACGGTACCGCAATGCTGCGCGTTCCAGTGCAGTGCGATTGCAAAAAAGCAGTTTTATTCTGAAGTAAAACTTTATGTTTGTAACACTTCAATTGTGTATTTTATTTTAAATTAAAGGATGGTCATTTTTTTATCCGATTATTTGAAAAAATAAATCGACCAACTAATCGATTATGAAAATAATCATTAGTTGCAGCCCTAGGAGGAGCAGCGGGAATTTCTGGCAAGTACTGGTTGTGTACATTTGACAGCAATCTCCTGTATTTTTCATATGTGTGGGCTGTGGGGTAGGGTGGCAAGGCTGAAACCTTTTCTTACTAAGAAAAACATTCAATCCCAGCAACATTTTCCAAAAACCTACAAGTCTGCCAAAAGCATGTAGGGAAATGTGTAATGGTCTGATGAAACCAAGATTAAAATGTTTGGCCATACTTCCAAAACACTGCCCATGACCAAAAGAACACCATACCCACAGTGGAGCATGGTGGTGGTGGCAGCATTATAATTAATCAAGGTGGCGAGACTTATGAACAGTGCTTAATATAAGTCAATTCACAAAACCTTCAGGCTTCTGCTAAAAAGCTGGCAAAGATTCCCAAGGCAAGATGTGCCATGCTGATAGACAAGTGCTGCAACAAAGTATTAGTTGGTGTGCAAGTTTATGCAAAAACATTATTAATTGTATGTGTTTTACTGGGTCTAGTGAGTGGTGACAGAGGAAGCAATTCTTCTACTTCATCTAGAGATTTTTAGCTGCTTTTATCGCACCCTTATAAACTGGCTGTCGGTGTTTAACTGAATAGCCGCTTTTTACTGTACTGCTATGAGAAACAGAGAACATTTACTCCTCTTCTCATCGCAGCTAAATAAACTGCTTCACAGAGGAGATAAGTTGCAATAATCATTATCACAGCTCCATTTACTCCATTTAGAATGTAAATCTATTTAGAATGTAAATCTAAATACCTGAATAGCAATGACTGAATTTTCAAGTTTCATGGTCTAATGTGCGCGATGCTTCAAGGATTACGGCATCAAGAAGGCGAAGGGGGAGAAGGCGAAGGGGGAGAAGGCGAAGGGGGAGAAGGCGAAGGGGGAGAAGGCGAAGGGGGAGAAGGCGAAGGGGGAGAAGGCGAAGGGGGAGAAGGCGAAGGGGGAGAAGGCGAAGGGGGAGAAGGCGAAGGGGGAGAAGGCGAAGGGGGAGAAGGCGAAGGGGGAGAAGGCGAAGGGGGAGAAGGCGAAGGGGGAGAAGGCGAAGGGGGAGAAGGCGAAGGGGGAGAAGGCGAAGGGGGAGAAGGCGAAGGGGGAGAAGGCGAAGGGGGAGAAGGCGAAGGGGGAGAAGGCGAAGGGGGAGAAGGCGAAGGGGGAGAAGGCGAAGGGGGAGAAGGCGAAGGGGGAGAAGGCGAAGGGGGAGAAGGCGAAGGGGGAGAAGGCGAAGGGGGAGAAGGCGAAGGGGGAGAAGGCGAAGGGGGAGAACATAATAAAGCACTTCAGACAAAAACCATAACCTCATGATCACAATGTTGTATCTATGGCAGCAAGCATCCTCCATTTGCACAGTACAACATTTCTTTCCACAACCCACACAAAACAAAACCTGAGAAATGTGGACAATAGGAAACAAAGTCTACCAAAGCATTCATACTAACATTATTTAAACATGAATGTGATTTATTTATTGCAATTTATTTTTATATTTGTCTGGAGTTCAGTGTTAAGTTCAGACATGCAAAACTATGCAATGGCTGAAAACGAATAAAACTTAATGCAGCACATGGCTGTAAAAAGATGGAAAATCACCTGTAACATTAGCTCGCAGTCATCTCTTCCAACAAAAATCATTTCTCTTGGCAGTCTGTGCCTTGTGCCTCCGCTGCTCACCAAAAACCATGATGTCAAGCTCATTTTTCCAACTTAGTGTTTGATTCTTCATACATCAGAATTTCTCTAAATTAAAAATAAAAAAAAAAGTGTAAAAACGAGAGTTCCAGGCAATAAAACAAATTGATATGCACCCCCCCAGTATTTGGTAACTATATCAGCTATCCATTCAATTATGAAATTGGAGACAATTACTGTAAATCAGAAACAATTATAGATCTATGGACCTCTGCAACCTATACAAACATCTCCAGCCCTCAATCACTGGCTCTATCTGAACACTGATCTTCCACATCAGAAAAACCGCAGCACTGCTCATGTGACCGAGGGCTTGTCCACACCATACACAATGTGTTCCAGCACGGTTAGCTGCTGGAACGCACTGTATCGTATCCCGGCCAGCTCCCTGCAATTAGGGGCGGGAGGGAGTGTGGCAGGGCATTGAAGTCAATGGCACCGCAGCCACGCCCCCGCCCTTAAAATCCCTACTTTAATGTAGGGCCTTAAAAAAACGTACTTCAACGTGCACATAGGTGAGAATGGGCCTTCAAAACACACATGTCTGGTGAACTTACCCTTACTTAGCCCATGGGGCTGAAAAAAAAAAAAAACCTGAAGTGTATGATCAGCCTTAGGTACAAAAATATCCTCCGTGTGCCTCCCAGAAACTATATTTCAGTTTGTTACTAGAGTCCTGAATTCAGGTCTGAGCCCTACCAAGTGATTGGTGTGCATGGGGCAATCAAGTGTTTCATGAGGCATTGCAAGACTGACAGTTACAGGCATGACCCCCAAAGCCATGATGGGATTTGTAGTTAAAGCACACCTGGAGGTGCCCACTCTGATCTAGGCAGAATGGAGACGGGGAGCCCACGGAAGAAGCAGCTTTAATAAGAATCTTTTTTAATGTACAATCAAAGCTGGAATACATCCGGATTTATGTACATCCAAAGTCCATGTCATTAAAGGTGAAGTAACCCTTTAACTCTAGGGCAGGGGTGGGCAATCTCCGGCTCTCCAGCTGTGGTGAAACGTCAAATCCCATCACGCATCTGCCTCTGGGAGTAATGCCTGTGGCTGTGAGAATCTTGCAATGCCTCATGGGATTTGTAGTTCCACAACAGCTGGAGGACCAGAGTTTTCCCACCTCTGTTCTATACAATCTGATTGTACCATCGCTATACAATCTCCTTTAGCTTTACCAAAACCATGTATTATGAGGATGTACATATATAGATTGTAAGCCCTCAGGGGCAGGGCCCTCCTTACCATCTTGTCTTGAATTGTAATGTGATTGTAATGTCTTCCTTATATTGTAAAGCGCTGTGCAAACTGTTGGCGCTATATAAATCCTATATAATAATATAAGTCCTTCATACATATGCCGGCACATTTGTAGGTTTTTACATGAACCCCTTAACTATCACCAACCTGGGGCACTCAAACTGATGCACGATTAAAAAATGCATCACGCCAATGACCTTCACAGAAGAGTACATCCAGATTTCTGGACAACTGAAGTCATATGCAGATGAAAACTTCATCCATGAAAGCTGAGCTTGGCCCCACAACCCTACTGTCCAATGGGTCTGCCCATTATAAAAAAGGACCAAATGACCATCGAGGAAGCTCAGGAGGCAAGATTAGCAGGAAGAGCTCAACATTAAGGGCCGGTTCACACCACAAAGTCTGCGATCCAGAGCGTTCGGCCTCTGGAAAGAAAGCTGGCCGGCTTCCTGTGTACAGGGACGGGAGGGAGCTTGGCGGTGCACTGATGTCAATGGACTGCGATCACCCGCACACGTGGCACATTAGTGCCTGCGTTCCGATCCAGTGCAGCACTTGTGCAGATCACACTGGACCGGACCGCAGGCACTGATCTGCCACGCGTTCGGGTGATCGCACTGCGGGTGAGAGGGTGTGGCTGCTGCACCATCGACTTCAATGCACTGCCACGCCCCCTCCCGCAGGGAGCCGGCCAGCTTGCGTTCCAAAGACCGAAACGCTCTGGAACGCAGACTTTGTGGTGTGAACCGGCCCTAAAGGGAAATGTTACTCTTATCTTAAAAATGGCAACAAAGGCACCTTTAAAAATATTCATTCATGACGATCTACGAGGGACAGTCAAAAATTATCCGCACGCCGGGTATATTAAAACTTCTGTTGGCCGCACTGTCTTATCAGCGCTTTCTGTTCAAGGCTACCGTCTCCCCAGTCACTGCTGTGCAGGTGTGAACGTGTTATGTCAGTTCATTTGTAACTGCGGTGCGAGAAAAAAATGGATGCCAACATTGAGGGTACATGTGAAATGATTCTATCGAATAGACGAGTGACAGTGGATTATGTGGCTTTAGTCCCCTGAAAGCAGCACTACGAGGACGAAGATTCACCTCTGATGAAGAAGCGAAGACAGGGGTGCATTTGGGGCTCGCAGCTCAGCCTAAAACATTTTTTTGGCTGGGTTCACACCTAGGCGGCACTGTTTTTCTGCGTTAACATGTGGTTATCTGCGCGTTGTGCACATTTGTATGCGCGTTTTGTTTGGCAGCTCATAAACCATTGTGGGCAATAGAACGTGCGTATAAACGCGCAAAAACGCTCACGAACATGTACATGCTTCTGATGCGTGTTTTTGAGCATTTCCAATGAAGTCTATGGGGCAAAAAAGCTATTTTAACAGCCCAAAAGGAGCTCATGTACCTTTTCAGGCGTTTTTCTACTCAGGTGTGAACCAGGGCCATTGAAAATCATGGGATTTCTCGTGTTGGGCAGTTAAAAGCGCTTTTCCAACTGCTCAAAAACTCCTAGGTGTGAACCAAGCCCTAATGAGGGAATAATAAAGCTTGTTGACAGATGGACAAAGTGTACTGAAAAGCAAGGAGATCATGTCAAAAAATGATGTATTTGTCTTTTCTAAAAGTTGATTCAAATAAATTCTACAGCCAGAGTGCGGATAATTTTTGACTCACACATACATACTTCTGGATTATTGCAGGCTTTTTATTCTTTTCCTCCCATCTCCCCCCTGGAACTGTGGGTCTGCCTCCTAGAACATAGGATAACGTACATCTTCTCAGGGGGAAAAATATCCTTTCCCTGGAGATGTGGTGAGATTTCCCAGGAAGGCACTGGTGATGTAACCTTCCCAGGATGCATCTGTGAGGCCAGGACTACATCACCAGCAGGTGGAGAAACAGTAAGGGCCGGGTCACACCACAGCATGCTTTGGCAAAGTGCACTGTGGTAAATTTTTGCATGTGTTAGGTTTTATTTTTTTATCACATGACCTTCTCTTTATCCAACTCGCGCTGCAGTACGATAACATGCTGCCTGCCTCATTTTTTTCTCTTAGGGCTTGTTCAAACCAATTGCGGTGTGTTCCAGAGCGGTAGCTGCAGGAACGCACAGCAATCGCACAGTTAACTTATCCCTTCGTTCTGGGGCAAAAGGGGGTGTGTTGGTGCATTGAAGTCAATGGCTCCGCAGCCACGCCCCCTTTGCGATCGGATCCTTGGCAAAACATTGCCTGCGTTCCGTTCCGCTGTGAACGCAAAGAAATGCTTCATTCTTTTGCATTCGCAGTGGACTGGAACGCAGGCGCTGTTTCACCATGCGTCAAATCGCACTGCAGGCGGGCGTGGCTGCGGTGTCATTGATTTCAATGCACCACCACGCCCCCTCCCGCCCCAGAACAAAGAGGGAAGTTAAGTGTGCAATTTCTGTGCGTTCCAGCAGCTGCCGCTCTGGAACGCACTGCGATTGATGTGAACAAGCCCTTATTGTATGAGTACACACTGGCTGAGCTGTGACAATATAAAACAAGGCTTCTTGCCTTGTCCATGCGCTGAGACGGAGCCCAAGGCATGTGGTGTGAACATCTTCTTCTGCATCTAACGACCCTTGTGACATGTGGTTTCCACTGAAGATAACGTCTGCAGTCATTCATCATATGCACAGATTAGATTGCCCAGGTTGGGGAACGGTTTCCTTCAATCCTATCAAATGTACAGTCTTGCTTCGTTATGACTGGTACTCTTAACAACCCTGTTGCCTATAGGAACTGCACCCCCCTTCCTATACCGAGGGGCCTATTTATAGCAGTGTGCGCAGATCACTATCTGTAGGACTTACTCCACATTTCACTCCTTACTCAGAGAACACAAGTCACGGTCAGAGGGGTCCCACCAAGTGTTCTCTGCACAATGCTGCCTATAACACTCCATGGGTGGAAATAGCAGTCACATGACTTTGACAGGTCATGTGACTGACATCTACTCCTTCTGCCTTTGTATGCCCATTCAGCCATATAAAGGAGGCACCACTTGCGACGTGCTGAATACATCTGTAAAGCAAATCACTGGGCTGTATAAATGGAAATGTTTTACATTTTATTAAATGCTCATTTTTTCTAGCTTAAAAAAGAAAGTTCTGCTCAGCCAAAGCTTGGAGCCGGCCGGCTGTCACAGCACTGCACCCAGCCCATCTCCTCCTACACTGCAGCAACCTGCTTGGATTTCAGCTGACTCCTGCTGAATCGGCCAACATTTGAGTTGTGGTTTGCACTATCGGCTCCGCCCGGCTCAATTCTTCAACTGAATATTGTCATAGGAGCTGGGTGGGAAAATTGTCACAGAACAGTGACTGCATCCAATCATACAGACATGGCTGCCAGTTGTCAAACCACAGCAGCCAGCAGGGTGGATTCCTCCATTCATGCTCTTCAGCTTGGATGGAGGAATCTGTTAGACTTCGCAGGGACTTCTCATGCGTGGTCGGCAAGCCAAGTGTTCATAGCGGAGTGTTCCATCATGAAGGGCTGTCCTTCCATCTAGACCAGGGGTGGGCAACTCCGGCCCTCCAGCTGTTGCTGAACTACAATTCCCATGAGGCATTGCAAGACTGACAGTTACAGGCATGGCAGATGCATATTGGGAATTGTAGTTAAAAGGAGAACTATGAGGTGAGTGCTTTTCACTCACCTCATAGTTCTAGCCGACCTGTGATGGCTCTCTGCCGTGACAGGGGAGGGGCTGGATTGCCCCCTCCCCGCTCCGCCAGCGCTGACTGGTGGAACGGACGGGGGAGGGTACAGCTGGCTCTGCCTCCAGAGAGGGAGAGCCGGCTGTCAGTCACGCAGCTGGGCGGATCCCGGCACAATTGTCGGGATCTGCTTCAGCTGCCGCGTCTCAGTGCACTGCGAGCAGCAGTAGGGTGCTCGCGGTATAGGGCACCCTACCGCTGGGTGACGGGAGGACGCTAGTTTGTGTCCTCCCGTTACCCTAAGGAGAACTATGGGGAAAAGCCTTGACCCCATAGTTCTCCTTTAAAGTGCAGCTGGGGGTGCCCACCCCTGATCTAGGCAGAACTGAGATGGGGAGCCCACGGCAGAAGCAGCTTTGATAAGTAAGAATCCTTTTTAATGTACAATCAGAGCTGGAATACATAAATCCTAATCCATGTCATTAAAGGTGAAGTGGCCCTTTAACTCTAGAGCAGGGGTGGGCAATCTATGGCTCTCCAGCTGTGGTGGAACTACAAATCCCATTATGCATCTGTCTCTGGGAGTCATGCCATGGCTGTGAGAATGTTGCAATGCCTCATGGGATTTGCAGTCCACAACAGCTGGAGGGCAGGAGTTTTCCCACCTCTGTTCTATACAATCTGATTGTACAGAGATGGCACAATCTCCTTTACCAAAACTACATATTATGAGGACGACTCTAAACAATCCATGCACGTAGAAAATCAGACAGGCCTTCATGGTAGACTGGAAGGAGATTGTACAATCAGATTGCATAGTGTATGGGCAGCCTTAGCCTAGTGATGTGCAAGGGTATGTTTGCCTAAGCCTGCGCAAAACTGTCAGCGACACACCCCCCCCTGATCAGCTGCGGCCGGGGCATTCCCTTCCCCACATAACAAAGGGGAAAAGCACGCCCTGGCTAGAAGGGTGGTGTCACTGAGTTTAGCCTAGGCTCAGTTTGCACCAAAC
>NW_017306670.1:77572-79327 GCF_000935625.1 Nanorana parkeri | reverse complement strand
ACCCCTATTCCTGAGTCATAAAGCCGCGGTCATCTCACACTGGGCCGGATTCCAATCAATGTATTAGCGGTCTGCAGTAAATTACATTGATAACCTGATTAATCATCCGCTCTCCTACAGGGGAGGAATATAGGACAAGAAATAATCACAGCCAGGATTATCATTGTACTGTCATCAGCTGTAATGAATGAACAATGCTGAACATCGTGCAGCCATCTGCCCGTCTATGGCATGCCCAGTCCATGATCGTACAATGTCATATGATATATTCTCTTATATGAGGAGAGCACGGACATCACTGGGCGATCCGCTTTGTTCTACAGCAGCCAGCCAGAACAAAGATGGATCACATAACGGATCACATCCTTCGGGGCTTCCATGTGTCTCCATCACAAAGACAACACGACATACCTCACACATGACCGGACGAGCCGACTGTCAGCTGGGCCGGTAAACATGCTAAAGGCCGCCGGCGCCCCATTATCACCCACTCACCGCCCGGGAGCCGCCACTCGTGTCCTCCGACCAATGACACCTCTATGGAGCTCTACATGACACACAAACTACATCCACCGCCCCGCTCCAATCACATCCTCCCTCTGCGGGAACAACTACAATCAGCTCAGGCAGCCTGAGCCTAACGGCACCGAGGGAAAGGGCGGGGCTGAGGAAGGATGGAGGACCGCTTTCTGCGCAGGCGTACTGCGCCCTGTTGGGTCACTGCTGCAACAGCCAGTGAGGAGGGGTGAGAGTGTCATAGTGGGGACTGCGATCCCTCCTTCACAGGCTTGGAACCGGTTCAAACACCGGAATGTGATATTAAAGGATAAATAAAGCAGGTCTCTGACGTCACATATGAGCTTTAACGTGTTCGAGCAATTCAAATGTAATTTTCAATATTTCTATTTTATATATCTGCAGCTTTCATTAAAGAAGAACTCTAGGCCTCGTGGTGGGGCACCCTCAGCACTGAAAGGGTTAAGTGATTGTTTTGGCATAGGGTCTAAAATAAAAAAGATACACTCACCGGGACCTGCAGCTGTGACAGCTGCCTCCCCCAATTCCGCTGCGGCTGTGACAGTTCGCCTCTCCCCCCGTTCCGCTGCGGCTGTGACAGTTCGCCTCTCCCCCCGTTCCGCTGCGGCTGTGACAGTTCGCCTCTCCCCCCGTTCCGCTGCGGCTGTGACAGTTCGCCTCTCCCCCCGTTCCGCTGCGGCTGTGACAGTTCGCCTCTCCCCCCGTTCCGCTGCGGCTGTGACAGTTCGCCTCTCCCCCCGTTCCGCTGCGGCTGTGACAGTTCGCCTCTCCCCCCGTTCCGCTGCGGCTGTGACAGTTCGCCTCTCCCCCCGTTCCGCTGCGGCTGTGACAGTTCGCCTCTCCCCCCGTTCCGCTGCGGCTGTGACAGTTCGCCTCTCCCCCCGTTCCGCTGCGGCTGTGACAGTTCGCCTCTCCCCCCGTTCCGCTGCGGCTGTGACAGTTCGCCTCTCCCCCCGTTCCGCTGCGGCTGTGACAGTTCGCCTCTCCCCCCGTTCCGCTGCGGCTGTGACAGCTGCCTCTCCCCCCATTCCGCTGCGGCTGTGACAGTTCGCCTCTCCCCCCATTCCTCTGCGGCTGTGACAGTTCGCCTCTCCCCCCATTCCGCTGCGGCTGTGGAATGGCCCTCAGTACAAGTCAATGGTCTTGTATTAGACGTGATGATGTGAGCAGTCCATACACTGTCAGAGGTTGGGGGGATAATGCGGGGACTCTGATGTA
>NW_017306670.1:60803-76330 GCF_000935625.1 Nanorana parkeri | reverse complement strand
GACTCTGATGTAAAGGAGGGCTCTGATATAATGCGGGGACTCTGATGTAAAGGAGGGCTATGATACAACAGGGGGGACTCTGATGTAAAGGAGGGCTCTGATATAACGGAGGGACTCTGATGTAAAGGAGGGCTCTGATATAACGGGGGGACTCTGATCTAAAGGAGGGCTCTGATATAATGCGGGGACTCTGATGTAAAGGAGGGCTCTGTAATAATGGTATATGTAAAAGAACTGACAGATACCGAACTAATCATCACACAGCCGAGAAATCATTCAAGGGCTAATTAGAAGATGACATACAGGTGAGGACATAACATATATACCTCACCAAACTAGGTAGTGGTACGTCCTGACGAAGCCCTGGGGGAGGGGCGAAACGCGTAGACGCCACACATGCAATGCCTGGACTAAACCCCTAATAGAGAAGATATAACTTATACAATATCTTGACTTATGGCTAACGAAATCTTCGATTTATTAAACCAACACTGCATGGACATCCTTGAATCCCCGAGAGTTTAAAGTACCCGTACCAAGGATTGAGCTGCTGGATCGTGTCTCCCTCACTAAAAACAAACCAAACCATTTCCCTTCAAGTGGAGAGGTAAGCTATACTTGAAAGAGACGGCGACCTGGAAATGTGAGTAAAAGATCATGATATACAAACTTTTCCAAATGAAAAACTATGTTTATAGCGGATAAACTATATGGAATAAGATACCCTGGGCAGAAAGCAAGGGAAGATTCGTATTACAAACATATGCCGCAAGGAACTGCCACGGTTTAAAAACACTTTCAAAGTAAAGGCGATCTATGCATTGAATCTGTCCCCACGGAGAGGAGACTTCGACACTATTCTCCTCCAAAAGGAGAAGATGTGGACATATAGATTAAATACTCTGATACCCAATGGACTGAATAATGAATTCAACCTAAATGTCTTCCTGTGAAAACTCCATACAAACCAACCCAGTGAAAAGATCATGCCCGAACTATAAAATAATAAGGATACAAGAAACTTCATTCACAAATGATCACCCCGATCGGACAAAAAAAGAATCCCCTGGAATTGATGTGACTATGATCTATTACATAAACTATTCGTCTCAAATTTTATACACACTTCTGCACTGTGTAAAAGAACTGACAGATAGCGAACTAATCATGACACAGCCGAGAAATCATTCAAGGGCTAATTAGAAGATGTCATACAGGTGAGGACACAACATATATACCTCACCAAACTAGGTAGTGGTACGTCCTGACGAAGTCCTGGGGGAGGGGCGAAACGCGTAGACGCCACACATGCAATGCCTGGACTAAACCCCTAATAGAGAAGATATACCTTATAAAATATCTTGACTTATGGCTAACTAAATCTTTGATTCATTAAACCAACACCACATGGACATCCTTGAATCCCCGAGAGTCTAAAGTACCCGTACCAAGGATTGAGCTGCTGGATCGTGTCTCCCTCACTAAAAACAAACAAAACCATTTCCCTTCAAGTGGAGAGGTAAGCTATACTTGAAAGAGACGGCGACCGGGATATGTGAGTAAAAGATCATTATATACGAACTTTTTCAAATGAAAAACTATGTTTATAGCGGATAAACTATATGGAATAAGATACCCTGGGCAGAAAGCAAGGGAAGATTCGTATTACAAACATATGCCGCAAGGAACTGCCACGGTTTTTTAAAAAACACTAAACAAGTGTAACCGAACCACAGATATCACACAAGGAAATAGCTTACCTCGAAACATCCTCAGTGAACAAATTATGGAATAAAATCCAATCACAGGATACCAATACTACAAAAAAATAAAGGGAAGGAACTGTCTAAAGATCTTAAGAGATATTGACACAAGATAGAGAAAAAACACAGTATAATTAGTGGAGAGATCGCATACGAAATCCACGGGTTAAATTAACTCTATATGGGAAGGATATTCAAGGAGCCATATATACCTTGAAGAAACAACGGGAAGATTGTCATAAGCCTTGATGAAGGTCACATAATATACAAGGGTTTAGATAGTCCCAACAAAGGCCATGAATGCAACCGTCAGTTCAATCATTTTTTCACATTGTTTTTAATGGTCGATAAAGATTAACCACGTTTGTTATGTTTGAAATTTAAATAAATATTTTTTCATTGAAACCACATTTATGGTCTGTCCCGATCTCTAAAGTAACCCTTGGACCGCCTATAACTAATAGACGGCCCGAATCTCTCTTTTGTTTGATGTACTTTCTGGTTATGGATCTGGTAAGATGGACTGAAACCTAAGGGTAATAGATTGGAGCTACTGCATGTCCAGAAGCAGGACACCCCCTCTTTTTTCATCGATGCCTGTTACCATACAAGCAATCCGCCGGCTGTAGAGCCGGCGGATCGCGTGTATGGGGTGCCGATCGCTCCCCCTCCGCGGTTCCCCCCCGCCGCTGTCCCGCTGATGCATGTGCCCTGTGTCACAGGGGATCAGAGGGAGCTCGGTACACAAGAATGCGGAAGTGTTGTATAATACATTGTGTCACTCTCCAGCTTCAGAAGCTGGAAAGAAGCTGATGGAGCAGATCTCTGCTTCATCAGCTTCTTTTGGGGGGTCCTAGGTGGCATTAAGGGTCTTGGAGACCCCTGATGTCTCCATGAAGAGGACCTGTCACATATTTTGCTATCACATAGGGGAGTTTAATTAGCCCCCGTATGTGATAGCAATAAAGTTTAGTGAACAAAATGTAAAGTTACACATAAAAAAGAATAAAAAAACAAAAAAAAATGTTTAAGTCCCCACCCATACAAACATGCGTTGAGGGCGCATACGTGCAAAAAAGACGATTGCGCCCATTACGCCACACATGTTACATATCGCCGCGAACGTAGGAGTGAGAGCAATAAGTCTAGGGCCATCAATCACTGATAACACTAAACTGATGAGCGGTAAAAGCTTTTAAAGTGTCGCCTATAGCCAATTTTGGCTATGGTAGTTTTTGCGATTTCGCGGGCGCGTGCAATTTTAAGGCTTTACATTTTTGGTGTCTACGTACCCGACGTGACCCCGTGTTTTATATTTTACCAAAAAATTTGGTAATAATAAATGTTTCCTAACATAATAAAGGAAAACAGTTTGTTTGTTTTTTTAAATATTAGGTACTTTTTTTGTTATATACTAAAAATAAAACCCCCAGTGGTGATTAAATACCACCAAAAGAAAGCTCTATCTGTCCCCAAAAAATGGTATAAAATTAATTTCAGTACAGCGCTGCATGACGGAATAAATGTCAGTCAAAGTACCTCAGCGCTGAATACTGTAAAATGGCCCGAACAGGAAGGGGGTGTAAACGCCGTGGTCAGCAAGTGGTTAAAGTACTTGTGAAGGCAGTACTGCACATGTAAATGCAACTCAGATTGCATTGAATTTAATAAAAATAATCTCATCTAATGGCCATCATGTGGTGTGAATCTAAAACTCAGATATTTGCAGAGCTGTTCACTCTGTAATGGCTGATGTGGCTGATAATCTGATGACTGGCTGGGTAATGGACAAGAAGCAGCAGAAGAAGTCACAGAATGAATGAAGAAGAAGCCTGAAGATCCTTGCAGTGCAGGTCCTCAGGTAGTTTTCTCTCAAGCATTCCTTCAACACCAAATCTAACTCTAAGTATCTAATGCTAGCAGTCACAGGTAGCAGGGCCTTAGATCTCACACTACAAATATACATATATGAGGCACACTCACATGCAAAGAAGTAGAAGTTGCTAGTTTTTAGGAGAACTTTAAGAGGAATGCAACAATTTCAGGCTAAATTAAAATTTCAGATGTTCCCTAAAGCTTCATTCACACCTGAGCAGCTGTACAGCTGAATAAGCGCAGAGCACTTCAATAATGTGCATCGTTCAGACCATTGCAGGGACCGCGCGGCACAAAACTGTGCGGTCCCCGAAATGGTACAAGCCGATAATCCGGCGGATTCCGCACGATTGCGGCTATTTAATAGCCGCAAACGAGTGGCATCCATGCAGATTAAAAAATGTTAGCATTTTTGTCCCGCACGGTCTTCCACGCAGAAAAACGTGCTGGAACCGCAAACGCTATATGTGAATGGAGCCGAAAAGAGAGAACATCTTTACTTTTTGAGTTGAGGCCCGATTCAGGTTGGTAGCAGCATATTAACACTCCTCACATAGTAAGAATGAAAAGTAAAAACTGAATTTTCTGTCTAGTAGCTATAAGTAGGGTGTATTTTATAGATGGTTTTACAAGAATTCTATTTTATTTTGTTTGCATTATAAAAAAAGATCTATGCTTTTACAAGAGGGGGTTTAGTTTGTGAGATATACATTAAAGAAAAATGCATTAAAGGTGAGGAGTCTGGCAGGGTGTATACATCAATAAACAATAAAGTACATTGAATGCCAATATACATGGAGTGTGGCGTGTATTTGTGTCGTATACTACAAGCTCCTGGGTGTTGGAAATAGGGGCTGTCATATTAGATCTTAAAAGGTGCCCATGATACACTATACAACCCTCGCAAGACTTTTGTCTTGCGAGAGTTGTAAAGTAATTTAAAAAACGAACGATCTGCCCATCTTGGACAGGCAGATCGTACTTGCGATCATCGCAAGCCGGCCCCCCTGAGGGGCAGGCTTTCCGATCACTGCAATGCTGAACGGGCAGTGTGCGCGTGCGCACACCGACCCGTTCGGCATTTGTCTCTCGATCCTGTTAAAAACCAGCCGAAAATCGTACGATTCTCGGCTGGTTTTCCAACATGCTCGAAATACAAAAAAGTTGTGCGACCGTACAGTAGGAACGGTCGCACGCCTTCCATACACTGCACGATTCTCGTACGATCGCAGGATTTCCCGCGATTCTCGTACGAGAATTGTGCAGTGTATGGGCACCTAAAGAGCAGGGACTAGTCATTATACTAATGCAACACAGCTTCATGGGAGGGCTATAGGCTTGGTTTCTACTGTGATAACTTACTTTGCTGGTTTACAAATTCATAGAGCAGAGTGGTGGCACTTGTGTCAAAACCCACAAACATCCATCAGAGGGAATTTTAAATTACTTTCTCATCTCTAATTTTAAATGCGCATTTGCAAAATAAAGATTGCATGAAAATAAAATATAAAACATCTATAAATAAAATAATAATACAAAATTCTATTATACTTTCCCTTGAAGGTTGACTGTACTTTTACTATTTGTGGTATAGTAGCGGTGTGTGAAGTGTACATGATCCATTCTGATTATTTGCTTTTTGTTGTAATAGTTATCATTTCCTACAGTGCCTGCAACCTGCCCTTCAGTGGAGTAAATGGCAGTTACATTTACATGGGAAATAACTAGTCTGTAAGTGCTACAATATCCCATACAGCTGAAATTAAAATGTTTCAGGATGTTTTTGTGAGCAGTTCAAAGAGCTATTAGGTATACAAATGATGGTGCCACATAGCAACCTATGTGAATGTTGTTTATTCGAGTTGGGTCAGCTAATTGAACAGTACAAAGAGCTATTAGGCATACAAATGATGGTGCCACACAGCAACCAATCCGAATTTTGTTTATTCGAGTTGCGTAAGCTAATTGAGTGATTTTGGTTGCTATGGTTTGCTATACTTCGTTACTAGGCATTGCCCTATTCATGAGTCCCTATGCTAGTTACACATATAGCTTGACATTCACATGTAATCTTCTGATGTGCCATTGTCCAGTCCCTAAGACTTACAGTGACCACGTTTATGTTAGGCACCAATATAGATAAATTGTATTTTGTCTATTACATTTCTCAAAGACACAACATTATAAAGGTCATGTAAAATTTCACTGGAGAAATCACAATTTCTTGGAGTGTACTGCTCCTTTATCAAGATGTTATGTATAGATATATTGCAATTTGGTAAACTAATTAAAAGGGTTTTTAAATACATTGAGTAATGAGGCTGCACAACTACCACTAAGACTGCAGGGTCTCAGGGGTATCTTCAGGATCTGTAGGGGGCTTTGTCGGGTCTATGGTGGGCAGAGCGCATTGCAGATCCTGCACAGCCCCCCTGAGACCCTGCAGAGCCATCCACAGATCCTGCCTAGCCCCCCTGAGACTGCAGGAAACAGGAAGGGGTGGGGCGGCCGGGGGAGGACGGAGTCCCGAAGACCAGCGGAGAGAGGTAGGTGCGGGGGTGGGGACTGCACACATATTACAAGTGATCGCGGCGACATCGCCGCAATCACTTGTAAACGAACGGCCGGATTCCCCACTTACCGCCCGGAACTACATGTGCCGGGCGTCGGGGGACTCCACGGCGCTGCCGCCCCTCTGCTACGTGCCGCCCCGAGGCCGGGCCTCGGTGGCCTTGTGGGGAATCCGGACCTGGTCTTAGGGCAACATCCATTTCAAAAGATCTACGTTTTATCATTACAAAGCAATCTTTGAAATTCAGTCAAGTGATGATGCCATCAGTCTGTTACTGGAAGGATAAAGCGTTTCCTCTCCCCCAATGATCACATTGCAATATTGTAATTTTGTAGTAAGTCACAAGGTGATAAGACTGCAGCAGCAACTGCTCTGTGCATGGGAACCAGGATTTACATGACTGTATCATCTCTGAGCCAGCCCCCAAATCCAGGGTGTAGATGCTGACTGTGGATGATGCCTGAACAAAGATGGTTCTGTGCTTCTGGAATAAAAATGAGATGAAGGCATGCTGTTTGGGGAGTACTTTGGACTCTGAGAGATAATAAATACACTTGCACATTACTTAGCATGCATGTACCTAACATGAAAAACATTGTCTAATGCCAAGCGTATCTTAACTCAAAAGCACTTTCTGCACTTATTAAACAGATATAACAAAATGATTCAAATGGTATATTTTACCAGACCAGGGAGCAAGGGAGTAAATACAAGTTAATTGTTAGGGTTTACATACACTTTAATGAAAAGCAGTGATGAATGAGTCTTTCATATGAGACAAATGCAAAAACAAAATGTGTAAAGTATCAGGTTAAAAAAAAGTAAAGCCAACTTTTCCAGGGATGGCTCATTCTCTTTAGTTAGATAATATCAATGTCTCAGAACTCTGACATCTGTAAGATTTAACAAGACCTTTTGTTAAACAATCTTATTTCCCTTAGGCCCTGCAAACATATGAAGCTCTTTCAACAAATAATACAAATTTGGTCTAACTGAGGGAGCAAAATCAAGCCCTTTCAGTAGTAGGACTATTTCTTCCAGGAATAGGGTCTTACTAGACAAGTTTAAGGGGGTTATTCACTAAAGAGCCGAAGGATCCAGCCGCAGCTTTGGCAGATCCTTCGGCTCTCTTTGGCCGCCTCTGCCCTTCGGTTCAGTCGAACCGAAGGGCTGCTGTACGGGCTATTCACAATAATCCGTATCGCCGCCGAAGGCAGCCGAGCCGAAGGCACATGCTTCGGCTTGACTGAGCCTGTGCAGTGTGGGGCTAGTTAATGGCAGCAGGACAACCCTGCCCAGGAGGTCCACTGACAAACGTCAAAAAGCCCAATTAATAACGCTACCACTGATGCATTTTGGGGTTCCACACCTTCCTCAGAGTGGCAGCAGCATCATTAAAACTCCTATGTAACACAATGAGACCATCTAAATCAGCAGTCGCCAACCTTTCGGACCTCATGGACCACTAAATTCATAATTTTAAATCCCGCAGACCATATATAAATATATTCTCACACACACATAAATATATGTGTGTGTATATAATATATATATATATATACACATACATACATACAGTATATATACACATACATAGGTGCAGGTGCGCCTGCAGGAGTGGCAGTGCTGGTGGAGGGAGGGAGCGGTGCTGCCCGCCCCAGTAATAATATTAATTGTTTCCCTCCCTATCGAATCTGCCACTGGCCCTGCCGGCGGCGCCCGGGGGGCACATGTCCCCCCTAGCTTCAGCACTGCCCCCAACCACTCTCGTGCCTCTCCTTGCCCCACACTGAGCCACTATTACCTGGCTTCTCCCCACTTTTTCTATGTCCCGCAGCCTGCTCAGTCCGGGTACTGATGAGATTCCCCGCCTCCTGCAGAGCCCGCACTGTACTGAGAGCCGCGCATTCCTTGTGACAGCCAGTGCTTGAGTCAGTGAGAGGCAGCCCCGGAGCCTCCGTGCCGCTTCAATGACCGTCAAGCCTGCACGGCATCAGAGGGGCCCGGGGACCACCCAAATTTTCTCGTGGACCACCAGTGGTCCATGGACCACCGGCTGGCGACCGCTGATCTAAATCATATAGAATAAAGATGGAATACTCACCCAATCCTCTTGCGGCGGTGACCGCTCTCCTCCCTCCGCTCAGGTCCCCTCGGCATCCTCATGTATAATAGACCTGTATGAGATGTGATGACATCACAGGTCCTTAGCCCACCAGAGCCCAGGGAAGAAGAGGCTGCAGGGATCAGTCTAGCATCCAGGTGGCACAGAGGATCAAGTATTTTTTCTCTCTTGGAGCTGTTCTTTAAAGGCTTTTCATAATATGTGTAATGTTAAACCCATAACATGAAACATGATCACATCAGCAGACGCCCCCCCTCTGCAGGCTGCTGTAATCTTTTGAATTAACCTCTGCCCACACAGCCACATCATACATTCACAGATCTTTGACAGAATCTGTTAATGGGCAGCCTACAAGTCCTATCTGCCACTGTAGTTCTCAAAGGAGTACAAGTGTGGCGACATCACCACTTATTGTAGTCCATTGACACTTCCTCCTATCCCTGTAACTAAAAGTCTGTGCCTCAGTACAGATAGGGATTAGGAGGAAGAGCCTTCAGGAGCCAGAGCATTGCACCCGCCATCCACTGATCACAGTTGCAACACTTTCCTGACCCCAATGCAAAAAAAATAAAAATTAAATGCAGATTATTTCTCCTATGAATGTATGTGAATATATTATTGTTTTGTAAAAGTGGGCAATGCCTTTACAAAGTCCAGCAAAGTCTTGTGATTTTGGCAGAGATAAAGTTATTGAAAAATGTACCTCTCTGCAACTCAGAAGGAGACTGCTTAGACAATGTAATCTAACACATTGTAGAATGCAAAGACTATTGAATTATCTCAGCTTTGCATACTGAGGACCAAGAGTCAGCAGCGGTTAGTATATCTAAAAACGTTTTCTTTGAGTTTTTGGACAGAATCTGGAATGTTTAAAACGCTGTCAGAGTTTTGCTGTCTGTGAAACTAGACTAAAATAAAGGTGACCATATTTACAAAATGAAATCCAGAGACACCCTACTGACCATGCTCACTTATAACCTCACACACAAAATCATGCCACCATTATTAGCCACACGTCCATTTTTAACACACCTTCAAACAATTGGTCACAAAGTTTTGGAACGAGAGGCAGATATTCAAAGTATAAAGACAAAATAGATTTCCAATAAAAGGCGCTAAGATATGCATGCATAGTTCAGCAGGACTACAACCTCCTATCCTTCACAGCCAAGGAAGGTGCCATCTTGGCCTCTGCTTGGATTGCAATTGCCATGATGCTGCACATATGATCGGCTATGATACCAGACATTTGAGGGCTTGAAAGTTCGGTTATGAGCTGAAATAAGCACATTGGTAACCTTGAAAGTTGGCATGCCTTACAAAAACTGTTTCGGAAAACATTAAGTTGATTGATAATGTTTATCTTTAGGAGGCACAACTTTACGGTCAAGAAGAAAAACATGTCTGGTATACCATGACGCCCCTGCTGCAATGTATTTTAGGGTGGGGGGCTCATTGGCGTGCATTGATCTAGACAGTGGAGGACCTAAGGAACAAAGGGCCCTGGTCCAAGATTTTTTCTCGGGCCCCCCCTTCCCACTCCCAAGGGGGGCAGAAGCAGATCTCACTGACCCCCCAACCCCACTGGCGGTCTCTACACCAAAGGAGCTTACACTCTAATGTCCCCCCACAGTCACACACTATTATTATTATACATTTATATAGCTCTGACATATACTGCAGTGCTGTACAGAGAACACTGAGCCATTCACATCAGTCTCTGCACAAAGGAGCTTACACTCTAATGTCCACCCACAGTCACACACTATTATTATACATTTATATAGCTCTGACATATACTGCAGTGCTGTACAGAGAACACCGAGCCAATCAGATCAGTCTCTGCACAGAGGAGCTTACACTCTAATGCCCCCCCACAGTCACACACTATTATTATACATTTATATAGCTCTGACATATACCGCAGTGCTGTACAGAGAACACTGAGCCAGTCACATCAGTCTCTGTACAGAGGAGCTTACATTCTAATGCATAATGGCACCGGCTGTAGAGGGACTACAAATCCCAGTAATACATTATACAGCAATGCAGAATAATATATGAATCGGACTCTGGAGCTGCAATGCACGCTTCAAATAACATGCTCGGGGGATGCCTTCAACCTGTGTGTGGTGTTACAGAACAGTACCATTTTCACAGACAGCCTTACTGACAGTGTACATTGTGTGACAGTGAAATTGATTTTTTTTCTTCTTTTGACAATCAGCTTGGCTTATTTACAGAAGCAGTACCCAATCTGATTCATTTCTGTTTGAAAAAAAGGGCTTTTTTCAGGTATCTTTAGCAGCGATACATACTTTTTCATTGAATGGTAATAGACCCACTTTGACCAGCAGATAGAAATTGGCCAGTAGTTTGCTGTGGCTGATCCTATTCTCGCTGATGCAAAACTGTGCTGGGCAATTTCCACCAGGCTCTCATTAAGAATTACGACTGGAGAGAAAGAATACAGGCAAATGTTTTACTACAATAATTAAGAGAGCACAGACGACACAGCAGTGTAAAACTAGCCAGCAGCCGGTCAGTTTTAAATAGCAAGGCTAGCTCTAAACTTACTAAAAACAAAAAACGCAGGCTGTGGTTTTACTACATGAATTAAGATACTACAGAGGGTACAGCACTGTAAAACTGGCCAGAAGCAGAAGAGTTTTCATCAAGCATAATAGGCCTAACTTATGTATGCCTAACTTTTATTTTAGCTGTAGAGATAAGGGGTGCTATGACTGTGAATGTTAAAATGTGAGGCGGTTTGGGTGCAGTGTTCTTGCAATTTCTTTTCTTTCCATATAGTGTGCCTATCAGACCTAAAATGACTAAACTTTAGCAATAAAAAATGTATCCGCCATAGACTTCGAAGAGAAATACATTTCGAACAAGAATCACCAAACCCTTAGTGAACCAATAATGGTGATCTTCAAGATATTTCTCAATGATTTCTCGACTACTCCAACACTCATTTCCATAGGGAAAGGAAGACTACAAAGAAGAAAAAAGGAAAAGTGGAGCAGAAAATAAGAAAGGAGGAAATATAAGGTAAGGGCTAAGAGTAAGGAGGAGTGTCAGCGGGTTTAGGTTATATGAAAATCCCCTAATTTCCAAACCTAATTAGGTAATCTGCCTAAAGCAACTGAAAAGGTCAAATTTAAATGGTGTGTAATGCGGTTTCCATTTTAGTATCATGCCACATCATGCTACTGCAAAAAGTATTTTCATATGTTTAGCTTGCCCTTAATTGATAGCAAAATATTGTAATAAAAAGTTGCAAAAACATTGTACGCTAAATACTCCTTGGATTACTTTGCTGATATACTAGCCACAAGCCATACTGTTTGTTTTGCATGTGACTAGTACTTTTGTGATGCTAGTGGCAGTTGTTGCCCTCTTTCCTTTTAATAGATGATTTTGAAATAATTTTATAAATATAAAATGGTATGTCAGAATGGGGCATTTGCCTTCTCGAATAGCTCAAGATAAAAAAAAAAGTGGTTTGGTGCCACCTAGTGGACCTTTGTCAATATGCATATTAAAAGGACTTTGCAATATACAGTAAAGGGTCCGTATAGTCTTTCGGTACTTAATACTTACAATGACACAGACATGTTTGTTAAAGGGAACTTACAACCTGTACTAGTGCCAAACTAACACTATGTAAAATGTATATTGTTTAGCAAACATATCTTTAAGGATATTACAGCCTATACTACTAGTGCCAGCACTAACACTAAAACAATAAGGGAATAAGGATGAATAACATGCCAGTGGCAATTTGTTTTGGTGTCTGTAACATTAAATCCATCTATTGCCTTAAATCCAAAAAAGGAAAGGAAGAAATAGCTTTCATATTTAAACATATTGTTACCTTGGAAAAAAAGAAGAATCATTCAGTTTTCTGTTTAATTATATTATTTTATTTGAAGAATTCAACAGGCATACAGTACAAACGGTGCCCATCATTGGAATCACTTTGTCAGCGAAGGTTATGTTATACATTCCATTTTAACATGATGGATTGTATATTGTGTCAGTTTATAGGAATCAATCAATTTTACAAATACCACGCCATATTTCTAAAGCAGTGAATGTGACATTTACCAACATTCACTGCAGATGATTCTTCCTGAAGAATTCTATTTAATATGCAGTGAATGATCCAACACTACTGTTTTGTGAATGTCACATTCATTGCTTTATTAACCCCTTAGTGACACAGCTTCAGAAATGTCTTAGTTCCTGGGGACCGAAGCAATTTTGCCATTTTTGCTATGTGTTTGTTTAACCATAATTTCCATCTTCATCATTCATTGCATGCACCTACACATATTATATACCCTTTTTAAAGGACAAAATGGGCTTTCATTTGATGTGACATATGCATATATAAAAAAATTTTTAAATACAAAATACAACAAAATACCCAGTTTTGGGCAATAATAATGTGTACATAATTAGTGTAGCTAACAACACGTAATTAATAATACATTATTTTATTTGTCCTGATTTATAGGGCATATCATATCTGGGATTTCAGTTTATTTGGGGAGTTATTAGTCACAAAATACAAGGAGTGAAATTAAATTTTAGTGTGGAACAATTTTAGAATGTGGTTTTTGTCTCCTAACTTTAATAGCCTTCTCTGCACTATATTTTAGTGAATAAAGGCTAAAGTGCCCCCCCGCACACACACACACACACACACACACACACACACACAGTGCTAAAGTAAGGACTTACCTTAGATGATGCCTCTTAAGCCGATCTTCTTCGATCTTCCGGTAGTTTTTAGCTGTCCCTTCAGCGCTGGTGCGGGTCTCCGATCCTGCACTGACTCCTCTGTCCTCCTCTTCGCTCATGTCCCACGGAGCCTGCGTGGGTGCACGCTGCTCCTTATACTTACCTTGTGTCTCTCCTCATCTCGCGCCCGAACATCTGAACTGCACATGCGGAGAGGGAGAGTGGCGAGCGGTCACTGCTGCTGGGCCAAGGATCAGGCGAGTATATCTTCTTTATTTTCACCTCTAGACTAAAACGAGCACTTAACCCTTGCAGTGCACGGGTAACCCCAATGCATAGGTTAAGTTTTAATAAATCATGTAGTTCTTCTTTACCCTCCCTGGCGGTATGATTTTTTTTCATGTCATTTTTCGGTCTATTTTTTTTCCGTCTTTGTCGTTTTCTTTTCTCAGGCCATCAGGATGGGTGAGATATGACCACCAACTAGTGTAAAAATCTATGGCACTCCGCGTGATTGTAGGACCTTGGCGACCACCTCTCCTCCATGGCGAGGACTCTGAGTTTCCACCTGAAAAAGCAACAGATGATACAAGCATTGAAACATTGTCAGTATGGGTCCAATACATTATACCACAAAGAGAATAAGGTGATGCTGTAACTGTTTTAGAACGTGATATTTGATTATATTTCAGACCTGCAACAAAATTTAAGGTCTTCAGATACATGAAAAAAGGAGTTTTGGAAGTCCTGAATACTGTGCGGTACATCACAAGCAGAATAAAACCAGAACCAGGACCAAATCACTTTTCTACAAATGCTAATGGCTAAAAAAAACTATGAGAAAGCCGACAGCATGTAAACCTATGTCCGGATAAGAAACCCTCCTCTTGTAGTGGGATTACCCCCGCAACAGCAGCATCCCACCCAATCCTGTCAGGATAGGTCTCCATTAACTTAATAATTCCTGGCTTGACCTCCATTTACTGATTTTGGGTAGTAACCAGTATTCAGATCATCCTGTCCATCTACTCACATGAGCCCCCTATTCATTCCCTTTGCTTTTTACTTCCCCTTTGCTTTAAACTACTGTATGCAAGGTTCACTATATTTCAATGATTGGGTTTACCACTTTCATTAAAAGAAAGACTGGCATCACTGCAGTATTCCCCAGAGCAGTTGGCTACATCCGGAAAAGTAAGTTAGTATATACAGTAATGGCTTTTCTATATAGACTGCACCACCAGAGGTAATATTATTCCATCCATGTTTTTCTTTAAAAACTATGAGCAGACCTCACAGCAACAACAATGGGTACTAAGATCTTTGCCCTTCCCTGTTGGAATCATAAAAAGTGGGCCCAGCCATGACCAGTCCAGCTGGATGTGAATTATACATAGCCTGGCCAAATAGAAGACGTCACACACTAATATTTTATTGGATTGCCCTTAGCTTTGGTTACGGCACATATCCTCCATGGCATTGTTTCGATAAGCTTACACAATGTCACAACATTTATTTCTGTCCAGAGTTGCATTCATTTTTCACCAAGATCTTGTAGTGATGATGGGAGAGTCGGACCACCGTGTAAAGTTTTCTCCAGCACATCCCAATGATTCTTAATGGGGTTAAGGTCTGGACTCTGTGGTAGCCAGTCCATGTGTGAAAATGAAGTCTCATACTCCCTGAACCTCTCTTTCACAATTTGAGCCCGATGAATCCTGGCATTGTCATCTTGGAATATGCCCAATGTGCCATCAGGGAAGAAAAAAATCCATTAATGGAAAAACCTGGTCATTCAATATATTCAGGTAGGCAGCTGACTCCATTTTTTGGGACGATAATGTTGCTGAACCTAGACCTGACCAACTGAAGTAACCCCTATAGGTCTTAACTATCTGCTTAGCTAAATCTAGATGGTGACTTGTTTTGGCCAGGCAGTGTATTTGGTGTTCGAAGCATTGCCTTTTCAATGGAGAAACAGAAGAAGCAGCTAGATAACTGGAAAAGAGTTCTGATATATTGGAAAAATCCCCCATGTATGATAACAACTTTCAATGCTTGCACACTGGTCACTGTCCAGCAGATAAACCCCCATGCCGACCAACTATTTCAAGCAATCATAGAAGGATCACTATCACAGATGATATTGTATTTTGACAACTGCATGCAAAAAAATACTTATAATAATAGTATAGAACTATAGAACATAATTATATTTTTTTATTTCACGTGCCTTTTTTTATTTGAACCCTTTCGCTGCCACCAACGTATGGCATATGGCGGAACACAACCGCTTGCAGCTGGCCACGTCAGTATGCCATATGTCGGTGGCTTTTACCCTTCTGCTATAAGCTCACGGTCACTTTAGCAACCATGAACTTATACCAGAAGGGTTCTCCTGACTTTCCCCTGTAAAAAAATAGCTGTCATCATAATTCCG
>NW_017306670.1:51364-60673 GCF_000935625.1 Nanorana parkeri | reverse complement strand
CCCCCCACCCCCACTGGCACCTGTCATCTTCTCCTCCCCGCCTGCAGCCGCCTCCATGCTTCTCCTCTGATCCCCACTGCCCTCCCCGGCCTGTATGGGTTGAGGCAGTGAGGACCCGAGGAAAAAATGACAGCTGGAGATAGGTGGGGGGAGCTCTGTCATCCAGCGGTGAGGAGAGAGGAGCCGCAGGCGATTGGGGAGGAGAGAGCAGGGGGCGCTGTCATCCTGTCAGTTTCAGGATGATAGCAGCTCTGTGTGTGACCAAGCGGAGGATCGGTAAATATCTGTGATATCTGTGAAAATCAAAGCAATGTGAAAAATTGCAAAAATGGTTTGGCCAGCTGAGGTTCAAAGCAATCTGGAGGGCTTGGCAGCGAAAGGGTTAAATGTTCTTCACATTTATTTGTAGACCAAGCTGTCCTGTAAAAGTGGCAGTGACAGGGGCTGAGACAAACTATAACACTGCCGGGGTGCTAGAACAGTTGCAGCAACAGTTTATTTGTAAAAAGATAAAGTAGAGAAATAAAGTAAAAACTTTCTTTCCTTTAAGTTTGGATAGAGTAACGGAAAACTATAACCCCTGCCAGTATACTGTGTATTCTGTCACCTGTGTCCGATTGGGTAGATTTCCCCTCATTTCCCATCATATATTCACAACAGGAAGTGAAAGCAAATCCCTCCAAATGATGGAAATGTCTTTTTCCCCTCTATTCCTGTTCTGGTGACAACTCAAACGTTGGGATTTTTTTCACTTTAACTTTTCTAAATACAATTTTGACAAGGGCAGTCCATTGAGTAGAGAGCTTTTTAGTCTGGCTCCCTCTCTATTAATCATCCAGTTCTCTTATCTCTGTGCAATATCAGGAAGACAAAGCATTTCACGTTGGAAAATGAGTCTGACATCACATGCCTACTGACAGCTCCATTCATAATTATATACCACACTAACAGACATTCAGGGGCTCTATTGTTAAACATAAATGGCTGCACCCTTCTAGTACAAGAACAAGATACAATGTAGCAGGTCTATCATAGTCAGGGCTTGAAAAATTTTAGGATGTCTCGCCAGTCAGTCAAAAATTTTACCAGTCAGCATGACCGGAATATAGCCTTGCAATTTATGTTAACAGTTTTTTGGGACAGATAGAGCTTTCTTTTCAATTTACATGACAGGTCCTCTTTATGGAGACATCAGGGGTCTCTAGGACCCCTAATGTCACCCAGGGACCCCAAAAGAAGCTGATGCAGCAGAGATCTGCTTCACCAGCTTCTCTTCAGTTTCAGAAGCTGGAGAATGACAGCTGAATGCGGAAAGTGATGTAATATACATCACTTCCTGCATTCAGGGACCGGAGAGGAGATCAGAGAGAGATTGTGTACTGACCTCCCTTTGAGCTCCTGTGAAAGGTCCCGGCCGCACCTGGCACAGCAGATTTCATGACCTGCAACGGCAGTGACAGCGGCGGGGGGAGGGGGTAAAACCGCACCTAATACAAGCGTGTCTCTAGAGACGCCCGATCACTTGAATGTAAACAGCCATCCAAGAAGCTCCTGGCCGGCCGTTTAATTACACAGACGAGAGGACAAGGGAATTTTAAAGCCATGATCATAGTAGAAAATGTAATACACATGCCAGTCATTATATAAGATAGTAGAGCGGTAGGCAACCACAGCACTGCAGCTGGTGTAGAACTACAGGTCCCATGATGCATTGCAAGACTCTGACAGCCACAGGCATGACTCCCATAGGCAAGAAGCAGGATGGGACCTTGAAATGCCAAGGTTGCCTTCCCGGGCCTAGAATAATGTTTAGCATGGATGGAGGAAACTGTTCCATTTGTTGATTTTGTTGTCATTCTTTTGTTTGTGAATGAGCAGATAACTATGATTCAAGATAACAGTCTAGAAAGCCATAAAGATTTCATGTTTTTATATTTATTCCTATGGCCTTTTATTAAATAAATAGACCGGAAATTATTCGTCAAAGTGTAGCAGATAGAAGAAGAGTCGGTGCTGGCTTATAGTAATCAATCTGATTCCAATCTACACAAGACAGTGTACAATTGCTTCAGGAAACACAACCATTTGTTATTGATGACATTGGGGATTATTCACACATAGGGCCTGATTTATAACTCTTCCATCCTGCATATAGCTGGACAATTGCCATTCACACAGCACTACCACACTACCACCACTAGATGGCATGGAGGAGCATAGAAAGCGTATGGAGGAGCGTAGAAAATTCCTATGCCCCTCAGCCCTCAGGCTGTAGTGCCATGTGAACGGCATTGCCCAGCTATACGCTGGAGGGAAGAGTTATAAATCAGCCCATATGTGTGGTGACCGGCATTCTTCAGCATAGTACAATGCAGGTCACCGCCAGGGCACACAAGAAACAATTGTTTTCTATGTGTCCTGTTGACGCTTGAGGCGGGTCACAGTGTGTTGCAGGAAAAATGCAGAGTCCCCGTCAGTCACTGCACAGCAATCAGCAGCATTGCATTAAAGTGACATTAAAGGATAATTTGTTTTCCCTCCCCCCATGTAAATGTTAGCACTTACCTTAAATGATGTCTCTTAATCCGATCTTCTTCTTCTTTCCCCATGTTTTCATCTGTCCCTCCAGCGGTGCGGCGGCTCTCCGATCCAGCGCTGACTCCTCCCTGCTTGCAGGCACTTCTGATCCAGCGGTGTCTTGCATGCGGGTGCACGCGTCCGTAGACTTACCTTGCGTCCCTGCTCGTCTTCCGGCCGAACATCCGAACTGCGCATGCGCCCGCCCCAAGAGCCGTTTCGTTTTCTCGGACGGGAGCGCGCAGCCAAAACAAGGTAAGTGTAAAGCGCTGTTACAGCTGTTCTTTTTAAAAAAAAAACTTTTTGCCTATATCTACTGCTTGATTGCATTAGTGAAATAAATGAACTTTTGCACGATATTCTAATTATTCGAGTTTCACCTGTATGTTCCCATTCACACAGAATACCTAAAAATAATCTAAAAATATACAAATATTTAAATTTTAGATATTTATTTGGAGCAGGCCTTTGTGCGGACTGCAAGCTATTATGAACACTTTAAAGGGGAGTCTGTCCCCATAGAAAGACTTGGAGCACAATACGCTTCCTCTTATGAACGTACAATACTTCTAGATCTTTATCCCTTTGTTAGGACAGACAGTGTTCAGATCTAGTCTACCAGTGATAGTGAAATCTGCCAGATCAGTATAGACAGGGTTCATTATAGTAAACATACCTTCAACAGCCCGCTCCTTAACATCACAAAGGGGGAAGCTAGGGAGGATTTTTAAACAAGTAAAGGCACCATGTGAAGTGACCGGGAATATGTAACAAATATGAAGGAGGTGTTATCCCAATTTGGCTGCAAAAGAGTGAAATACACTGTGAGGGGAATTTATCAAAGCTGGAGCAGACGAATTGTGGAGCAGCTGTGCACGGCAGCCAATCAGCTTCTCTCTGTCATTTTCAAATCTTCCCTGAACAATCTGGAGCAGCTGTGCACGGCAGCCAATCAGCTTCTCTCTGTCATTTTCAAATCTTTCCTGAACAATCTGGAGCAGCTGTGGACGGCATCCAATCAGCTTCTGTCTGTCATTTTCAAATCTTCCCTGAACAATCTGGAGCAGCTGTGCACGGCAGCCAATCAGCTTCTCTCTGTCATTTTCAAATCTTCTCTGAACAATCTGGATCAGCTGTGCAAGGGAGCCAATCAGCTTCTCTCTGTCATTTTAAAATCTTCCCTGAACAATCTGGAGCAGCTGTGCACGGCAGCCAATCAGCTTCTCTCTGTCATTTTCAAATCTTCCCTGAACAATCTGGAACAGCTGTGCATGGCAGCCAATCAGCTTCTCTCTGTCACTTTCAAATCTTCCCTGAACAATCTGGAACAGCTGTGCACGGCAAAAAAAATAACTGTTGTTTAAAAAAACAAATAAGGATCCTTATCTTGGTGGTAAAGCTTTGGGAACTGAGCCTATTCTATATTTGGAAATGTTGGGGGGAAAAAATAAGTTTTTGTTGTTGAACATCTTCTGATGTCCTAGAGTGCAGAGTGAGGTCATGTGATCCCGTGCATTGTGATGTCACAGTGTAGAGCAGGTATATAAGGCAGTGAAGCTGTGGTGGTAAGCAGACGCTGAGAAGGAGTGACTCTGAGTTGCATCTTCAAAGCGTTTTTGCTGAGATTCTTTGCGAGTTTCAGTGCGTTTATCTTTGGTGACTATATTCACCTATCAGGGCATTCAATACCATCAGGATGCCAAGACGGAATGTTAGAAGCCGTTCGCGGCGCAACATCCGTGACATACCATCACAGGAGGAAGGGCCATCAGGTAGGACATACATAATATAACAAGCTGTATTTGTAGGCATTGTGAACAAATTCAAAGCAACTTCCATTCAGAAATCCTAAATGTCCGTTTTTTATTGCAGGCCAAGATTCACCCATAGCTCGTAGGACTAGATCCAGAGCTATACTTCGAGGCAGAGCTGCCGACGATCAACTTCCTCCAAGATCCATCAGACGAGGACGTCAGAACGCTGACTCCTCGCGCAGGGAAAGAAGTCGTTCCCCAGTTGACCGCCATGTTGTTCCTGAGAATCCTCCAGCCTCAGAGAACAACCAGAGTCCGGCAGTCAGTGTACAGCAGAGCGAGGAGCAGCCAAGCTGCAGCATCTGCTTGGCTGAATATGAACACAGAGAGGCTATTGGACAGCTACCCTGTTTGCACACATTCCACCTTGAGTGCGTCAGGACATGGCTGTACCAAAATCCTACCTGTCCGCTCTGCCGGGATTCTGCCCTTGTAAGAGTTTATCCGGTATGTGTCACATGTCCTTTAAGCTTTTTGGCATAAAAAAAAAAACAATCAGTGTTTACTATTGCTGAGGATATTGCTTGTTTTTAGAAAACGGGTGAAGATCTTGAGGAATATACTTGAACATTCCTTTATAATAACCCTGATACATATTATTCATTTTTCCCCAGGGACAGCGAGCTCGGAATCGAAGCAACCTCAATGCAGTAATAGAACGACTTCTCTCCGTAGACAGGGCGAATCAGCAGTTACAAGCTGCCTCTTTTATGGGTGGACAGGGAGAGACCTATTTGTCCATATTGAGGTCCTACCGTTTTTAGTAGGATCTGTACAGCTAGCCATACAAAAGTAGAATTTTGTTCCCCAAAAAATTGTTTTTCAGAATGCTCATTTGATTTTCTAATACTTCACAAGGTCAAATCGATGATCGTTTTTGACCTCAGTGACAAAAGAAATCCAAGTGGCAGGATGGAACATTTTTCTCAAAGGAACAAGATTCTCTTTGCGAATGTGGGTTCACTGGAGGAACCCCATTCATTTCCCAAATCGAATGTCAAATCCAAACTAAATGTTGAATGACATTCGTCAAGTCTCTCATGGAATTATCAAACGTTCTCATGAGGTTTTGCGTACGCAAGTTCGTACGAAAATATACCAGTGTATGGCCAGCTTAAAAAGGGAGGGGGACCGATCAAGTTTATTAACAGAATCAGTCCCCCGGACTTTGGCTTCTCCCGTTTTCTGGTGATTACCGCAACCTAATCAGGTACGTGTCATCTATCAGATTTTTCCTCCTAAACAATCACATTTACTTTTGCTCAGGAAAGGTGATTGTTTTTATAGAATGAGTGAAAATCTTTAGAAATATATTTCATTATTTATTTAGGATTTCTTTAACAATAACCTAATAAGCGTTATCTATTGGTCTCCAGGGCGCCAACATGGAAGGTATGCGGCAGACTATTTTATGGGTTGAAGAAAACAGAGACTTTGGAAATAGAAATCCTTATCTCTGCAGAAATCTTCAATCAAACACCAATGATTTCCATCCTAAATTATGAACAAGGAGAGATTGAGGTGTCCTTCACATGAGGAGGAAGGCCCATCAGGTAGGACATACATAATATAACAAGATGTATCTGTAGGCATTGCGAATAAATCCAAAGCAACTGCCATTCAGAAATCCTAAATGTCTATTTTTTTATTGCAGGTCAAGTTTCTCCAATAGTTCACAGGACTAGATCCAGAGCTACACTTCGAGGCAGAGCTGCTCATTATCAACTGCCTCCAAGATCCATCAGACGAGGACGTCAGAACGCTGACTCCTGATGCTGAGGCTGATTTTGAGTAGGATCTGTAGCCATACACAAGTAGAATTTTGTTCCCAAAAAATTGTTTTTCAGAATGCTCATTCGATTTTCTAATACTTCACAAGGTCAAATCGATGATCGTTTTTGACCGCAGTGACAAAAGAAAGCGAAGGAGCAGAATGGAAAATTTTTCTCAATGGAACAAGATTCTCTTTGCGAATGTGGGTTCACTGAAGGAACCCCATTCATTTCCCAAATCGAATGTCAAATCCAAACTAAATGTTGATTGACATTTGTCAAGTCTCTCATGGAATTATCAAATGTTCTCATGAGGTTTTTCGTACGCAGGTTCATACAAAAATATACCAGTGTATGGCCAGCTTACAAAGGGAGGGGGACCGATCAAGTTTATTAACAGAATCAGTCCCCCGGACTTTGGCTTCTCCCGTTTTCTGGTGATTACCGCAACCTAATCAGGTACGTGTCATCTATCAGATTTTTCCTCCTAAACAATCACATTTACTTTTGCTCAGGAAAGGTGATTGTTTTTATAGAATGAGTGAAAATGTATTATTTATTTAGGATTTCTTTAACAATAACCCTAATAAGCGTTATCTATTGGTCTCCAGGGCGCCAACTTGGAAGGTATGCGGCAAACTATTTTATGGGTTGAAGAACGCAGACACTTTGGAAATAGAAATCCTTATCTCGGCAGTGTCTCAGGCTCAGTGTTTGGTGTTCAACGCAAGCATAGGCCAAAGGCCACTCACCCATCCAGGAAGGAGACGTTCATCTGGGATGTTCTGCTCTGTCAGCAGATACCCTCAAGAGGGGAAAAAAGTCCCCCAGGAGAGGAGTCAGCATGCTCTGAAGTCAGCAATATGACGCTTCACCTGTTCGGCTCACTCGCTCACCTGGCAGGCAATGGTGATCAGTCGATCTCAAATTTTAGCAGACGTATAGACAGGGACACACCCTTGACATGTGGGTACAGTCCCACCAACTGACTGCACACAACAGCTCTGTTCACACTGCTAATTTCAGTCAAACACCAGTGATTTCCATCTTAAGTTATGAACAAGGAGAGATTGGTGTGTGCTTTAATCGGACCCTACAGATGGAATCTATCACGCTTCACATCTACAGAATTGAACGCCAGGAATCTGGTTACCTCACCAGATACTGTTTTCATAAATTGTATTACAATTGTAAATAAATATTCATCGAATCCCAAATGCTAAAGTTATGTCAGTGGCTCCATTGTTGCCTTGTTAATGTTGTGTAAGGTTTTTTATTTTTTATATTTTGGTGTAAGTAAATGTTTAATAAATACAAGTTGATCCTGCCAGGGTGACCACAAGTTCCTAATGCTGCAGGAGCGTGGTCACCCTCCACTGTGAACTACAGGCAGCTGTGCTTTTATGCATCCTGCTGCAGTCCACATCCCCTGTTGCTTGATGGACAACTGCTCTGACCATTTAGCAGCTTAAACTGGGACTTCCTGTAATTGTACCTTTTCCTGGACAGCTTGGTCTGCTATGTTTCATAGAGAACACAAAAAAAGAGACACTGCTGCACTAATACTATTGACAAGATGTATCATATGTGCAATTTATTATTTTGCCCATAGTCTACTATAACACCATCAAGTAAATATATTTATTCCATTTCCTTTCCCAACTTAGAAATTAGGACTTAAAGTTGAACATCCGGGATAAGCAAATATTGTCTAAATTCAAGGGGAATGTGTATTCTTGATTGAATTTTGGGGTGCTTTGTGTATTGCATGCGGTTCTGTGCAGCAATCTAGCACGAAACTTTATCATTGTAGAGGAGGCTGCTGTAATAAAGACCGGTCACTGCTGCTCTCTCGCCTTGTACAGGGTGACTGGTCTTGTATGCGCTCTCTCCTGTAGTTAGCCTGGTCAGGGCTTGTTTCTTCCCTCCCACAGCTCTACACTCTGCACAGGCTAGGTACAGCACAGTGAAGATGCCACTGCTTTTTTTACAAGATAATTACTGTATTTGCAAAAGCATTTGGTGCGCACAAGATGGTTTTATATTATTTGGGGCTATCAAGGAATATATTTCAATGAAAACTTCTGTGGCTGGAGTTCAGCTTTAAGAACACAAAAAGTGAGTAAGGCTGCATCTATTCGGAGAGATAATAGAGATGTAGCAGTTGGAAACAAATATTTCCAGCCAAGAACATGGAAGAAAATTGCAGGGTCACTTTATTTAGAGGGAAAAGTGGGCATTTGCCCAGAGCGCACAGTCTAGGGGCCCACATGGGATTTCATTTTTTGTTCTACTATGATTGGAAGCAGGACCGGGAGACCTGGACATTGTTTTTGCTGGGCCTTTGCTGTGGCCGCTATGGTCTAGGCGGACGTCAATAATCTGATTGAGCTCTTCGAGGAGCTGTGTAACATCTCTGAGCCGCTGGGATCTCTAGACTGCGGGTCAGATGTACTGTTCTTGGGCAGGAGAGGCTACCTCTACGCTGCCCTTGTTGAGAAACAGAAGCTGGGCATGGAGGTAATGTCCACAATGGTGATGTCCACAATGTCTGGACACTGCATACAAAGCGACAGCCAGATAGAATGGGCCATGCCAGGGGGGACACACTGGGCATCGCTGGATTCTGCAAAGAACACTTCACAATTGGTAGAGAAGCCAGCCACATAACTTTGATTGAATGGGAAATGAAGGGGACTTTGCTTGTGTTGTACAGCACAGTTTTAAAGTGGATCTTTACCCCTTTCACAAAAAAATAATTCATTAGATAAATAAACATATTTCTATTTTATGTACAATTACTGTTTTTCCCTTCCCTGGTCCTTTTAGGCATTCGTGATGTAGCCCATGCCTAAGAGATGCATACTGGGAAGGTTACATCACAGAGCATTGCTGGGAAATCTCATCTGTAATCTCAAGAGATCTCAGGGAAAGGCATTTTCTTCCCCCTGAGATGATGTACATGGTCACATGTGTTTGTCCCATGTGTCAAAGTTCCAGGAAGTAAAGGGAGATCTAGTAATCTGCCCTTATAAAAAATGGTCACTGTGAGAAGAATGGGGAGGAAAAGAAAAATATAGTATGCAAAGAATAAAAAGCTAATGTTCTGGTAGAATCCTGGACCTGTGACAAATCTAGACCCACAC
>NW_017306670.1:50085-51116 GCF_000935625.1 Nanorana parkeri | reverse complement strand
GTATGATGAATGTGCTGGAAAGCCAGTGGGTCAAGAAAATTCACAGGCGGGGCGCCTGCGGCCACATAACTTAGCACATAATAATAACAAAAGAAATGATTTATATTTCTTTTGTTATTATTATTATGTGTTAAGTTATGTGGCGGAATGAACCTTGTCTGTGATTTTTCTGAGCAATACAGACAAATAGCCCGTGAAAATTCTGGAGAAATCAGGATTGCGTCACTTCCGGTGACGCAGTCTCAGCAGTTGCAGTCGGTGTCAGCTGAATAAGCAAAATAAGAGCTTGTGCATTCAGTTGACACCGTCTGCAACTGCTGAGACCGCATCCCTGGAAGTGACACAATCCTGATTTCTAACGCAGTTCAGCACAATGATAGAACACCAGCAATTATCAAGAAGTATGTGTTTGTAGATTGTCATTACTGAATGTTTCTAAAGGTTGTTGTCATTTTAAAGATATGGGTAAAGTTTCCCTGGAAAGGTTATGTTCACCTTTTAGACCTTGTTTCATGTTATACCCATATTCAGGGTGGAACCTGAAACATGGTCACATTCAGTGGTGGAGCTAAGGAACAAAGGGCCCTGGTGCAAGATTTTTTTTTGGCCCCCCCCCCGCCCAAAAAAAAAACACAAACACAGCGCTCTCCTCCCGCAGCGCTCGGCCGACTGTCACTTTCTTTCCTCCCCTTGGACACAGAGCAGCGCCCAGCGGGGAGGAAAGAAAGCAGGGATGTGCTGCTGTATCAGCAGAAAAATTGCACTTTTGGCATTTAGCCAAAAGTGCCATTTCCGCCCGATATCTTTTGGTGACCGATATATCGGTGCAACACTAATATTTACAGCAATGCAGAATGCCACAGGCTATAGAGGACTACACATCCCAGCAATACTTTATATAACAATAGCATTTCTGTATAAAGTACTGCTGAGATTTGTAGTCCTCTGTAGAGGGTGCCATTCTGCAACAGTACTTTATACAACATTAGGCTACAAATAATTATTATTTAAATGAATTATTTACCCCCCCT
>NW_017306670.1:44686-49166 GCF_000935625.1 Nanorana parkeri | reverse complement strand
GCTCCCGATCGGGCTAAGCATTCTATCGCCATGGCAACCATCAGTATCCGGCGGCCGGCGGGCCCCCCATCTCTGCGCCGGGAGTGTCGGATGAACGGATGATCCGACAGTCTCGGCGCAGAGATGGGGGGCCCGCTGGGTACCGATCCGGCGCTGGGACTGTGCTGGGCCCCCTAGAGGCCCAAGGCCCTGGTGCGTCCGCACCGCCTGCACCGGCGGTAGTTCCGCCACTGGTCACATTGCATTTCCCCCACCTACCTCGTCTCCCCAACTGTCCTGAATCGTAGGGCTCTTCTCCCCACAGGCTGCTGCTATTTTTTTTGAATTTGACAGGATCTCTGAATGGAGAGACTACAAGTCCCATCAGCCACTGTAGCAGAGGAACTTGTAGTTCTCCATGGAATAATTGTGTGGGGATGTCATCATGCTTGTAGTCCATTCATTCCTTCTCATGTCCATGTTACTGAATGCCTGTACTTGGGTACAGAAAGGGATGGGAGAATCTGCAGAACATTGCATCTGTGATCAACTGATCGTGGTTGCAATGCTTTACTGGCTCCAATTCAAAATAAATCCCATAAATAAATAAAGTTCTCATTTTTTCATTTTATGATGAAGTGTACATTTTATATTTTTTCCACATGGTGGACTTCACCTTTAATGCTTTTTTTAAGCACCTCTGCTTTATAACTAGACCCCTGTCCATTTCTATTACCTTCAGAGAGAAGGTAAATCCAGTGGCAGACCTAATAACCAAAGGGCCCTGGTGCAAGATTTTATCTTAGGCCCCCCTCCCTCCCCTCCTGTTCACATCTTTGCAGTCTCCTCCCTGCAAAGATGTGAACAGATAAGGGGGCTCACGGGCAGAGTGTATTATTATTTTATGTGTGTGGGGTGTTAATAAGGGGGGAGTGTATTATTATTTTATGTGTGTGGGGGGGTTAATAAAGGGGGAGTGTATTATTATTTTATGTGTGGGGGGCAGGGGCGTCCTGAGGTCAGGGCACCCCCCCACGTGACGCCACTGGTGGGGGGGTTAATAAGGGGGAGTGTATTATTTTATGTGTGGGAGGGTTAATAAGGGGGAGTGTATTATTTCCACTCTGTTAAACCATTCCTTCAAAGTAGGGACGTCAGCTGTTTTCCAATGTAAAGCAATTAAAACCCTAGCTGCGTTCAAGAGAGATCAACAACTTTTTATATGTAGACAGTGGAATTGTAGTGGCATGAAGGAGGCATATCGATGGTTCCAAGGGTAGAGAGATGTTAGTAATTTTCTCAACACCTTGAACAATCGGTTTCCAGAATGGCCTAAGCCGAGGACAAGACCGCCAAATATGTAAATAGGAGCCAGTAGCCGCACATCCCCTCCAACAAGTAGCTACGCTTAGGGAATGCATTGCATGTACTCGGTCCGGTGTATAATACCATCTTGCCAAAAAGCAAAATGTTGTATCAGTTACCAAGGTACTAATGGATAAACTGGAGTTGGCACGTAATATACCTTGCTTTTGCAAGTCGGTCCATGTAACTTGCGTAAGATACTGTGGAAATGTTTGGGAGAATAGTTCCAGCAAAATCGAATATATTCCTGACACGCCATGTCACGGTGGTTCTGACACAGATAAGAGTTTTTCCATAGGTGCTAAGTCAGACATAGTGCGCAAAGGTTTCGGTAATGAGGCCACAAAATGCCACAGTTGCCTATATCTCCACCAATCCAGTGGATATATCCCCCAGCGCTCTTGCAGTTGTGGCAACTAATATAATTGCGACCCATGCCACACCTGCGAAAGCGTCGGAGGCGGGCGAGTTGTCCTATCAAGAAAACCTTGAGGTTCCGGCATAAAAAAAGGAGTGTCCTGTCAAAGGCATCAAAGGGGTTATAATTACCCACCAAACGTGGGTATAATTTATCCCATATTTTCAGAGTGTGATGAGTCAGGGGGGAGGTGTTTGGACCCAGAAGTCTAAACACACCGGAGTTAAGGCCGGGGCAGGGTAGGGGTTAGGTGGGGCAACTAGTGGCGAGTAAGCTCAGGACTTGACATTTTGAGCCCTGGTGTAGATACTGTTGTATTGAATAAGGTAGAGAATAAAGCCTTGGCTTCCTTCCTGGTTTAGCCAAGCCATGTGCAGCATGCATTTCAGACTGTGTGCTTGTGTTTCTCTGTGAAGCTGTGCAAGAAGTTCGAACATGTAGTACTGATTAGAGGGTCCTGCATTTGGGTCACTCGCCACTTGTGTAGATTACTTTCACCTCTTACTGAATATGTGAAATCTACTCTGAACATTGATACAGCAGCAATAGAAATATAGAATAAGGTCTTTAAATTGACTTGCACTAATGTTCAGGTACTAACTTTAAATACAAACATTTAGGTGTTTTTATTAAAATAGCTAAAATTACAGCAGGAATGCAATTTTCTTAGTTATATGTGATCATACGTAGGGCGGCAGCTAAGCTAACTATTTCCATAATCGATTAGTTAGCCGATTGTTAACTTTGATTAATCTGATAACATTAAAAAATGAATACCGTTATTTATTTCACATAAAATACACAAATTATTTTTTTTAACTTATTTTTTTTCTTTAATTGCTGGGTGCAATAGCCAGCCTGCTATTGGATATTTTAAAATGCAATAGCCAATAGCAGGTTGGCTATTGCACCCGCCCAATGCCTGCTGTCAATCAGCAGAGGAGGACCTGAAGGAGAAAGTTCTCCATCAGGCCCCTCCTTTGCTGAATGACAGCAAGCAGTGGGCGGGTGCAATAGCCAGTCTGCTATTGCATTTAAAATATCCAATAGCAGGCTGGGTATTGTTCCCAGCCTGTAGATGCAGAGGAGGCACGGGGGCAGGGCAGAGGAGGCACAGGGGCGGGGAAGAGGAGACACGGAAGAGGCGACATGGGGTGGCAGTGCAGCTACGGAGGGCAGGGGGGAAAATGCAGTCACTCCTCCCCCTGGTGCCAGCTGCAGTGGTGTGTCCCTGCCGATACAGGCGAGGAGAGCAGCGGGGATTAAAAGGGACACAGACCGCTGCAGCCAGCACTAGCGGGGAGGAGAGCGGAGGCAACTAATCGTAAATCAACTAATCGATGATGAGAACGCTTCTCATTATCGATTATGATCAATTAGTTGTTGCAGCCCTAATCATATGATGGAAAAATGCAGTTGTAGAAATGATTTATGATGGAAATTACTCTTTTTAAACTCATACAATATGAGTTATGTGCATAGGGAGAACTGTATATTGATACACTCCCATAATCCATACTGCTTATCTGCTGATATGCTGCTAATACTTACAGTCTTCTTTTAAAATGCTAGCCGGAGGGTGATTTCTTCCTCTCTCCCGGGTCCCTGTTGTCACTTCCCCCTACCAGTCCCAGCCACAGAGGAGAGAAAAAGAGGGAGGGTCGAGGGACCCAGTGACAGCGCCACCCGCTGCAAGTAATGCGGCTTTCTAGCCACACGTTCGGTGAGAATAATGTGCCCGGGTGTGGAGTGAGCTCATACCCGGGCACAGGATTTCAAACCCGGACGGCCTGGGTGAATCCCGGACGGGTGGCATGGTTACGTAAGGGGTGGAGGAGCTAGCCAGCACAGGCATCAATGACATGCTCCCTGAAGAGGAGAGGGCTGTGACATGAAAGGAGAGAGGTGACTGTGCTTGGTACTTGACTCTCCTACAGAAGTCAAATTTTTAAAGAAAAAAAAAAGTCCAAATGCACACTGCAAGAGAATACGAAATAATTTATTGAAAGGAAACCACAGTAATAAAAATGGCTGCTTAGTTTGTGCTTTTCCTGCATTACACTCAGTGACAGGGTCTTTTTACAAGCCATTCGAGCTTGGTGACAGCCACACGAACTTGACCCCGCCTACTTTTTTTAGCGGCGCAAGAACTTGGTGCGCTCACGTGGCAGGCTGACGTCTAGCCCGTTCACATGACGCCGACGTCATCACAGGTCCTTCAGCTAGCTTAGAAGTTGAGGTTCTACTCAATTTGCACCTAATGGTAGAGTGCGTCCTGTCACCGTCAAACCGCCGCTAACCAATACACCCAGCCCATAGGCTTCCCTTAGGAAAGGACGGCCCGTTAGGCCGCTCTTGGATCCCGGGTGATTATACATTAGCCTTATGCCGAGTCGGGGACCGTGGGAGTCGCCTTGTGACATGACTGATCAGTGGCGGCTGGATGTGTGACAGGTAAACACACGTGTGTGCGGATCTCGTAGTGCCGGCATCGGTGTCCGAGTGACATCGCCGAAATCCTGCCTCTCCCCTACGTCCAACGGTTATCATGGCAGGCGGAGGAGGACAGGGCTGCGAAGGGAGCAGCCAGAGCGAACGTGACCGCCAGTACTGCGAGTTGTGCGGGAAGATGGAGAACCTACTACGCTGCGGCCGCTGTCGGAGCTCGTTCTACTGCAGCAAGGAACACCAGCGACAGGATTGGAAGAAGCACAAGCT
>NW_017306670.1:36103-44308 GCF_000935625.1 Nanorana parkeri | reverse complement strand
ACAGCCAACGGCAGCGACCTCAAGAAGCAGCAGCCGGACAAGGCCGCCTCTCCTGACACCAAGCAACGGGAGGTGGTGGTCGGAGGGGCCACCCTGAGGGCCATCAAGGAGGAGGACTACACCCAGAGGTCCGGGGAGGCCTGCGGGAGCGGCGCGGCCCAGGGAGGCGGCACGGAACGGCCCAACGGGCACACTAGGCCGCCCTTACACAAGCTGGCCATGGATTATATCATCCCGTGTATGAACAAGCACGGTATCTGTGTGCTGGACGACTTCCTGGGCCAGGACATGGGAGACAGGATAGCGGGTGAGGTGAAGGCCCTGCACAGCACGGGCCGCTTCACCGACGGACAGCTCGTCAGCCAGAAGAGCGACTCCTCGCGGGACATCCGCGGGGACCAGATCACGTGGGTGGAGGGCAAGGAGGCGGGGTGTAAAGCCATCGGACACCTGATGAACAGCATGGACGACCTGATCCGACACTGCGGCATTAAACTTGGCAACTTCCGGATTAACGGCAGAACCAAGGTGGGAGCATGGGCGTGGCCTGACTGTCAGTACTGTATATGTATGAACATGGATGTCATGTCACCCCCATCCTTTCTCAACTCCAGGGAGATAGTTTTTTCCTTGCAGTGCACAGGTGGCCCCACTGCAGGGGACAGTTAGTTGCCAACATTTCCAGGGACACTTTTTATTGGACTGTTCATCAAGCATGCTCTTATGGGGGGAGAATGTACTTTATGGGTGGGACATTGTTTAAAATGGGCGTGGTTCTAATTTAGCTATATTAATTTATTATGCAATGTAATGTCTAACTCAAAAGTAATTAGGTTTCTCTTCTGTTCTTTGAAGGACACAGCGCAGATCTTGAGCACTATAACCCTGCCGCCGGAGATTTAACATATCTGCTGTGTCCTTCAATGAACGCAGGGAAAATTATTTTACGTTGAGTACAAAAATCTTGTTTTTTTTCCTCTAGCAGTGTGGCTGCCCCTACACTCATTTATGCCTAGGGGACAGGAAAAAGCTCTGATCCCCCGTTTGCTCCGGGATGCAGGTCCCCGCTGCCTATTCTCCCCTCTGCTCCAGTGGTCTAAGGACTGCTAATGTCATCGCGTACAATGCAGGCTCCATTGGCCTCCATTGTATGTGAGGACACAGAGTGACAGTCCACAGTAGCTATAATACGGTAGATCACAGCCCTAGATGTGGGTACAACACCCCTAAAATATCTCAACTGCAGAGCAGCATGGAATGGGTCTTTAATGATGTGTAACAAAATGACTTTACAATAAAACCTCTTCTGGTTTTTAACCTTTTGTATATATGTGTATACTCTTGTAACTTGTACAAATAAAAAATAAAGTTTGTAAATGTTATTTTGTTACATGGGTATCGTTAAAGCCCCATTCTCTGCTGTTCTGTAGTTGAGGGACAGTCCGTAGCCAGAGCAGAGTGGGCAATGTCCTCTCTGAGCTTGTGCACTTAGCTGTGCATGCATTGCTCAGAGGACCCAAACACTGAAAGGCAGGAAGGCAGCATTTAAAAAAAATTACTAGTCTGTGTTTTTTTCTTCCCCTTTTAATTTAAACTTTACGCCCACTTTAACCTTTTACAGTGTGGGGGCACGCCAATTGCAAAGGAAAACGTTTAATTTCCCTGGATTTGGGCTATAGAGCCACATATGTATTATCACAGGATTGCAAAATGCTGAGCACGGAATTCCAAAAGCGCAATTCCAGGGAGTAAGTTTTTTTTGCAAGCTGCCATTGGTCCATCTTGGCTCAATGTAAGGATGCCAATTATCCAGAGGGTTGTCAGGAATCTTGTAAATTACTGTAGTAGTCCATGCTACATACATAGCTGTGATATTCTAGCTGCAGTGGCTACCCCTCAGAACACTGACCACCGGGAGTCAACTGCTAAGCACTGCCGCCGTTTAGAGAATGCCTTTTATTTTCTTCAATAAAAATGAGGTGTTCTCTAATTGCACATGGTTAAGATAATGACATCATGCCCCTCCTCTCCACCTTCTCCAATCAGAAAACACCTTGGGGGAATATACTAAAACTGGAGCGGAGAGCAGGCCGGGCAGCTACGTATAGTAATCAAGAAGCTTCTGTCTTCAGCTTGTTCAGTTAAAGGAGAACTATGTGGTTATGGCTTTTCCCCATAGTTCTCCTTAGGGTAACGGGAGGACACAAACTAGCGTCCTCCCGTCACCCTAAGCTCAGTATACCGCGAGCTACTGCTCGCGGTATACTGAGACGCCGCAGCTGAAGCAGATCCCGACAATTATGTCTGGATCCGCCCAGCTGCGTGATTGACAGCTGTCTCTGCCTATCTAGAGGCAGAGCCAGCTGTCCCCGCCCCGTCCGTTCCGCCAGTCAACGCTGGAGGATCGGACAGGGGAGGGGAGAATCCTGCCCCTCCCCTGTCACGGCTCTCTGCAGGCACAGGATCGAGAAGTGAGGGATCGCCGGTATGTGTTCGCTCACTTCCCGATCTACTGAGCCGATCTGTGACAGTCTCATTGTCACAGGTCGGCTAGAACTATGAGGTTGAGTGAAAAGCACTCACCTCATAGTTCTCCTTTTAAGCTCTGATAATGGAAGCTGATTGGTTGCCACGCACAGGATTTTGACGGCTCCAGTCCTGGTAAATTTCACTCCTTGTAAAACGGATGGAAAAAAATGATAAGATGTTCTCTAAATGGCAGTGGTGCCGAGTAGGGCACTTTGTGGGCACTCGGCAGTGGTGCCGAGTTGGGTATTTTCATATACACCTGGTCCACACTGCACCCCCACACACCTATTCCACCACTATATCCCCGCACACCTGTTCCACACTGCAGCTCCGTACACCTATTCCAGCACTGACTTGCTTTCAGAAGGTGGGCCCTCGATTGTTGGCGGGCCAGGGACGAGTGAGGGAGATCGCGTCGAGGAGTAGAGCAGCGGCGTGCGCGGCTTCAGCGTCCTATGCGGTGGGCGTGGCTTACGCGGCCTGTGCCGTGGGCAGAGGCAGAGGGAGCAGCGTGTGACGTGTGGCTCAGGCCGCATGTGGACCCCTGAACAGGCAAATCAATCGATAGCCGACGAATCGACTAAATCGATTAACTGTTGCAGCTCTAGTGCCGAGCCAGTGACTCCCCATGCTCAGTGTGCAGAGGGAGAGCCGCAGCTGGAAGATCACCGCTATCACTGTATGTAGTGCAGGACTGCTATAGTGATTTTCAGGATCCCCAACCACCCCATGGATATCAGATATTGATGATTACTTTGAGCCAAGCTGACCCAACATTTGCTTGCAAAAAACATGCTTGCTGAAGTTCCACTGAGGAGCTATAGTCTCAGAATCCTCACATCTGGCACACTTCTGGTTGTGTCAGATGCTTGGTTCTTTGCTTCATGCTGTGATTCCTACTGTTGGCCCCTACATCACTTCTGTGCCTTCTAGGGACCAGCAGATGGAATGACAGCACATGGAGTGTCGGGTACTGACGATTCTGCAGGTGACCTTTGCTCTTGAAGAGACCCAAGTGAGGGTGCCCTGCCTTCTGGAAAGGCAAGACTTGTGCAGTCTTCTTTCACAAACATGGACAATTTAAAGTGGAACTTTATCTAAAAATAAAATGAAAATAGTTGCTGGCAGGCTCCCTATTGCATCAGAAAGCGTCTTGCCTACTTGCCCACAAACCTCCTCCTAAGAGGATACGCTGAGCAACTCTGTGTACAATCTTGGTGTCAAGATGAGTCACCTCTTGTGTGCATGCCACAGCCAGTCAATCAAGATAGCCTTCTATTCCAAACCCACAAGAATTCTAAATTGCAATGGCGCCAGCAAGGGTGCTCGCATATCTGGATCGTATAGCGGATTTCCCTTTAAGCTGATCATATGCAGAAATGCTTAAGCAGAGGTGACGCTGGGACACGTTTATCTGTCTCCTAAGGTGACAGTAGCCCTCTTCCTTACACGTGTGAAGATCAGGACTTGGCTGTCAAAGTGACAACTTAGCCTTTCAAATTACACTGGGGGAGGGGCTCTGCAAGTGTTCTCAGCGGACTCGGATGTCACTTTGATCTTCTGTGTCTTGACAGCTGTCACACTAACAGGAATTCAGGGTGTAAAAGAGAAGTATTAGGCAAGTCATTTTTACTTTATTTCTGTTTTTACTTTAACCAATATTTTTTTAATTCAAGGGGTGGAAGGGATACCTAAGACTTTAGGCAAGGTTTTTATGCAAGGGGCGCTTGGAAAACTCCCCCACAAATGCGAGGCAGCAAAGGTTGTACTGAGCTAAATGGTTTAGTACACAATTTCACATTCATCGGACATCGTCCTTGGACTGTGATAGTAATTTGTTTCAGTGGCTTGAGCTCCATCAGATGAGTGATACCAGCACAGCCAAGATACTGTCAATAACAACCCAGGTGCAGGATGCCCTTCTATCTCTGGGTTCATGTGAACCTAGCTTTTAGGATTTAGGCTCCGTTTACAGCTATGCAATGCGAGAGCATGAGATGCCGTATGTGATCCCACATCACATGTTGCAATGTTAGATGCGGTGCCCTTATTTGTTAATGGCACCCTGATGCGCCTACTAATAACATGTGCATTGTGTTTCACCACATCATGTGATAACTTATTTCCATGTGGTGTGATTTTTAAAATGAACGGGCTGCCTACTTTAGTGCTCCACAAGCACACTCTGTAACGAGGGATACAAGGAAAGCGGTTGTTTGCCATCAACTCCAGGGTTGCTTGAAATCACCCCTGGAATACACTCATCGCTTGGAATATCTGGGTTTAGTCCTAGACACAGCTAAATCCATAGTTTTTTCTTCACCAGGAAAAACAAGCTTGCTGCTCGCAGACTTGTATTCTTCAGTCCAGGAGTCGCCTGACTCTTCACTTCTCTATCGGAATCCTGGGGCCAATGGTAGCCTCCTGCGAGGTAGTCCTATTGCCCGGTTTCACTCTAGGCCCCTACAACCCCACTGATCTGGCATCAAAGATCAGGTTGTCCCTGGCTTGGGTGCTTAAAAATCTGTCTCTGGAGTTTTGAAAGATCTTTTTATCCTGTCTTCCTTGGGGAGGAGTTGTGGGCACCTTGTTGGTGCCAGGGGCTTGGGGATTGGAACATTTGGAAACTTTGCCCAATTTGTTTGTGCCTGCAATGCTTGACCTCCTTGGTGTTGGCATAAACTGTGGAAAGAGAGGTAAAGCAGATCCTGTCCCGGGTGGAACTTGGCGTTCCAGCCTTGTTCTGTTTACATCCCAGGAGTGGACTATTGACAGACTTCCATAGCCAGCAGAGCCTGGACCCAGGATAGTGATCCCCCCCCCCCTGCATGTGTGCCACAGTTGGGGGGTGGGATGGAGGTTGTTAACCTCCCAGGTTAAACAACAAAATAGACAGATTTGCCTCAAGATACAAGGGTCTTCTGGCGGAAGCAGTTAAGGTTTTGGTGACTGTGGGATCAGCAACCTCTTGATCAATACCTTTTCTGCCCTGAAAGTCCTTCCTTGTCAGCTTTCCTAGATCTAGATAACAAACATTTTGGTGATCCTCATTAGTTTGGTTTGGCCTGGGCAGATGTGATACTCTGCCCACATAGACTCCACAGGTATACATTCTGTGGGCTCTTCAGATTGTCCGGATCTTCTGTCTCAAGGGCTGATTTTCCATCCTTTTTCAGTCACTGACTTTAATGGCATTGCTCTTCTAACCCAGTTCCTGAGCAGAGACAAAGACAGCTCTGAATAGTCATTTTCACGTGCTAAAAGCTAGAAAGTCTTATCACCGCACATGGAAGGAAGGCATACTTCACTTGGGGCAAACAGGAGGCTTTCACCACAGAAAATTCTCTGGGATAAATCCTTGCCTTTTTTTTTTTTTTTACAGATGAGTCTGCACCATCATTAATCCCTTGGAACCATGAAGGGACAGGTTTCTGCTCTTGCAATCCTGTTAGAGACCATTGGCTTCCCATTTTTTCAGTCAAGACCTTTGTGCAGAGTGGCTCCCATGTAACTCTGTGGCACTGAATTTGGTTCTCTCAACACTTTAAAAATCTCCTTTATGAACCCAACAGGGATATTCTCCTTTTTTCACTCACAAGATTGTGTTTCTTGTTGCCTTCATTTCTGCAAGATAAGTTTCTGAGTTGAGGGTTCTGTCCTGTTAAGAACCGTTTCTGGTCTTGGACAAGGTAGTGTTGAGGCCCAGAACTGCCTTCCTACCTAAGGTAGTTTTGGCCTTTCACATCCACCAAGATATCTTGTTTCTGTCCTGCTCTCTGGTACCAGTTCATCAGAAGATTACCTTCAATTGCCTGGATGTAGTTTAAGCCTTAAGAGTTTCTCACAGCCACTGCTTCCTTCAGCAAGACTGAGTCTCTCTTTGGTTAATCCTTGTGCAGACCATCAAGAATGACAGCCTCTTATCCCACCATTTAATTGAAGGCTCGGACAGACCATTAACCAAGCTTATGGGCTCAAGGATCAGGTGCCACCCCTTTGCTGTCGAGGAACACTCTTCTAGATCTGTAAGTGCCTCTTGGGCTGTTTGGCATCAGGAATTGTTTTTCAGATTTGCAAGGCTGCCACCTGGTCTTCTGTCAGCATGTTCTCCATGTTTTACCAGGTGGTTATTCAGTCTCTATCTGGTGCCAGCTGTTTTGTGGGCCTTTTAGTGTTTTGTTTGCTTGTGCCCACCCCCCTGCTGGGGAAATAACCCCTCTGCTTCTGCTAATACCAACCGTATGACTTCCTGCGTCTCTCAATGGACTTAAGAAAATAGGATTATTTTTTGTAACTTGCCATGGGATCCTTTTTCTTGAAGTCCATTCAGAGACATAGGCCCCACCCTTCATTGTTTATGATCATGCTTTTGGTACTGCTTTGCCACACAACAGAGGCATGGTTGGCAGTAGGAGGGGTAATCCTGGGCTGGCCTACAGTGTGGTGTTTTTTTGTCTGCCGTAGTCCAATCTTCCTTTTTAGGCTGCGGTATTACCTGACCGTATAAGGCTTCTGTGTCCCTCAACGGACTAAGAAAATGGTTTTTAAAGTGAGTTGATTCTTTGCAATTAAAAATAGTGAGATCATATTTGTGTTTTACTATAGCAATGAACGACCTGTGGTAATCTTATCTAGATATACTGCGTTAGGACAATCCAGCCTGACAAATAAGCAAGTTCACAGTTGGACCACGCTTAAGGATTCAATGTGTACTACCAAGTGTTGTGTTAAATCTGCGTATGTTCCTCCTCATAGCTGTATGGGAATTCTGAATAAGATAAACATAATTTTCCTACACTAATCTGTCCACAGGAAAAATTGGGCTTTTATAGGCTTTTCTGGGCTCGGCGCCAGACCACACTTGGTATTCCTTTTTACTTACTACAACAAATATGGTAAATAGAAAAAAGTACATGGCATTTTGGCTGCGCAATACTCAAACATGGCCTTTATGTATTAAAAATGCTAGCAGGCTGGAGACATTTTACTCTAACCAATGAAGAAAAAAACTTCCCAAATTCCAAGTAAAACTATTTTTGGTTGCTGCTGTCTGGGAGTCTTGGGCAGTTTGCTGGGATTGTGTAATGGTGCAGCTTTGCTAGGCAGAGCTACAGTATGTTGCACATGAAATTTCTACTACCTGCACTTCTTCTAAAATATTTGTATTTTATTCTGATTGCCCTGGGTAAGGGGAAAATTGCGTTTTAATGGTCTGGCAGTGAACTTTAAAGAAGAACTCTGCGCAGTTAAAAACTTAAGCCCGTGACACACTGCATGCGAAGCCATGCAGTGCAAAGCTGTGAGACACAGACGTTCGCATGCAGTGTGTGTGAGCTGAGCGCAGCCTTATGATAGACTGCATCTTCAGCTGATCCGCTCGTGTGTAACAACCGAATGGACTTCGCAAGCCGATTAGCTGAAGAGGAAATTTTTCATCTCGGCATACTTGGCTATGGGAGCTCTCGCAAGCTGATGCGCCGGAGTGAAAATGACATTACACACTGCATGCAAAGGTCTGCACACCACCGGTCCATGCTGCTTCACATGCACTGTGCCACAGGCTTTAACCCTTGCAGTGGGGCTTCCTCCACACTGCAAGGGTAAGTGCTCATTCTCATCTAGGGTGTAAAATAAAGATACCCTCACCCGATCTTTAGTTCTGCCTGGTTGCTGTTC
>NW_017306670.1:35767-36077 GCF_000935625.1 Nanorana parkeri | reverse complement strand
GTCCATTGACTTGTCTTATATGTGAGGATGCCGAGGAACATGCCAGAGTGGAGGGGGAGGGAGCTGAGCAGTCACCGCCACAGGACCGAGGATCTATTTTTATTTAACACTCTACCAAAATGAGCACTTAACCTTGCTTTGCTGGGGTAGCCCCACTGCCAGGGTTACGCTTTATACTGCCCGGAGTTCTTCACAAATATAAAAAGAAAAAAAAGCCCTCATAACACATAGCACTTGTGTTTTGTGGTATGGATGCATTGACTGCTACTGTAGTAGTGTGTTGGAGTGCCATCCTAAATGAATACCACAT
>NW_017306670.1:33137-35754 GCF_000935625.1 Nanorana parkeri | reverse complement strand
GACAGACTGATATACTGATGAGTTGAGAATACACAATGAGGGGAATTTATCAACACTGGAGTAGACCAAATCTGGAGCAGCTGTGCACGGCAACCAATCAGCCTCACTTACATTTTCAAAACTTAACCAATCAGCCTCACATTTTCAAAACTTAACCAATCAGCCTCACTTACATTTTCAAAACTTAACTGAAGAGAGAAGCTGATTGGTTGCAATGCACAACTGCTCCAGTTTTGATAAATTCCCCCCGATATGTTTTGTAACTATTTGCCTAACCAATCATCTGCAGATGAAAGGACATGCACATGATTTGGAATTGAAGTAAATATTTACCGTTTTTTATTGCGTGAAGATTCTTAACTCCTTTAGTAAATCGGCCTCACCGTGTGGTTAATAGCTGCCATAGTAATAATTTGGGGAACATTGTTACTGCTCCCCTCGATTTGGATGGTGGTGCTCCATAATTATTTGTATGGTGATATGATGGCCTTAAGGCCGGTATGCACATTGCTATTTGTTTTGTTCAACCTGCGTGCTGAATGAAAAATGAGAACAGCTTCCTCCAACGCTTACAAGCATTAATAGACAAATCCCCTGCTGTTTGGGCGCCTAGAACCATAAAAGCTGCCCTGTATTGGTATTCCCTGGAGAGCCAGACTCCAACAGTCTGATACTCCTCCGGCACAGTTCTCGCTGTGAGCAGCACTCTTGTTTTGAGGTGCTGCAGACACCGGCATCCTTTACAGTTCTAAGTTCAAACACTGTAAAATGTATGCAATATCATTTATGTGTTCAGAATGTGTAACACAGAATAGAACAGAACATGTAGAGTTTTTCTGCCTCATTATAAGTGGGTGTAATTTGCCAAATTACTGGCCAAGTACAACAAAAGGAATAGCCATTGTTTTTTTCATACTGTATATCTAGGATCCAAGGTTTCCTTCCAAACATGTTCTTGGTGTGTGATTTATTTTGTAGAACGGTTTCTCACAATCATTAGTATTATAATTTCAATTTTTTTTATTGTTTTTACAGGCAATGGTGGCTTGTTACCCTGGCAAAGGGACAGGCTATGTGCGACATGTTGACAATCCTAATGGAGATGGAAGATGCGTCACTTGTATATACTATTTGAATAAAAACTGGGATGCAAAGGTATGTAACGTTGTGCTTTTCATAACCTGATGATCCTGCGCTAAAGGTCCTTGTACAGCCACTTCCTGTTATATGGTGGCAGTGCAACAGGAATCTGTTGCACTTTTTCCATCTCGCCATAGAAAATCTGCAGATAATCTATAGGTGTATGTCCAGCTTTAGGATAGTGATCAGAGTGTAGTCAACCTGACAAATCTATCACTTGAGCACAATGGGCATTTGTCCATTGTCATTAACCAAAGGCTCATCTCTTCCTCCAATTTCTGGTGGTAAGGGATTTAAAATACAGAAGTATTTAGTATCTTCTCATGTTGATGCATTCTTGAAAATCATTAACTGTATTCATTATGAAGCATTGAGTGAAGCTGAGGAATATAAAATCGATGGTTTCAATGTCACTATATCTTGGTCAAAGGAGGAGTCGGATTTCCTCAAAATCCTGGAAGAGCTGTATGAGTCCTATTTTCATGGACAGTTTGAATAGAGTCATGATCCTGCCAGACTTGAACCGGGTGACACACACTTGAGATGAAGGCGGAATCTTTTTTTGGAGTTTTAAGTTAAAATAGAAATGTCCAATTATTCATGGAAATTGTTTCAGAGGAATTGAGAATGGTGGATAGTACAAAAAGTATGAGAATGATACCCTGTCCTCAGGGGGAGAGGAGCGTTCTGACTGGAAAGGTTGTCCCCAGCAATTTCCCCAGGTGGTAAGGGGACTGTAACGACTTCCGGTTCCGTTGACCCTAGGGGCTACAGGGACATACAGTTCACAAGCGATGGGACATCCATCATAAGGTCTTGGTCTGAAATCGCACTTTTTTCATTGTTTTATTGTCTTTCTTTAGAGTGTGTGTATATACTTAATGGTACAAGTATGGATCTCAGTCTGCGAACTGAAATATGACACATGATTTTGTACTGACAAAAGATCTTGGTGTAATGTTTCCTTCTTATGTCTTTCAATAAAAATTTGACATGCTAAAAAAAAAAAGGGGACTCTAACCGCAACATACATTAAACCTACATGGGTCATATGTTCTACCATGCCACCCTCCACTGTTGATTCTGGGCACTCCCATGGGGCAATTCTCTGTGGAGAAATTGCATCCACGTCGAATTGTTACTGACAGTATGCATGTCAGACCCCTGCAGAAAGGATTGCTGCTTTCGCCGCATTTGGACAAGGAAAGGTTTTTTGGACTGGGTTTATGAACAATTTCCAAAGAAAACATTAAACTGTGACATGAAATCTTTCTCTTACTGTGAAAAAGCTGTAAGAACTAAAAAAAAAGTTGGATTGGGTTATTGTTTCAAACTGTATATATTGACTCTCCTGTTTCTGTTTTTTGTTTGCTCTATGCAGGAAAATGGTGGTGTTCTGAGAATTTTCCCTGAAGGCAAATCTCAGTTTGCTGATATTGAACCAAAATTTGACAGGCTACTGTTTTTTTGGTCTGAT
>NW_017306670.1:0-33111 GCF_000935625.1 Nanorana parkeri | reverse complement strand
AATGCTTTAGAGGTGTGCATGCGGGTACAAATGTGTGATATGGAAATTCTCTGTAGCTGTTTGTGGGAGAGCATTTATGGTGGTTTGCCTCTGTTTCAAGATTAATATTGGCTGTCTTAGAACTTCTATGTGAGACTTTTTGGATTGGTACATCAATGAAATGGTTTTGTTTCAGGTACTTTGAAAGTCTTTGTGGCAATACACTGAGAAGGATCTTACCTTCTAGATTCAAAATTGTTTTTCTGCAAAACTATTCGATGGTGAGCAAAATTATTTTTTGATTAGTAAAAATCTGCTCCCCCCCCCCACACACACATTTTTTTCCCCAGACTTGAGGGTGTATTGGCACTTGGCACATAATACCTCATATTTGTAGGATATCTGGGGTATTCTTATAAATACAATACAGAACACCATTGGGGACAATGATGCCGTTCTAACATTCTTCACCTCCTCTTTCACCTCATTCCACTTGGGAAGACTGATGTCAGCGATGTAATTTCTGGGATGTCTGCTGGAATAAGTATAAAGTAGAGGTACACCGAAATGAACATTTCGGAACTGTAAATAAAAAAAAGTTTCTGGCCGAAACCGAAAATATATATTTTTTTCTAACATTTTAAATTGTTAAAAAAAAATATTTATTAAATATTTTTATTTTTTAACTTTACTGCTGTGGGTTCTAAACAGAGCCCTAATATTTCCCTTTTAAAATATGAAAAGAGATGGACACAGAGTCCACAATCTTTTTCTGCATCCATTGTTATAAATGAAAATAAATCCTCTATACTGAGTGTTCCTGTCCATTTCATACATTGTGGATATAGTATGAGTTACTATGTACATAATTATGAATGAACAGAAAGAGATCACTTCCTATTCCTAACTGGTACATAGTAGCTCATACTACGGTATGTCCAGTTATTTACAGTCGGCAATCACTGATCGTTGACTGCTTTGTACCGCAGGTGTATTTATTTGTATGCTGACTTGTTCCTTTGAGAAATCACAAATCTCTTGAACCCATTAGTTACCACTTTGCGCTTGTGAACTGCTGATGTCAAGACACTTATGCTCAGTTTCTAATGTTAAAAAAAATATTACATTAGTCACATTCCACAAATATATTTTGTCTACACATAATGGGGCATTGCTCTGTAGAGAGTGAAGAACCAACTGCATAGCTTTCTGGGTAACACTAAAAAAGGTTTTCCTTTTCTTTCACGGAATGGCTGTCATATTTGTGTGGCTGCTGTCTGTGTCCTTGAGAGAGCCCTGTAAGACTGTATAATGAAGCCTTGTTTTCGGCGTAGTTTTAACATTGGATATTGGGTGTTCAAGTAAAAAGGTCCATACCTCAACACTTAAAAATGGGATGTCTTTCCTTAAAAGCATATGGAGTAAGAGGGCCTAGTAAGGAGAATGTCTATTTTAGAGTTCTGGGATGGAAGCTACAGCCCCATCGAAATTACAGAAGTGTAATGCAGTCACACAGATATTGTACCAACAACCTTAGTTTCCATAGTCCTGTTAGAGCAGTTGTGCATGATGTCTAAATTTGACTGTGCAGTCCTGCAGGCACTAGAGCTAGACCCAGTAATAGCGGTGCATCCATGATTTCTCTCCTCCCCGCTGGGCGCTGCTCTTTGTCCCAGTGGGGAGGAGTGAAACTGCCACACAGCCGAGCTCTGTGGGAAGAGAGCGCTGTGAGTGGCCGGCGTCTCTCCTGCCCGCACCACTCAGCCACTGTCACAGACAGGGGCTGACTGGCAACTTTTAGCCCAGGGGGCAAGTACAACCCAGAGGCCCATGGTGCAGCGACTTGGCCCCCCTCCTGCTCCATCCTTCTTCACTACAGGCAGCTGGTGCTGCCTTCAGCCCCCCCCCCTGCTGATTTGATGGGGCCCGTCAGGTGCAGGAGCAGAGCACTGCCTGTAACGTCCTGTCGGCACTCGGCAGCCCTGGCCACTGGACAGAGAAAGCTGCTTTGGCTGCCGAGTGCCGAGGAGCACGATTACTGATGAGGGCACTGTCAAAGCCAGCCAAAGAGATCCTCCTCGGCAGATACAGCAGCCAAAAGGAGAGAAATTAAACAAGTGATTAAGGTGGCGGCCGTTTTTAAAGGCATCAGGGAGGCCCGGGGGGCAATTGCCACCCTGCCCCCCGGCCCAGTCCGCCCCTGGTCACAGATCAGGAGAGAGGTGTATGGGCGGAGACAGCTCTCAATGCTGTCACGGGAGGCGGAGCTCAGCTCGCTTAGCCTGCTGTGACAGCGTGTCAGGATGGAGAGCGAGTACAAACACTCAGCGATGGATCACTGAGTGTTTGTAAAGAATTAAGGACAGAGTATGTTAACTATATCCTCAATTATAAATGAATGGGAGTGATCTACATCACTTCCTGTTCATTCATGATTGTGGTTATAGTAAACGTACTATGTGCAAAAGTTATGAATGAACGGGAACACTCTTTCGAGTATAAGCCGAGGGGGGCACTTTTCACCCAAAAAAATGGGCTGAAAATCTCGGCTTATACTCGAGTATATACGGTAAATGTTTTATAAAATCATCACTGTATTGCCTATCCATTTTAGTTCTGTAAAGGTTTTCTAAATTAATCGATTAAAAAAAAATTCGATTAATCGAACAGGAAATTTTTAATCATTACCAGCCCTAGTTTTCTTTAATATCCTCTGTAGTCATAGAGATCTGATCTGCATCTGAATATTGAATAATTGTGTAAAATGGCACCTAATATCCATAATCCTTTTACATTTCAGATGAGGTGATGTTTACTTCTACTACTGTAAATGCATGTCATTTTGTAAAAATGTTTATTTCCTTTTAATAATTCCAGGTACGCAATAACTGTTTGGTATTTTGATGCTGATGAAAGAGCTCGAGCTAAAGAAAAGTATCTGACAACAGGTAATTCTTTCAAGTTGCTTGAAGCGCTGTCTACCCTACCACTTTAGTGATCCAGATGGTGACCACTGTTTCCTGGTCATATGGTTTTCTCAGACACTTGCATGCTCAATAATGTTTGTTACTTCTGTCCCTACAAGTACAAGAATGACTATCATTTGATGGTGCATGATATGGATCTTCTAAAGCAAATAGGCAATGTCAACTTCCACATAGCTGTTCAATTCTTAGCAGCCTTAAATAACTATATAATGTAATCAGCCAAGTGGTTTTTATTCAGGAATTGTCATACGCCTGCCAGCAAGTCAGAGTGATCTGAATTGGTGTTCTCCAACTAGTCTTTGAGGGCAGCAGACCAGGAATGATTTGGGAAGATACTATAGTTTTTCTTAATTAACATAGCACATAAATTTTGCTAATGCACTAAGATTACGTCGTTAACTGACCTTCATTTCCCAGCCACTGTGAGCAAAGAGTAAGCCCTATGTAACCTCTAATTCTTGACCCCTCTCCCATATTACATATAAACATATCAATATAATCATCGATACTGGGGGGATAGCAAAGTTTATTTATATGCTCCTTCCCTGCAGCGGTCTCTTGAATTGTAGCTTTGTATCTGCTTACTAACATGTATGTATTTCCTATGATCCGTTCCATCTAGTGGCCAAAATGAGGTATTTTCCCCATTCATTCTTCTGTATGGATGAACCTATTGAAGGACATCGCTCAGAAGAAAAAATACACTAAGAACATTTGTTTTTTTGCCCCGTTATCACCAAAGCTGGTGAACTTGCCCAGAATAAATGTACATGCAGTTTCGCTAGACGATTAAGCTATGCAAATGTTTTAATAAATCGACCCCCTATTTATAGGTCATAGAATGTATAGGCAAATGGCATGTATAGACATCTGTTTTCCCATGTGGTTAGCATGAGTTGCTCTGACTGGCACACCCCATCCTGTTAGTATTAGAATATCCTCCGTATTGATATTTATACTTGTATGGTGTCCAAAAATACAATGGGCTATAATGGGAACTGACACAAATCCTTGGTGCTGTTGATATGATATGGAATGTAAACTGTGCACTACCCACTAAAACTTTGTGGCTCACAAAGAGAGCTTTTGTTGGCAGACAATGCTGCATGGTAGTCACACTGTTTACTATTCCTGAATGTGTTCTTAGATGGCAGAGTGAATATCTTTTTTGCAGAAATAGTTTTTATTAAAGATTTTCACAGGCCATATTATGTACAAAACATACAAAAGGTAGCAATAGGTTAATAAATCTCAAGGACACACCATGCCGTAAGTTAAAACAGCAGGTATGTTTGCTGGAGGACCCTTGGGTGAACCCACCGCCACTGTATATTACCTACCCCGTTGGGGAAATTAACCAAAAGTGTGATCAAAGCCAAAGGGGTCCTTCTCACATGAGGGAGGGAAGATCCTGGGCCACTAACATTGATGTGGGGACCTGTATTCGTTCAAGGAGGTATAGACACCGGCAAAATGGACAAGTTAAAGGGGGTTCTAAGCCCTCCGTTTTTTTTTTGCCTATATCTACTGCTAGCAAGTAGTAGATATAGGCAAGACGTTTTAAAAAACAAAACTGCTTGAACTGGTTTTAAACTTACCTCGTTATCGCTGCTCGATCCCGCGCCGAGAATCAGGAAGTGATCGTACGGCCGCACAGGATCTTGGGGCGGGCGCATGCGCAGTTCCGATTCTCGGCCTAGAGACGAGCAGAGACGCAAGGTAAGTCTATGGGCGCGTGCACCCGCCTGCAGACACCGCTTTATCGGAGAGACAGAGCAGTCCGCGCTGGATCTGAGTGACGTCACACCGCTGGAGGGACACATGAAAACATGGGGAAAGAAGAGGAAGATCAGAATAAGAGACATCATTTGAGGTAAGTGCTAACATTTACATGGGGGGGAGGGGAATTTTTTTTTGGCTTTAATGTCACTTTAAGGGCAGCCCCTAATGCTACCAGACAAACAACACAAGAACACAACAGGAGCTCGTTACATTCAGGTCATGTGAGGCCATATGATCAGACCTATTTTTAAAAGAAGAATATCTGTTCTTGCCCATAGCCAATCACATCATCTGTTACAGCTGGACATGAGGTAGATCAGACAATATTGGGGTCTTACAAAATTGCCACACTGCGGTGCGCTAACTACCACAATGGTGGCACTAGTGCCGGTGAATGCTTGTTTATTATCACATGACTATATTTTAGGAATTGTAATTTTCTACTTTTTTTTCTTCATCTTTAGGAGAGAAGTCTGTGAGGATTGAGCTAAACAAGCCATCAGATGGAATTGTGAAAGAAGACTGAAAACGAATTTAGCAGCAATTCCTTTTCTTTCATGTAGACAATATTTTGCCAAGCGGCCTGGTAACAGTGTACTTGCTGAATTACAGCATGTGCAGTGGAGCCACCTTCAAAGGTGTGTTATGTTGTGAATGTAAATATTGGTAAAATTGTATTATAATTCTATTTTATTACTCTTGAATTAAATGCTGACTTTGTTTTTATTAACCTGATCTTGAATTTTTCCTAAACTAGAAAATGTACTTGTATCCATTTATTTTGTTACAAGGTACAATGTATGAAGTAACTTAAAGGAGAACTATGGGGTCAGTGTTTTCCCCATAGTTCTCCTTAGGGTAGCGGGAGGACACAAACTAGCGTCCTCCTGTTACCCTAAGCTCAGTACCGCGAGCTACAGCTCGCGGTATACTGAGACGCCGGAGCGGATGCCTATCTAGAGGCTCTGCCTATCTAGAGGCAGAGCCAGCTGTACCCGCCCCCTCACCCGTCCGTTCCGCCAGTCAGCGCTGGCAGATCGGAGAGGGGAATCCAGCCCCTCCCCCTGTCACGGCAGAGAGCCGTGACAGGATCGAGAGGTGAGCGAACGCCGGTATGTGTTCGCTCACCTCCCGATCTACTGAGTCGACCTGCGACAGTCTCATTGTCACAGGTCGGCTAGAACTATGAGGTGAGTGGAAATCACTCATCTCATAGTTCATCTTTTAATAAAACAGGGTTCCTTTCCTGCGTTAAACTTTTAGCACAAGAACACGCTTTATAAAAATCATATCAAAACTAACAATCTTATGTAAAACTGCCCTGACACTGTATTTTAACTCCTCTGCATTTTTTTGCTAATTCTAGAATTTCGCTTGAATTTACTAATGTATTAAGAATTTAAAAATATACTGATTGGATGATCTGCTGGAAAGAACACAAGATTGTATTATTCAACCGTCAGTTTTTATAGGTTCAAAGTGTTTCCCTTTAAAATAAAATAACAAACATTGAAGAATTTTGTTTTCGGGAGAAAAAAAGTTTAAATTGCTTTTATTAATATGATTGCTAACGTGTTTTTTAAAGTAAACCTGTCATTGGAAAAACATGCAGGTTGCCATTGCTGCTCTCTTTCTGAAAACCACTGTTTGCTTGGCTTTAGTATTTGAGTCTCGGACCACAACCAAGCTTGTAGCATATAAAGCCAGAGAAAGGCCCCAATTATTTGCTATGGATGCATTGGAAGTCCCCATATTTCTCCCTTGACAAGTGTCCTTAAATATGTGATTGAAACTATATAAGAGAAATATGTGCAAAGAGTTTTTGTGAAAATATTTTACTGGCATGTTTAACTTAAGTACATATTAATGTAGTTGTATTACTTCAGTTACAGGATAGGTCATGTTCACATAAATAGCTGATATTCAGACAATGTTAAACTCTTCCATGAATCTTTCTTCAGATTTACTAGATCCATTTTAGTTAAGTTCTGATCCTCAAGTATCTCTAATAATGTTTTTGGAAGTTCTTCCGTAGCAGCGGATGGTATATGTGCTGACCTAGTGAAATAGATTTTATATACCTGAGCATGAGAGCCTCAAAAATAAGACCTGACAGGATAGCGTGATTGCTGGAACTTGAAAACAATGAGATTTATTTCTTTATATTTTAACTTGACTATTGCCTTTAGGCAAATTAATTTGTGCATCTTTGAAAAAATATTGGTGTTGGTCACCTGTTATGTCTGGCATTTTGTTTTGGCTTTTATTTCACATATGCTGTAGTGCTTTTTTTCCCCTCCCCTAAATAAGCCCCCAAACGGCTTAATAAGTAAGGAAAAATGCATCCTTAACTGCAGGGCTTCATGTACCTACACCCTGAGAGCTTGGGAGGAGATCATTATGCTACCCTGCATTCAGTGTAATAAAGTGGTGCGGCACTGACAGCATCTCAGCCCTACTCTGCATCACTGAGAACCACCCCTGTCAGAGAAGATTGAAAGAGGAACGTGTACATCACATGCAGCAAAGAACGAAGGCGCCACCCAATGAAGTGGAGTCCAAAATCCATTTTATTGATGGTGTTCTAAAACCATCTCAGGGTCTACATATTTCTGGGGCAAACACAATCTCCCTTTTAATCGGGGCTTGAGGTACAATTCAGAGTAGAATTCCCAGGAGATATGGAATTAGATATGGAAACCAGTAATCGTGACCACCAGATATAATCTTATAAAGAGATGGTGCACAAACAGCAGTGGGCAACTGTAGCCAGGCCCAATCTTCCCCTTTCCCTTCCTTTTGGTGTGTGAGTAGTGGGGGTTGATTTGTATTATAACATTTTAGTACTTGCATGGGTTTCTTCCAGGTACAAAATACCAACCTTCTTTGTCAGGTAATAGAATCCAGGATGCAGCTCATTTTTCATTTATATCTGCTGCTCAAGAAGGTACAGGGATTCCTGAATATTAACCACATAGCTTCCGTACCATCCTGAGCTTCCTGGCTAGCTACCTATGCTGTTTTTTGTTTTTGTTTTTTATATTGAATGGCTGCATTTATGAGGAGCTCTCTTTTTATATACATGGTATAGTGAGAGCTCTTCACACACGCAGCCGTTCAGTATAGACAAATAATTTTTTTTCTATGAGGTGTTAGTTGACAAGCTACAGGCTTGTGAATAAGCAGAGAAAATGCTGGTGGTCACACCCCTTGCAACATTTTTGTTGGCTGTGCAAGCAGGACCCTTGCTCTCTTTGGGGAAGCTGCGATCTTTAGGCAGCAGGGTGTGTGAGCTTTGCTGAAGCAAGATTGCTGACTCTGTGCGGGCAATGTAAGACTGCTGCATGGAGGTCGCTGCTTCTATACAGAGCAGCCTTTTTCCGGGGCTAGCACTTTGGACTTGTTGGATTGAGTAACCTCATTACAAACAAAAGAATATTACACTATTTTTTGATGCTCATTGTATCTTTTTAGCGGATTTTTAAAAATCATACAATTCATTAAAGGATATCTATGGTCAAAAAGTAACAATAAATGTGTTTCTATATTGAATTTCTGTAAGTTCTATCCCCCTCCTAATAACCATATTGATCCAAATGTTTGTACACTTTTCAAGATGCCCATAGGAGGTACTTCCTCAAGGCTGGGACACAAGTTCCCTCAGAGCTGTGAATATGCACTTGTCACTACTCAACATCTGAACTTCCCACAATGTAACATCATCATTACTTACTGGAAGGAATGCATGGTGGGATTTGTAGTCTTTAGAAATCTAGGCTGAATCACATCAAGCAGCAGGGAAAGAGATGCAAAGCACACTGGGAATCCAGGAAGTTGTTGAAAGTGGTGGGCCGACAGAAGGTAGCACTCACTACATAAAAGGAATTTGTGTCAAGTAAGCTTTGATTTTATTACCAGAAACGGCTACTGTATGTATTCCTATTACAAAGCTAATTCATATGGAATGTATATAGCTTGGCTGGGCAGGACTTTTTCCACTCTGTAAAACTGAAATTGACATTTCATTAAAGGCAGACACTGATGGGTTATTTTGGATTCTTATACATCTTGGACACTTTAGTGGTGGGATCTCTCTTTTATCTCTGCCCTTACAATGGCCTCCCTTAGAGATAGTTTAGGGAGTGTACGAGAAGAACTCCAAAGCATCAGTGATGCATTGTTCTTTGTGTGGATCACTATTTGCTGCCACCATGAGAAATAGTAATAATAGTAATAATAGTAATTGGTGTTTAGGTGTTATGTTGCACCGAGCAAGAGCCAGGTCCTTCCATTGATCTGTTGGCAAAGCTAACTGGTTTCTGTTTGCCACCCAACGCAGAGAGCAAATGTTCTAACTTATTAATTCATGTAAATATGTCACGCCTGCGGGGGGTGTGCGGTGTGGAGTGCAACTGCGGAGGGGATTTGCAGGAGGTGTGGAAAATTAGGCTTCTCAGGTGTCGCTCCCAGTCTTAAGGGGGAGTTTGAGACTCTTGCATCACAGCCAGTGAACAAATGAAATAGAAGTAAGGCTATTAACTCATAGCCTTCCAGTAAATGTAATTAGCAAAACCGCAAGTATCGCTCCAGTTGGAGCCTTAATACAGACTGTCAGTTCTCCAATATGCCTGCACCCATGCTGGACTATACAAATTGATGCATAATACTTAATTGCTTATCAATACCAGGGTACCTAGCTACAGCAAGTTTATTCTAGCGCACCTTGACTTTGCTTTGACAGTATTGTAGAACCCAGATGTTCCTTGTGTGACCCAATTCATCCAGCTCTTCCATGTGCACAGAGGGCTTTGAGAAAAATCCAGAGTAAGCCACATGCAGCATTTGTTACTTGATCAACTTTTCATGGAAACTGTAACGAGCCCCTTGCTCGCTCGGTTCCACTCTCCCGGAACTCCTTAGATTTCAGACCGCAGCGTCTGATATTTCGGACATCTGATAATTTGGGATGCGAACTACAGCTATGTGCCGTTTGTATCCAGTGGTGATCGCTCAGAACAAACACCAGGCAGGCTGTATGTAAGTTCAAACAGGAATCGCGTTTATTGGATCCACACACAGACTTTTATAAACAACAGTTTGAAGGTGGCCCAACCGACCACCTTCCTATTGGTCAACTGCAAAGTATCCTCCAGTCCTCACCTAGGTCCTCTTGGCCATGCAAATGAGGACTCGAAACAGGGCAAATAGGGATTGGTCCATAGTCTCTAGGAAGGAGGCTAGCCCTCAGGCTCCTCCAGCAGCCCCAGTGACGGTTCAGTCCGTCACAGAAACCAAAAAGAGTAAAATGTAAGAGTAAAGACAGTGACAATATGGGAAACATGTCTGGAATTCTAATATTACTATACATGCAATCTGACAGTAAGGGGGAACATTTTACAGATAAGTTACAAACAAAGAAAGGCAAATAAACATCTTTGTACAAGTCTTCACTTTGCTGTCATCATTTGTACAAACTCTTCGTAATTTACTTGACCATCTCCATCAATATCTGCTTCCCTGATCATTTCATCAACCTCTTCATCTGTTAACTTCACACCAAGATTTGTCATAACATGACGGAGCTCAGCAGCACTAATGTAGCCATTACCGTCCTTGTCAAACACACGGAATGCTTCTCTAATTTCTTCTTCACTGTCTGTGTCTTTAATTTTTCTAGCCATCATAGTCAAGAATTCAGGGAAGTCAATTGTTCCATTACCATCTGCATCTACTTCATTGATCATATCTTGCAGCTCTGCCTCTGTAGGGTTCTGGCCAAGCGACCTCATCACTGTACCCAGCTCCTTTGTTGTAATTGTGCCATCACCATCCTTATCAAATAGTGAGAAGGCTTCTTTGAATTCTGCGATCTGCTCCTCTGTCAGTTGATCAGCAATTTCGAACGAATGGATGTAGCGCGCAGCTCCAGCAAGCTAAACAGTCACAACGTCACCCCTCGGAGGCTCGGTTCGGACTCCTGTGATCTATCTGGAGAGTCTGGCATAGTGCTTTCCAGAATTTGGACACAAATTGACTTCCTCTGTCGGATAGGATCTGGGTTGGTAAGCCGTGTAGTCTGAGGATTTGGCTAACGAAGGTATGAGCCGTCTCTTTGGAGGTTTAGTCCGGCGCGTATCATAAAACCGTTTCTGCCTGTCTTGGGCGTTCTTCAGATTTGATTGTAAGCATACGGAGGTTTTCTCTAGAGACGTCAGGTAGTCCTGTACGGAGGGAACATTGGTTGGTGTGAAAGATGAGTCGCACTGCGTTAGGGATCAAGACTTTCTCAATGGAGAAAGGCCTTGCGAACTGTCGGCCCAGCTTGTGTGAGGGTACGTTGATACGTAGGTTTTTCGTGGATAGCCAGACCTTGTCGCCCACTTTGTAGGTAGGAGGTTATACGTACCTCGCCCTAGGGGCCATTCTCTCGCAACATTCATCGCACTCCGAGCCTCTTCACCCAGTCGCCTTCTACTCCAGAACGTTGAACGCGGAGCGGCCGTCACAGCAGCCAGCCTGACCGAGGCGACCTAGCCCGGAGATGGATCGTCACAAAATATTGCTCGGTGCCTGCAATACCTGGATGCTCTGCATATCTCAGCAACATGAATAGTCCTGCATTGGTGAGCTTATCCTTTTCCAAGTACACGTTGATTTCATGCTCAGTTTTGCCTCACACAAAATTATATGAACTATTAAGACTCGCAACTGCAATACTTGTGAAATCATGTTAATAAAGAATATGCCAAAAATCAATCATTTCTAACAGAAAGACAAATGTAGTTTTGTCTAGCGGCTGGGCTTGTATAATCTGATATCTTTGTTTCAAGTCCAATTCAATGGAAACTGTTGGTCTGTTCGTTCCATGTGGAATATCCTCAATAGTGGAAAATGAATGCTTTATTCTGATCACTGTCTGATTAGCACTTAACATATTGTCACAGACCCAGATGTTACATCCGTTTGGTGCAACAACTGAGGGAGATACCCAAAGAGCAAGTATCTGCACTGGCTCAATAATATACTTGCAAAATCAGCAAGCTTTTGTTCTACAGCTGTCCTCAAACTATAAAGAAGTCTTCTCTGTTTCTGTGCAACAGGCTTTACTGTTATTGGGAATGTTTACCTGAAAATCTTTTAATTTTCTAAATCCACAGAAATGGTCTTTAAAGAAGAGGCATAACCATAAATGCAAAATTGTTGTTGAATCTCCCAGAGACCAAGTGCATGTAGCACTTGGTCCTATTCTGATCCTCATTATGCAATCAACACCTTTTTTTCTGTTTTTGCTGGCTGTCGGCTTCACCCCAGGCTATAGCCCAATTTATGGGCGTTTCTATGGGGAAGCTACAGCAAGGCACTAAAGCCACTCCAGCCCTCGCCGAGGTTCTTCCCCGTTCTGTTGTACATCCCCATTTTGCTGCCCACTGCTGTGCTCCTTGCTAGAGTTCTAATTTTATGACGCACATGTTTGTATATGTCCACTTAAGACGAAGTGTTAGCTCCATCCTGCTACACTGCTGTCCTCTGGGCTATTCTACCTCCTGTGTGCTTGCTGCCCCCTCATCCAGTGTGATGTGTGACTGACCCTCAGAGTCAGTCATACGTCACACAATGTGACTGACACTGCCGCCAACAATCCTGTGTATGTGTTCCCCTATTAATGCATATGCAGGCGTGCCACTATTTCCACATGGTCATTTATCCTCAATTATTAAAAGTTCTAGCTCTTCCAGTTTGTTTGCCAGACTTCCATTTGTAAACATGCCTTTCAGTCATCATCATTATAGCAGGCAAATATAACTTTTTTATGCCATCCTGTTTTTTATGCTGAACATGTGCTCTGCCTCATCCATGATTTGCCTCATCCAAATAGAATAGCAAGCAGTAGTGCATTTTTTTTAAAATGTATAAACCTACAGCAGGAAAATATAACTTTTGAGGCCATCCTGTGCCCACCCCCCATCCTGTGCCCAGCCCCAGCAGTGCTGCTAACCTTCTTCTCCGTCTGCTTCATCCCCTCGTGTCACAGCCTAGTCATCTGTCAATGCCGGCCTCTTCTCACGCTGATTGGCCGATTGGATGATTGACAGGCTTCCCCACCAATCACGAGTGAGGACAGAGGAATTGAAGGCGGAGTCTGGTTTCGGCCGTTCGCCCGTGGAGAAGGAGTTCGCGGCCATCTTGCATGAATGCAGATGCGGTCCTGTGTGCTGTGGTGGAAGATGGCAGACACAGGTACTCGTTTTAGACATCAGAGCATTTGCACGAGTACCCATGTAAATACTCGGTATCGCGGCCGATACCGATGCTTGTATCGGTGCATCCCTAATTATTAGCATTATTATTATTGGTCTCTAGTGGCCTGCTAATGTTATCTCCTGTCTGCTATGGTCCCCTTTTTTACTCCTCTTGCACCTTCTCCCCTCTCATTTGTGCTAAGTCGTCTTGTTGATCTTTGCTTGCTGTGTGGCATGGTCTTTTATGATCCTTCCCCCCAGTTCCTAGGTTAAAATTTGATCCACACTTGTTACCATTTTTTCTTCCAAAAGACCTTCGCCTTTTAGGTTCAGTCCATCCCTGCTGTAGAGCCAGTAACCAACTGAAAAGTCAGCCCAGTTCTCTGTAAACCCAAACCCATCATGCTTACACCAGTTCTTTAGCCACTTGTTTAGCTTTTGCTGTCTCTGTGGTGTGGCTGTTGGCACCAGCCGTATTTCAGAAAATACCATCCTCGAGGTGACTTCTTTAGCATGTGACCTAGGTCTCAAATCTTTTTTGAGGACACTTCATTTTCCTGTGACTTAGTTATTAGTACCAATGTGTCCATGATTGCTGGGTCCACTCCAGCCCTACCCAACAATCTGTCCATCCAATCTGCAATGTGCAATACCTAAGTGCCCAGTAAACAATAAACATTGGTGCGGTTCGGATATTTTGTTATTTCGGGATTCGGTTCGTGCTCAGGATTTTGACGAAATGCGAATTTTCGTTAGTTTCGGATGAGTTTAAGAATATTCTTTGCGAATACCACAAAAAAACATATACAGATATTAATACTAAAGCTAAATCTCCTAGACCCGAATGGCATTCGGTATCCAAATTTCCAAATTGCATTTGGTAGCTCACGAATGCCATTCGGGTCTGGGAGCCATAAACATGTATTACTCTAGCTGAGGCTCCCAGACTCGAATAGCATTCAGGAGCTCCCAAATGCAATTCGGATCTAGGAGCCTCAGCTTTAGTATTATATGTATATACTGTATATGGCTCCCATGTTGGTTTAACAATAATTCGCGTTCAGACCCATTGATGCATTAAACCGAAAACACATGATTGGCCAGAAAAGTCACATGTCCGATTCAGTTTAGTTTTTGAATGAAATTGAGATGGGATTCGGAAACTCAGCATTTGGATTCTGAAATTTGTATGTGTCTGAATTTTAGAAAATGCGTCCGAATTTTGATTCAGACCAAAACGTATCGCACATGTCTAGTTAACAACATGCTGTTTAGAGATCACGGTCCTTGTGACAGATTACCTTGTATTCCCTCCTGAAGATAGAGTCCACTACCATCATAATCTGTCTTTTCTTGCTTATGATCCCTGCTCCCCTTTCTACTGGAGCAGTCACTCCCCTGGCAGCCAGAGGTGGTATTCTGCTCCAGTAATACTACCCCAAAACTGAGATCCCTAGCATCATGTAATTGGGCATATTTATTGAGATGTAATAATTCTAAACTAGCTTATCTAACCCATTTCCTCCTATCCCCTCTTCTAACTGGCATCCAGCTATTTTAAGGTGGAACTCCCGCTTTTTTTTTATTTATTAATCCTTCCACACACACCCTACACCCATTGTTTAAGTTGGAACTGAAGCCAAAGCATTTTTTTGGATAAAGGAGGTTTATAAACCCCTATCAGTTTGCCATCTGTGTCCCATTAGGGAGATTTACTTTCACTTCCTTTCCTAAAGCCACAACAGGAAGTGAAATCCCTCCAAAGTGAGGGAAATTCCTGGTGGTCAGCAGCGTCACCAGAACTAGTGTCCCCATTGAAAGATTTCCCATCTGTTTCTGTTCTGATGACAACCCAAAATGTTGGATTTTCATTAACTTTCAGTGATAACGGTCACCAGGACAAATAGGGTGAGAGGGTGAATCTCACTAACGGGGACACAAACAGCAATAAATAAAAACCTGACCGGTGTTCTAGTCCTTCTCCAGTCTATCCAAATCCAAAGTAGATTGAGCCCCAATCACTGAACTCTCCTAAAAGTTTTCACATGGCAATGGTATTTCAAAAGTTGTTTTCAGTCTGTTTAAATTTGCAGCCTTCATTTAAACAATACCTAGTGATCCCGTCGTAAATGTCTTTGTCTTTTGTGCCCCTGCCTTGTCATACAAGTGAAAGTCCATGAACCCATCACACTCCTGACTGCTTAATCCGGATGATAATTGGTGCTTGCAGCGATGGTCGACGGATTTCAGCTGTCATATGTACACGTAGAAATGGGACACTGGCACTCCAAATGTAGATGAAATGTGTCTATTTATTGATGTAGATGCAGCATATCACACAAGTGCAACGTTTTGGGGTCTGGCAGGATCTCCTGCCTGAGGAAGGGGAAGCTGCGAGACCCTGAAACATTGCACCTGTGTGATATGCTGCATCTACGTCAATAAATAGACACATTTGATCTACATTTGGAGTGCCAGTGTCCCATTTCTACGTGTACATATGACAGCTGAAATCCGTCGACCATCGCTGCAAGCTCCAAGAGCTGTTACATCTCTGCATGCAAAGTAAAAAAAAGGAAGGCACTTTAAGAGACTGATTACACCATTTCTAAATCCATTACAGGAATGACCTGTATATGCTGAAAAATGGAAAAAGAAATAATGGAATCCTTGCAATGCTGCAGCGTGAATGAAGTTGCAGAATGCAGTATAATGCCGCCATCTAGTGGATGATAATACTTATGACAAGTTGTGTGGTTTTAAAAAAAATAATAATTTGAACAGTGTTACGAGTAATATCCACAAATACAGATTATATACACTGCCTGGCCAAAAAAAAAAAAGTCACCACCTGGATTTAGCTAAACAGTTAGATAAGAGTCTTCCATTGGATAATTACTACATTTTCAGTAGCATTATGTCCACAAAAAATGTGGTCAGCTGCCTACCTGAATTTACTGAATGACCAGGTTTTTCCATCAATGGTTTTTTTTTTCTTCAAAGATAGCACAGGGAAATTCCAAGATGACAATGCCAGGATTCATCAGGTTCAAATTGTGAAAGTGGTTCAGGGAGCATCATTTTCACACATAAATTGGCCACCACAGAGTCCAGACCTTGACCCCATTGAGAATCTTTGGGATTTGCTGGAGAAGACTTTACGCAGTGGTCCGACTCTTCTATCATTACTACAAGATATTGGAGAAAAATGTATGAAACCATGGAAAGAAAATGTTACATTGCATACGTTTACAGAAACAATGCCACAACGATTGCATGCTGTAACTAAATCTAAAGGTGTACCAATTAAATATTAGAGTGTGGGACTTTTTTTTTGGCTAGGCAGCGTGTGTGTGTGTGTACTTGTGTTATTCTATATATATTTATATATATATATTTCTATATACATATATATATATATATATACAGTATATATTCAATGAAGGAAACCTCAAAGGAGGCATTCTTATATCTTATAAGTCGGCAGCTTAGAATTCTTTGTCATTTTTTCTATGTAATAGAACAGATATACAGATCTGATATAAATTTGTTCTTTTTGACTATTAAGTTGGTAACTAAAAAAACCCATTAGGCTGGGTTCACACCTAGGCGTATTGAATATGCGCGTTTGTCGCGCGGTTCGCGTCGCACGTTTTTAAAAAAAAATGTGCGACAAATGCGCGTTTCCGTGGGCTACTTGGCTGTATCCCAATGGAAATGCGAGACCAAAACGCCCCAAAGAAGGACATGTACTTCTTTGGGCGTAGGCCGCTTTGTATCGCGTTCAGACGGGCGGAAATAGGGCAAGGTGTGAACCAGACCCATTGAATACAATGGGATTTAGATGTTTGAGCGTTTTGTAGAGCGTTCGTCGAGCGTTGAACGCGCTACAAAACGTTCAGGTGTGAACCAGGCCTTAAGAAGATTTACTGCATGTGTTTTGTAATTGTTAGTCAGGAGTAGTTGCATTTACAAGTAGGACAGGTTGGAATTATTTATGTACAAATGTGACCCAGACCGGTTGTATCACAATGTTATAAAATTATTATTATTACTATAAATGGACACTCTTCTGATGGCTTTGCTAAATCTAAAACCTTTCCTGGTACAACTATGGAGGCTGTAATTCCTGACTTCTCGTTACACCCAGTTGTGTAACAATAGCCATAGCAGCCCATGTGGGCTCTCGGAGCAGGCCATTGGGCATAGTGGGCCAGCCCGAACACAATGAGGCAAATTGTGTACGGCCCAGCCCGGCCTGGCTCAGCTCGTCCCACCAGGCAAGTACCAGGTATGCCCGATGGCCAGTCCAGGCCTGTGTCACAATATATATCAACGCTCCACTGCTTATCTCTAAAAAGCAGTCCTTGAGCTCAGGTCAACTGACTTTTCCTAGGCTGAGATGATGTAATCAGTCTGCTGCAGGGAATACAAAGCAAGTCTCTTCTCCAGTGATCAGCCTGCAACACCGTAACTGGAGCAAGTCACAAGAAGCTGCACCCGGGCTGGTCGATGTTAGACATTTGTGAACATAATAAAGAACATCAAAAGCACCAGGCTTCATGTTACTGTGTAACCTCTGAACTAGTACCTCAGTCCAGGAAGTATATGATATCATTCTGGAGAGAGAATTTGAAGTTGAATGTATTGTCAGGGGAAGTACTGTGCTCTCTGTAAGATAATGCCTGTATTATTCATATTATATTCATAGTTTCACTTTACTTGTATCATCACTTAATATGAACCCCTTTTATATCATGCTAGGTCTACTTTTTTAACTTTTAATTTATTTTATAAGAATAAACTTAAGCACACGTATATAAATCTCAGCTTTTTTTTTTGTACACAGAGTACATAAGGATATATACTGTAATACAAATAAGGTTTAAGATAATCTCATACTATGCAGTCAGAGCTTATTGGGATTAAGACCCAGCATTATTCTACAGTCAGGTAGTAGGGTAATAATCCCATTCTATCATGAATGTATCAAAATGACATTTCCAAGTTTACATGCAAGCCAAAGGGTTATAAGTATGCTGACAAAAAAATAAATAAAACATAATATTAATGAGTTTGAACCCTAACAGGATGACATTCAGTTTTTTAAAGCAGTGTGCACCATTAGTAATTTCCATTTGCATAAATTAAATACAGTTTTCACTTTTTCTTCATCCTTTTTTTTTCTTGGCATTACAGTGTTGCTGATCTCTTTCCGTCACTTTCTCTCTACATGCAAACGATCAGGTGTCAGCTGGGCTAGCTTCCTGGTGGTAACCACAGTGGACCATGTCTGTGCAATGTGTGTCAGCATGGCTGCTTGTAGTCTCAAATGAGGCGAATGTTTAAAATGACATTAGGGTGTTAAAGCTTACCCTTAAAGTGATTGGGTTCACATCTGTTTTATACATTATCCCACCAGTGGTAGTAGTTCAAAGAAGGACCATTCTTAAAATGACAATGCAGTAGTTCAGGGAAGGACCATTCTTAAAATGACATTATAGAAAATTAGAGGGACCCTTTCTAAAATGACAATGTAGTAGTTTAGAGAAGAACCATTCTTAAAGGAGAACTATGGGGTCAGGGCTTTTCCCCATAGTTCTCCTTAGGGTAATGGGAGGACACAAACTAGCGTCCTCCCATTACCCTAAGCTCAGTAATAGCGAGCTACAGCTCGGGGTATACTGAGACGCCGCAGCCGGAGCGGATTCCGACATCGATGTCGAGATCCGCCCAGCTGCGTGAGTGACAACTGGCTCTGCCTAACTAGAGGCAGAGCCAGCTGTACCCGCCCCCTCCCCCGTCCGTTCCGCCAGTCAGCGCTGGCAGATTGGAGCGGGGAGGGGGAATCCAGCCCCTCCCCTGTCACGGCAGAGAGCTGTGACAGGATCGAGAGGTGAGCGAACGCCGGTAACTGTTCGCTCACCTACCGATCTACTGAGCCGACCTGTGACAGTCTCATTGTCACAGGTCGGCTAGAACTATGAGGTGAGTGAAAAGCACTCACCTCATAGTTCTCCTTTAAAATAACAGTGTAGAAAATCAGAGAGGGACCATTCTGAATATGACAGTGTGCTAGTTTAGGGAAGAACCACTCTTAAAATGACATTGCAGTAGTTCAGACAAGGACAGTTCTTAAATAACACTGTATTAGTTCAGAGAAGGATCATTATTAAAATGACAGTGTAGAAAATCAGAGAGGAACCTTTCTTAATATGTCAGTGCAGTTGTTCAGTAAATGGCCATTCTTAAAATGACAGTGTAGTAGTTTAGAGAAGGACCATTCTTAAAATGACAGTGTACAGTATAAAATCAGAGAGGGACCTTTCCAAATATGCCAGTGTATATGTTTCCCCTTAGGGTAATGGGAGGACACAAACTAGCGTCCTCCCATTACCCTAAGCTCACTAATAGCGAGCTACAGCTCGGGGTATACTGAGACGCCGCAGCCGGAGCGGATTCCGACATCGATGTCGAGATCCGCCCAGCTGCGTGAGTGACAACTGGCTCTGCCTAACTAGAGGCAGAGCCAGCTGTACCCGCCCCCTCCCCCGTCCGTTCCGCCAGTCAGCGCTGGCAGATTGGAGCGGGGAGGGGGAATCCAGCCCCTCCCCTGTCACGGCAGAGAGCTGTGACAGGATCGAGAGGTGAGCGAACGCCGGTAACTGTTCGCTCACCTACCGATCTACTGAGCCGACCTGTGACAGTCTCATTGTCACAGGTCGGCTAGAACTATGAGGTGAGTGAAAAGCACTCACCTCATAGTTCTCCTTTAAAATAACAGTGTAGAAAATCAGAGAGGGACCATTCTGAATATGACAGTGTGCTAGTTTAGGGAAGAACCACTCTTAAAATGACATTGCAGTAGTTCAGACAAGGACAGTTCTTAAATAACACTGTATTAGTTCAGAGAAGGATCATTATTAAAATGACAGTGTAGAAAATCAGAGAGGAACCTTTCTTAATATGTCAGTGCAGTTGTTCAGTAAATGGCCATTCTTAAAATGACAGTGTAGTAGTTTAGAGAAGGACCATTCTTAAAATGACAGTGTACAGTATAAAATCAGAGAGGGACCTTTCCAAATATGCCAGTGTAGTAGGTCAGAGAAGGGCCATTCTTAAAACCTCCATATTACCCCTTACATCTATTATTATTCCTCATCTTATTACCTCTTACATCTATAATTATCGTTAGGAAAAGTGTGCATATTCTGAACATCTATATCATTACCAGAAGTCATTATTTGCCCAGGAAATTCACAGGTCTGTGTAAAACCCTTTCATTTACCTTATTTTGCCTAAATACAGACTGCCAGCACTGCAATGCTTAACAGCTGAGATTTTATCTGAGTGAGTGAATACATCACCAGTACAGATTTAGTTGCCTCAATCAGTTTTAATTGTAAAATATTACATTGAATCGTTTTGGTCTGTAACATTTGCAGTCCTGAGGTTCAGTTACTGCAGCTGTAATAGGCAGGCAGATGACAGTATTTTAGGGAGAGAATAATGAGAGTAAGACTTGAGTCCATTGAGAGGGTGGAGAAAGAGATCCAGGGAGATAGGGTGTGTGAGACAATAGGAACAAGAGTAGGGTGCATGGGTATTCCCAAACTGGCATTCCCCTAGTCCCCTGAAAAGTTTACTCTGCATGTCGGTAAACAGGCCAGTGGCTTTCTGGACAGTGCAGCAAGCAAGCATGAAGCAAGTTTTTCATTAATACTGCAAAGTATGAACAGAGTCTTTTAATGTGACTTTGAGGACATTGAAAATACACAAATCCTTTAAAGAAGCACTGCGGGCATACATATTCTTAACTCTTGCAGTGTAGCTTCCCCCGTACTGCAAGGGATAAGTGCTTGTTTTTGTCCAGGGAATAAAAATCAATATATTCCTAAAATAAGTAAAACCCCCAAATACTGCCACCTGAAATAAAAGGCCATTTTTAGGTAAGCCTTGCGGGGAAAAAAGTTTGCTGTGGACAGGACAGCTGCTAAAAGTGACTGCTCACTGCACATACACCACAAAATAAAATGAAAGACAGAAAAGTTCCATAATATAACTACAAATAAAGAAAGCAAAGGGGCTGATGGCCCAAAGAGCTAGCACTCCGAATTACCCTAACTGAACCTAATCTGTCCTTATGCAGTTTGTCAGCTTTCTCTATCCTTTCCCAACAGCAGCTTCCAATACACTGGCACTACAGCTGCTTTGTGCCCCCCATTTGTAGTGATGGGGTAAAGCAAAAGCCCCATTATTGGTCATTCTAAGCTTGCTGGCCGTAGTTTAAAGGCCATGCAGTACATTGTGGTCTAAATATATTCCTCTGGGTGAATCTGCACATAAATTCTCTGGGAGCACCAATCTTGAACCCACAGGATTCGCCTTGACCCATGGTAGCAGCAAATCAGAACCTCAACCCTATTTAAAATGATTTAACTAGTAGAGCATCTGCTGTTACATCTTCCTAGTATGTCTTTCCTTTTAAATTGAGTGGCCTGTTTTCTCCTGCAGTAGTTTACATCTGCAGTCAAGCATGAACTGAATGAAAAGCCAGGAGCACTGGTACAAATTAAAACAGTCAGTTTTATTTACAGGCTTCAGTGTTCCATAAGTAAGAAAATATAAATCATGAAGTCAAAACAGGCAGTCACGATCCCAGAGTTAATGTATTTAATAGACTAGTGTTTGGGTGCCTAGTAGTCACAACCAGACCATGACAAGGGAAAGGACTTCAAGCTAAAATAAAATGCTGGTTCCTATGACTGTATATGAAAGGCAACAGAAGGCTACAGCACTACCAGCTGCCATGTATCCCTCCTATAATATGCCTGGACATGTGTAGTACATTACTACTCAAGATAACCTCAGACGTTAAGTCACATTAGGATTGACCTACATTCCAAATCGTATTTGCTGGCTTTTATTTCTGCTCTTCTGATTTGTACATGTAGAGATCAAGTTCTTTTTTTCAGCCTAGTTTAGCATAATTTGATGCCTCAGTTCTTTCTTGGCTGTATATGATAACATCATGTTTTCAGCACAGTCCTGTCTGGTCAGGGTCGGCCTTCCACGGCGCCATGAGCAAAATTTTACCATGGCACCTGAGTGATTTATCTGCATGTACTATGAACATTTCACTGGCTTCATGCTCCAAGTCCCAACATATAGTATCCTGTTATAACATCAGCATTGTAATAGGAATACATACTAGAGTTGTTTCTGATAATGTAATCAAAGCTTACTTGGAAAAATCCCTTTTATATAGTGAGTGCTGCCCAGTGGCGTCCCGAGGCTGGTTGACACCCGGAGCGGAGACCGGGTGACACCCTGCCTTGACGTCATCGGGCATGTGCGGTCGTCTGATTGACGCCGGCAGAGAGAGAAGGGGGCGTTCACCCGGCGGGATGAGGTATGCCGCCGGGTCCCCCCCTCTCTCCTGACACTGTCAGGCTCTGACATTTCATAGGGGGTGACACCAAAATGAGTGTCAGTGATTTTGGCGTCACCCCTCCAATGGTGGCACCCAGGTGTGGGCCGCACCCCCAGCACACCCCTTGTGACGCCACTGGTGCTGCCTTCCTTCTGCCCATCAATTTCATCAATGTCCTGGATGCCCAGTGTGCTTTGTGTCTTTTCCCTGCTGCTTGATGTGATGCAATTTCATTTTCTCAAGATTACATATCCCATCATGCATTGCGACCAGCAAGCAATGATAATGTTACATCATTCAGACGTTGAGGTGTAGTTCAGAAGGCAGGCTCTGAACTACATATTCACAGGGCTGAGTGAAATTGTGTCACTGCATTGAGGATGGGCATCTTCAATAAGTTTACAATCTTCTAGATCAATATGGTTATAGGGAGTGGGATAGAATCCATAAAAATTCAATATAGAAATACAGAATAATTTGAGTGTTATCATAGAAGCCCTTTAAATGTACTACAACTCTTTTAGTTCTTACAGTGGCTCTGGTGCATTCGATTTTGACAAAGAAAACACTTTACTTTCCAATTTCTGTCTGATTCATCATTAGCATGCACATTTTTAATACATTGCTCATGCTAATTTCAAGACGGATGTCATGTTTGCTATTCACTGCCAATACACATTACACAGGCATGGTCCGACATCAGGTGGTTAGTCCAGAGCAATGATGTGCAGCGGAAGCTGGAGTGTTTTCATACAGACAGGAAGTGGCAGAAAATTGCTGGAGTTGAGTAGTACTGAGATCCTGTGGTGGAATAAAAATAGTTAGTGCTTTACAAGTGAAGATCTGGCAAAATACAATGTTAAAGCAGTATTAAACTTTCAAACGTTTTACAATATTGAATCTAGATACAACAAATATACATTGCCCAGCAAAGTGCTTATTTAAATTGTTGCCTAAACAGCTAGTCATCATGTTTCCAAACAGCTCCAATTCTCTCTAAGATCAACTTCCTGGAACTCCCTGTCCAGTACAAGATCACAAGAAGCATCAAAGTCTCCAGCAGCTGTCCATCTATTAGCTTGGAGAAAGAAAGAGGGAGGAGAGGGGAGCAGAAAGTAGGTGAGTAGTTTGCCTTGCTGTGTCCGTGTGTTTGTGGAGGCACACACAACTTACTAGCACACACAATGGTGGCTCCATAGGACCCTGCAAGGCAAATGTGCAACCCTTAAACAGAATATCAGGGCCAGTGCTCAGGGGACCAGCTGATTCTGCAGGAGACTAAACCTTTTCAATATCAGGAAGCATAATCCATTTTAGGTCATTTCGGGGAAATATTAGGGGTCTAAACAGCCCCCTGATTTTCCCTTTTCAAATAGAAAAAGAAATTGAGGACACAAAGTCCTCAATCTATTTTTCTGCAGCCTCTGTTCTAAATGAATGGAAAGCACAGAGGCTTCCCATTCATTCAGAAAATATTTACTATCATCAAGTTTTGGAATGGTTGCTCTCCCGGGCAATGGTTCTGTGATAGCGGCTCCTTTCCTCCGCCCCCTGCCGCTGGCTGCAGTGGTTCCTTCACTTCTCCTCGGATCCCCGCTGCCTACAGATGGGGAGAGCAGCGGGGATCCAGAGGAGAAGCCCCAGGACATCGCGATCACTGGTAGATCGCGATAGACCTAATGGGCACCCCTGCTGTAGAGTATATGACAGCATCCGAACAATTGGTAGAACAGCATTTCTTAACCTTTTTTCAGTCACGGCACCTTTTAAAAGTATGCAAAATCTAGGGCACCCCAGTCTAAAATAAATAAAAAAAATGGTAAAAAGGTGAATGTAAATAAAATTATGTGTGATTTCCCCACCCCCCAAATCAATACCAAACCCCTATCCTAGAGAGGGATATGGTATCGATATTAACAAGGAACCCCAGAAAAAGAAAATACAAAATTAGAATTTGACACTTGCGCTGTCCTTGTGATCTTGTACTGGACAGGAAGTTCAGGGAAGTGGAGCCGAGCGAGTTGGAGCCAGCTGTTTGGAAACATGATGACTGTAAGTACTTGGGCATCAGTTTAAAGAAATTCTTTGCTGGACAATGTATATTTGTTTGATCTGAATTCGTCCATGAACAAATTTTGATCATTTAATGCTACTTTACATTATGTGATATTGTACTTGGTACCAGCAGTGGGGTAACACTTTGTGAAATCATGATGTATTCATGTTTTTGGCAATAGAGGTAATAATAGTAATATTATTTTGTAAATTAAGTGAGTTTTAAGCCCACATATAGGATTATGTTTAGTTTGATTGCAAGAAAAGGGGGGAGATGACCAAGGCAAGAGACCACTCCCATCTTAGGTAGTTGATTTCAGACAACAGTTGCCAATTGCTAGGGAATGTGGTAAATATCTAGCCCCAACCTTCATAAGGTTATTTATTGCGCTACACCCATTAGGGAGGAGCACACATAATGGCCACACCAGATGTCCCAATATAAGAATCCATTTTTGAATATCAGCACTCCTTACACTCTCATATCAAAGCAAATAGAATAATCAAAGTTAATTTGCAGCAACCAAAGGAGAGGCTATGACTTCCTCAAAGATGACTGAATTTACTCATCAGTTTAATGCTTTTAACAAACAACAAACAGTCTCCAATCTCATACCACTCTATATACTGATGCAACCTCTGTCCAGCTCCCTCACCAATGCATTTCAAAGAAGTCATCCATCAGGGGAAGAAGGAAGGAGGGTGCTAGACAGATGTTACATCAATTGTTTTGAACTCACCACTGACCATTACTCACCACTGACGTGTGCCAGCCTCGAGTGGTTTACCATCAGATGGGATATTGTCTTGGTGATGCCTGCTGTTGCCTGGTCATTCTGAATAGGCCTTTTTTTGGGGTCAATAAAGCTGTATTTATTGTACCAAGAGTGTTCTTTTTTTTTCATTTGAAGAAATCGTGGAGCCCCAAAATGAGGTCTATGGGTGTCCACTGCCAGACTTGGCATCAAGGCTTGGAAAGCAAAAGCATGTACGTACCTACAGAGTGTGAGGCCAGAATTGAAATGAGGTTGGAGACACAGAGGTACTTATGAAGTGTCCAGCGTTGGAACTAAGGCTGGAAACACAGAAGAAGTGAGAAGCAGTGTGTGCCAAACAGGGTCGTAGGAAGCAGCTGTGAGGGGGTGCAGCCAGGGCCAGACCTGGACCTGGTGCCCAGTGGGGGTAAGAGGTGGACGGGTGCTTTGGGATTCGGATGCAGTGCTGATCCCCTCACATTACCATCTCACTCACGTGCAGCTCTGCCGCTTATTGGTTAGTTCCCGGGTGTGGGGGGAGTTTAGAGCGGCACCAGTACTGATCGCCTCAGTTTACGATAGAGGTGACCAGCGGACACAGACACAGCGCTGGTTACCAGGAGGGGAGGAGTTGAGGGCGGCTGCAGTGCTGATTGCCTCACTTATTGGCGGATGCACGGAGTTCCCAGGCGGCAATTGGCTGTCAGTTAATGCTACTTAAAGCCAACTAAAAACACCAGCCAATGAAGCATCGCATATGTAAAAATAATGATCCCAATATCTGTTTTACCGGTGATTGGGATCCTGTGAATATTGACTTTTTGGATTTAACCTTTCAAGGTGATGGAGTCTCAGGAGAAGTCAGTTCTCCACTTTCCAAATGCCTGTAGCAGGTATTTTGAGGATGACCAATTGCCATCCCAAAAACAGTGTTAGAGGAATTCCAACTAGTGAGTTTGTCAGGGCTCTTCTCAATTGTTTTACCTTGTATCTTTTTCAAAAGTAAGCAAATATTATTACATCACATTTTAAACCAAAAGGATATCCTGCCTGTCTTTTAGAAAAGGGGGAAAAAAAGCTATACAAAGATCCAGGACAGAGCTTTTGTGTAAAGACAATTGTCATTCTAGAGCAGTGGTACCAAACAAGAGGGCAGTGCTTAGTGATAAATCCAATATTCCTCCATTTGTATGACTTATTCAAAGGAGTTTGGTAAGATTGTGGATATAATAGGAATACATCTCCCTATTTTGTAGGCTGACAATAAAATCCATTAATGCGTGTCTAAAAGTTTGTTAATCGCAGAGCACCAACACTGGGCTCTTTTTTATCTCAGGAGGCCCTTTGAGGCTAATAGGAAAATAACCTGGTTGTCTGTACAGGGATCCTACAAAAATGGAGTTTCTACCTATTGTTGAGTACAAAAAAACACCAAAAAAGCCTGTTCTATGTCATCAGGGAAGGTGTGTCTAATTAAACACTTTTTAAATTATGCTAAAAATGTAGTGTACATGATACAATACAATACAATAAGTGTTATATACTGCACAATACGTGGGCTGTACACAGATATTTACAGACTAGGAGCGGGGAACACTGTTGTGTAAGTTTTAATCCCATTTCACTTTAAATGTCAAATGTTTCTAAGCATGCTAATCATGGGGTTATGGATTCTTTTTCATTTTATGGGGAGGAGAGGGTGTTCCCTGGCCCTAGAGGAAGGGATGTACGTATAAGCTTATTACAATGGAAGGTCATGTGAATCTTCAGATTACAAACTCTGGTTCCACATTAGTCTACAAAAAAAAAAAAACTAACACGTGTGGTAGGCTAATACTAATTAAGCTTGACCGAAGACACTATTATGGAATGTATTATGAACTCTGACTGTTTAGAATATTGGTGCAAACTTGATTGTTGTGCTGATTTTCGGCCTTTAGACTAGTCCTCTTTTGCGTGCTATGTTATATGCCTTGTTCATTGATTGATTTTATAAGACACAGGTGTTGCATCTAATTGTTACTCCACCCTGCTTGATGTACTATTTTAAAAGTGTTTTTTATATGAATCAACTAGCTATGACTAAGACCTTTTAAAGAAGAACTCCAAGATTATTATAAAAAATACCCCTTGCAATGGGGCTACCCCCAAGTGTTAAGTGCTCCTTGTTGTTGAACTTCTCATATTGTCTGGAGTGCTGCTTAAGCCAGCTATTTGTGAAAGTATTTTAGTTGTGTAAAGATATGTGGGATCCATGAATTCATGTTGTTGTGCCTGAATTAAATGTGTTGATGCTACTAAATTGTGTCAGTTGAATATTTTGCCGGACTGATGGAATATCTGTTACGTAATGTTTTGTTACTTGTATAAACATTAAGTTATAGTTTGCTTTAGTCACTGTGACTATGGCGCATGTTGCCCCATACAGCATGAAGTGCCGGTTTTCGATGCACCAGAAACTGTGGTAAGTGTGGGCAGCTCATGTAAGTTTATGGAGATACAGCAGCTGTGCGCCCTTACACACAGTTTTCCCCAGCTCCGGGTTTTGACAGCTGCACACAGATGGTGTACGGACTTGGATCCATTATGTCTGTGCCTAAGGCTACACATCATCTGTGCGTGGCTGTCAAAACTCGGAGCTGCGGGGCTGAGTGTGATGGCGCACAGCTCTTGGTGTATGATTTTGATAACTGTTGACTTTAAAGTGTAACATTGTCTGTGCAAATTGTTATCGTTGGCAAACTTTTACATTAGCAAATGTGGGAAATTTTGTAATGGAAAAGTAAATGTTCAAATCTTGCCTATTTTTGGAAAATTAAACTTGGAAACTTGTGAATTATAAACTGAAATGTGTTATGTTGGGGAAATACAACAATTATGGAAAATGTGGGTTACTAGTTGTTAAGTAAAATAAGGATTGTTACACCAAAACGCAAATCCCAATTCTAAAGAGCTCTTGGAACTCCAGGTGTAGACCATATAAGTCCATCTCTGCTCTGTTAAAACTCCAGAAGAACAATAATCGATTGCATTTCTGATTCAACACTCAGAATAAAACTTTATTTGATCCATTCATTCTTGTCAAGTCAATATTTTGTAACAGAACTACCATTAAAGTGACCATGTAGTTGTAAAAGAAGAAGGTTAATACTTACCTTTCGAGCAGACCAGCATGAGTCCATGAGGCAATCCCTGTCTAAGCACTGCCCCTCTAACACGTTCTACCAGTCAAGGCTTAGTCACAGAGATAGTTATTTAGTAACACACAGTAGTAACGTAGCGACTATCGGAAGGAACCACAATGCGGGGCATGCTATCCAACACACCCAGAAGTGTTGGATAGCAGCAGTGTTTGTAGCTCTCCAAAAGAGCGAAGATTTAACATACTGCCTGCTGGAAAGGTAAGTATTAACCTTCTTCTTTTACAACTACATGGTAACGGTTGTACTGTTACAAAATATTGACTTGACAAAAATTTACAAAATAAATAATTTGCAAATAGAATATTGATGTCTACGCTATCAAAATTATTTACTCTAACATTGATAATCCAATGAAATTAGCGACTTTTGTTAAATAAACTCACATAAGAGAATAGATAATTCAACAAGGTATAAAAATTCAAAGGTTATAATAATATATACTTCCAGCCACATCTGATAATGCAATAAAATCAGCAGCGCTTGTTAAATAAACATAAGAGCGCAGAAACTTCTCAGTATAAAAAGTCTATTAAAGTCCATTAATACATATATAGATTTTTTCTCCACCTGGGCATAGAAGTCTACCAAAAGAGATTACTGGGAACACCAGTGCATCCACCTCCACATATAGCACACAATGCAGCTTTATAGTATAAAACCTCACATGTGAATAGAGTTGTTTGTATAATGAGGCAGCCTGAGGCTACTGCTGCAGGTGGCTTTTCTTGGGGTCATGTTACATAGTATTTGGGGTGGAATAAAGACATACGTCCATCAAGTGCAACCCATAGGGGTGTGCAGAGTGTTCCACCAAGCTACTGGCAACCAGTGATGTCTCTGGTTGCTAGGAGCTCTGTGGGACATCAGCTAGAGTGATCCAGTTAACTAAGAGATGGGCAGGGAGATGCAGAGCCCTTACAAATCTCCCGTCTGGCTCTTAGTGGTGTAATTCATCACCCCCCCCCACGCACACACACACTGATTGTACACCATCCAGCATGACAGGTCATACAGTGCTTGTGTTTTTAATCAGCAAGGAAACTCAGCAGTATCTCCTGTGCAGTGACTCACTTTGATCCAGCCTGCTTTGCGAAGGTAGCGATGAGTCTGTGAGAACCTGAGCTCCTTTGAAGCTGGAAGGAGCCCCTCCCAAACCCAGAAGGAAACTTCTTCTGTGCCACCTAATCAGCTGCTGGTGGGGAATTCTCTGTTTACAGCTCGATGTAAACAAAGGGGTGGGTTGCAGTAATGTCATTCACATTGTATGGCTACTTCCCCATATTTGGTAAATGACATTGACATTAGCACAAGCATCCCACCCCTTGTTTACATGCAGCTGCGTTTTGGGGAATGCCTGTACCTCAGCTGATTGGGTGGAAGTGCCCATAGCACTTACTTGTTTGGAGGAGCTTAGGTTCAGACTGTGATCAGTCCAAACCTGAGCTCATTCCAATTCACCAGCTTCAGTCTCAAGGCAAACGCAACACTCCACTTGTGATTAATCACCCCCAGGGAGGAACAAGAAAATACTTGTATTAGCAACAAACACATTAAACAATCACATCTAAAAATCGAATCTTCCAGCTCAAATAAAGCTCTCGCCACATTGCATCAGCATCTGATGTTGCTCCTGACTCCACCCAATGCATTGTGGTATTTCGCCCATCAGGAGGTGATATTGTAATGTGTTATTGCTAGTAAAAAATGTAATAATCGTTACAATTAAAAAGCTATTTTCTTGTTCTCCCCTGGCGGCGATTAATCATGAGTGGAGTGTTGCCTTGAGACTGAAGCTGGTGGAAAGCAAGCTGGATCAAAGTGGATAACTGCAAAGGAGATACCACTGAGTTTCCTTGCTGAACCGGAACAATGATGCAAATGATTGGATATTCTTTGCAAAGTGAAATTTCACCACATTCGCTAAGCTAAGGGAAACTTCCCCTGCAATGTGCAAATTTCCTTGCCTTTAGTAAATCAACCCACAAAACATCAATATAATTCTTTAACAATACAACCATCTCCCAGCAATCACCCAAATCTATTACTAAAGTTACTATCTATTACTTATAATATATTGCCACTTTAGCACTTCCTAAAACACTTACAACATAAAGACAACAGTGCAATTGATCGTAGAATAAATCAACTGAATGTAAATGGCTCTATAAATAAGGTGGTATGATGGAAGGATCAATAGAGAGTGGAGAGATCACCACTGGAGAGGAAAATAATTAAGTGGGAAAACCAAAAGTGGTGGTTGAAAAAAAGAATTTTATGGGATGAATCAGTTTGAATTAGGGCTGCAATAAATCGATTTGTTTGGTGATCATTTTTTCGATTAATCGTATAAAAAAATTAATAAACATCATCTTTTATTTAACATAAAGTACACAAGTGAAGTGTTACAAACTGTAGAATCACCGGATACGTAGGAGAGGAATCCCTTGACGCGTTTCGTCTCGTCTGGACTTCTTCAAGAAGTCTTGATGATATATCACGGACAAACCAAATAGATTTTGAACCGAGCGCAACATACAAGCCTTCCATTTTACATCTATACATACATTGTTGCGGCTGGTGCCGACATACCTACTTCCAGCGCAAACTATTTTGTTTAATATAAGTGTTACAAACATAAACTTTACTACAGAATAAAATTTCATGCACAATTTTTTGCAATCGCACCACACTGGAATGCACGACATTGCGATACTGTGTGTTTCAGTGCAGGTGATCAAGAGGCGTGTTTGGGGGTGCCATAATAGACCTACCGCAGCAGATTTGTCAGGCTGAAACCGAAAAGGACTTTTTTTTTCCACCTTTTTTTTTATTTTATTTTTTTAATATCAATATGTATTACTGACATTTTAATTAGTTTCATGGATTTAAATCATCATTGAAAAACTCCAAGCCAATATAATAAAATAACCAAACTTTTATATAAAAGACGGATTATCAGTTCAGAATTAGCCGTGAATATTGGCCCAAGAATTATTGCTCTCACTCTGATGCATGCAGCATTTCCTGACATGTATAGTAAATCATTGTTTTCGTTTATATGTAGGTGCACCCGTCTTCTGTGTTTCCATTAGTATGCACGTGTTTGGGGTCCATTCATTTTTTTGGTATTTTTAGCATTAACATAACAAGCCCCCCATGTGATAGCACATTGGAGGTGACAGGTTCTCTTTAAAGTAACATTAGAGGTCTATTAGACCCCTAGTGTCACCTTTCCACTTCAAATGAGCTATTCAAGCACACATGTCTTAAATAGCTTCTGCCAGGGAGCCTACAGAGAAGGCTGAATGTAAACACAGCAGACAGTGGCTGCTGATTGACAGCAGGCAATGGGCGAGTGCAATAGCAAGCCTGCTATTGGCGATTTAAAATTGCAAGAGCTAATAGCAGGCTGGCTATTGCACACCCATGTATCATATTATACCCATTTCCCCCCACTCTGTCACTTCCTCCTGACATGATCTGCCACCTTCCCTGATCTTATGTCGGAGGACAGCCAGCTGTGTATACCTGGAGCTCACCTCCTCCTCTCACCTGCCACCATTAGTCGGCTCACTGTGTAACACAGAGCCTCTCCAACCTGTCCAGCACCCGTACTCTGTGTCCTGACCCACCTCACCCCGCTCTCCAATACTCTGAAACCCCCCCAGGTTTCAGAGTTGCAGCGGTGATGGTGCCCTGACAGCCGGTCTGTGTCCCTTCCAATTCCTGCTGCCTCTGCCAATGCAGGCGGGGGAAAGCAACGGGGATCAGACGGCACACAGACCACAGTCGGCTACCAGTGGGGAGGAGAGCGGCCAAACAGAATTGATGCACCGGTGGTAGCTTTGGAGCTCTCCTCACTGCTGCAGGGGTCTGTGTCCCCTCCGATCCCCGCTGCTCGCAGATAGATACAGAGCCGATGAAACACTGACTCCCAGTGGGCAGGCAGAATCAACTAACTGATAAGGAGAATCATCGACAACAATTCTCATTATCGATTATCATCGATTAAATCCATTCGTTGTTGCAGTCCTAGTTTGAACCATTGACAGCTATGGATCAGGGAGAAAGTGATGATTCTTTAGGAACAGGGCAACTGTTGGGGAAGGGGGAGATGGAGAGAATAACTAAGAATAGAAAGAGAAAGGGAAAAAGAGCAGGGGAGAAGGTGAAAGAAAAAGAGAAAGACAAAAGAGAAAAAAAAGTGACACAGCATTATTGAATGATCTAACCAAAGTAATGGACTGCAGGGCCCTCCTTACCATCCTGTCTTGAATTGTATTGTAATTGAAATGTCTCCCTTATATTGTAAAGCGCTGACAAATTGTTGGCGCTATATAAAGCCTGTATAATAATAATAATAATGGAAAGGGGGAACATTTTAACCCCATAACCACAATGAATTATGTATTTGTTGCTGTACAGATATTCTTTAGAAACATTAACATTAAACAACAGAAACATTAAAGAAAACATTTCTTGAACATTAACAAAAAATCCAAGTTTAGTACCTTAAGAGAGAGCTCTATGTTTAATCAATTCCAATGTAATTGGAGACTGTATCTATTCTTTAAGAATCTAGTGATGAAAGATTTAGAGATGCTGGTCATTGAGAAGCCTCAACATTGCAATGATTCTATGGGGCTGATTTATGAAGCCCAACACGCACACGCGCAG
>NW_017306669.1:1255151-1281892 GCF_000935625.1 Nanorana parkeri | reverse complement strand
TCCTCCCCCCCTTTTTGCCTTTCCCCTTCTTAAACGCCCATATTTTACCCTGGTCCTGCTTTTTAGCCCGTTTATTCGTTCGGGCAAGCTGTCCTCGAAAGGGCTTCCCGGGTTGCTTGTTCTCAAGTGGAAACCCTTTCTTTTTGTCCGAAGACCTGTCTAGGACTGCCTCCAGCTCCTGGCCAAAAAGCAGATCCCCTTTAAACGGCAGACCACAAAGTCTGTTTTTTGACGCAAAGTCCCCAGACCAGGTCCTGAGCCATAGAGCCCTACGGATTTAATTAATCAGTGCTGACGCACGCGCTGAAAACTTTATGGTTGCTTATGTCTGCGACATAAGCAACCGCCTTGGAGAGCCCCTTAAAAGACTCCGACACTAGTTCTGCACTGGCCCCAGACTCCAATAGAGAAGGGAGCTGGGCCAGCCAGACATCCAGTGTCCGGGCTATGCAGGTGGTGGCCAGGGCTGGTTTGAACCCCGCCGCCGCTGCTTCCCAGGCTTTTCGGGGAAGCGAGTCCGCTTTCTTGTCCATGGGCTCTTTAAGGGCTCCCATGTCCTAGAAAGATAAGTCGGTTTTTTTTGGACACTTTGGAAAGGGAAGCATCTAGTTTGGGGCACTTTCCCAGATCCCGCAGTCCTCCTTGCTGAAGGGAAACCTCATTTTCAGCCAAGGGGGAAAATGAAGCTTCTTCTCAGGATCAGCCCATTCCGCTAGGATGCGGTCTTTTAGGGACTGATAGACTGGAAAAGTCCTACCTTTTTTAGATTGCAACCCCTTATAAAGGCTATCATGTACCGATAGTTCAGTTTGCTCTTCTTTGATCCCTAAGGTTTCCCAGACCACTTTGAGTAACTCGTTAGTGTCCGATGCCGGAAACAGGTATCTGGAGGTCCTGAGCTCCCCTTCTTCCGCAGATTCGTCCTCCCCCGAATTGGAGGAAGAATCCCCGGATTTCACGGTCTCTCGACTGGTACCGCTCTCCGCATACCTGCGGGACGGAACCCCGGAAGGCCCTGGCAGGACAGGATCTCTGGGCAGGGAGGGCCAGTCTGATCCTGAATGACAGAGCGCAGAGATTGGAAGGTAGCTACCATCTCCTCTCTCATGCTGTCAAGCAAGCCCTTGAAATTCCCTGCAGATTTTTCTGCCACAAGCTTTTCTAAGCATGGCTGACAAAGCGGCTTTTTGTGTGAGGATGCTAATCTGTCACTGCAAGAGGCACACTCTTTGTACTTGGGACGCGAGCCTGCGGGCACGGCTAAGGGCTTCTCTTCAGGGTTTCTGGCCTGAAACAACAAAACACATAAGGTGTTATTAGATTTTTTGCCCCCCCCAGAGCCACTATGTCCCCTCAATGTACCCTTGCCACAATGGGCCCCACCACCAAAGGTACAGGGTAGGTTTAAAGTGCCATGTACTTGCCTACCTTAGAGCTGGCTGCAGAGGGATCCCCCAGATCAGTGGGTGCAGCAACAGTTGCAGAGTCTGCCGGCATGGTCGCTGACCGATGCGAAGCTCCGCTCTCTCTCTGCCCCCGCTCTGATTGCTCCCCCCGCGTTTGGTGTGCCACATGGTCCGGGTAGCTGGCCCTCTCTCCAGGGTCTGATTTGTGGCATGGCCGAGCACCTTCCTGCAGCATAGGGATAGCTCAGGACGGAACGCACGAGACTCCCCGATGACTAAGGCAGTACCTGACACCGGAACGCTGCAGAAGCACACCTTCCGCACCTCCTGCCGTAAGTAACAAAAATCGGATGGGGTGGGGTGCGTGGCCAATGCCGGCCGGGCTCACACTGCTTTGGAGAGGAAGGAGTTTGATGCCACTACCATCAGACCGTCAGAGTCCCTCCTTGAAGGCCGCTATGCCCCGGTCAGTTGGGGAAAAGCTCCGCTGGAGCCGTCACAAAAGGAGGATGGTTGTCCTCTTAAAAGAGGAAAACCTCGGGGCCGATTCACCCTAAAGCGTAGGACAGGATGGGGACTGCCCCAGGGATCTTGCACAGGTATCCCCAAGGCCGCTGGCCAAAGGAAGGAGACACCATGTGCAGTAGGCCCCTGCCACGTGCACGCAGGCCAATACAGAAAAAACAATAAAATATTCCCATGCTCCTGTTAGGCAGAGGAAACACAAATAACTGAGGTATGCTGGGGGTAAGCGCCCTTTTATTTGGTGTATGTGATGTGTTTCCTGTTTTAGGTGGGAGGAGACTATCTCTCAGATGCTGTCCTGGAAGATTACTTGGGAAAAATACAGTCAAACATGGTGGAGGTTCACTGATGTTTTGGGGTTGCTTTGCTGCTTCAGGCACTGGATGTCTTGACTGTGTGCATGGCATTATGAAATCTGAAGATTACCAAAGAATTCTGGGGTGCAATTTTGGGCCCAGTGTCAGAACGTTGGGTCTACATCAGAGGCCAATCATAGAGAAGGACGGGAGCTGCGTTCTAATCACACGCAGCACCTGTCCTTCCCCCCGGTAGCTACTTGGTACAGCCCCGCACGGAGCTGTACGTGCTGGCCGATTCGTGTGTGAATGAGGCCTAATAGATATGTGGATGGGGGGTTGTAAAGGGGTCATAGATATGTGGGGGGGGGTGGGGGGGGATAGTAGTTGTGTACAGCTATTTCATGCTTTTTCTTGTAATTAGACAAGTGGATTATAATGGGGAATATTACACTGTAATGTTCCCTATTATAATCTATTTCTCTGATTAAATGATTACAGGTAGGCATGTGATCTATCAAAGTTTGAGACTACGTTAGAATGTGTGACCAGTGACGTGGTCACACATTTTAACGTAATCTCGCCCAGTTTTTCGGTGGTGGAATAGGTGAAGAATTCCAACGCTTTCATTTTTTGGTGTAACTGTATTTTATTTTGAAGGCATGTTTAAATACAATTAAATTAAAATTATTAAATCAAAACAATCTAAAATATAAACAATCAACGTCCCCCCCTCAGCGGGGCTCGGTAAAATTGTCAAACGTTGACCGGTCCGCGGCGATAAAAAGGTTGGGGAGCACTGCCATAGAGCACGAGATCTCAGAACAGCAGTTGGGAAAAGGAACCCTTCCAATCGTGGAGACCTGGAGCAGTTGGCGAAAGAAGAGTGCTCCAAAATTCCTGTAGAGAGGTGTAAGAAACTCATTGATGGTTACAGGAAGCAATTGATTTCAGTTATTGTTTTCCAAGAACTGTGCTACCAAATATTATTGAGGGTGCCAATAATTTTGTCCAGTCCATTTTTGGAGTTTTGCGTGGAATGTGTCAGATTTGGCTTTTTTTTCCTCCACTTTTTTGTGTCATACCAATACAAAGAAATAAACATGAGAATGCCAAACATTTGTAATTGCAACAATTTTCTGCGTAAAGTGGTGCATTATCTGACAGAAATGCAGAGGTGCCAATATTTTTTACCATGACTGTATACAGTATATATATCTGTGTAGTCCAACTGGCCGGAACCCTAAAGAATATTTAGGGTCCCCCCCAAGTAGTTATAAGGGTCGTTCCCCTGTGGAGCAGACCCACTCAGGTGAAACTGAAATCCATTGGAAACCTCACCCGACAGTGGGAGGAGAACTGGTGAAATTAAGGAACTACAGAGGAGTCCCTTAGGCCTTGTTCACACCAAGCGCGGAGCAGATCCGGACCAGAGCAGGTGCAGACCGGATCAAAACTGCGTCCAATGTATTCCTATGGTATTTTGACCTCCAGTTCACATCGCAGCGTGCGGATCCAGACCGGATGAAAAAAATGCGGCAAGCCCTATTTTACCTGCTCTGGATCTGGTCTGGAACGCATCAAAAATGCATGCAAGTGCCTGAAAGCCCATGTTAAACTTTAAAAAAAATAAAAAAAATTTTTTTTAACCAAAACCGGCCCTAAACGCGGCACAACCCACTGCACTGCGTGTGCAGAAACCTGACCGGATCTGGTCTGCATTTGGTGTGAACAAGGCCTTAATAGTTCTGTAAAGGCAGCACCAGCGTCTGCTATAGTATAGCTGTCTCTATATTCAGCCTTTTATCATAATAATAATTATGAGTTGTCTTAGCCAGGTGGGATAAAGTTACAGCATATCCGCTTTTTTGTTTAATCAGCGTATGCCAAATACCTAGAGCCCTATCTGGTTTTAACCATAGAGGGAAAAATTAGGCTCTTGCGATAGAGGGAAAAATATAGCACAGTGTAGCCCAAGTGGCAGGAACCTCAAAATTGTCTGTAGATTTCCACCCATGCAGTTAGAATGGTCAATCACCTGTGGAGCTGACCCATCCAGGTGAATTAAAATCTATTGGAAAAAACTCACCGGAGCAGTGAGAGAAAAAATGGTGAACTTGAGGAACTGCAGAAAAATTCCCTATTACTTCTGCAAAGGTAGCACAGGCGGCTGCTATAGTATAGATGTTGGGCAAGGATCTCTATATGTAGCTTCTTATCACAGCAATAAAGGCCATGGCATATCCGATTTGTTTATTTGGCATATGCTAAACACATAGAGCCTTATCAGGTTTAACCCTACTGGGAAAGCAAGGCTCTTATGCTATAAGGACAAAATATAACAGTGTAGCCCAATTGGAAGGAATCTTTCTAGATTGCCTGGAGATTTCCACCAGTGCAGACAGCAAGGTCATACACCTGTGAAGCAGCCCCACCAAGGTGAAATTGAAAACAATTAGGAAAACCTCACCCAATACCGAATACATAGGGTAAAGGTGGCCATACACTCTACAACCATCGCAAGACTTTAGTCTTGCGATGGTTGTACAGGGATTAAAAAAACGTACGATCTGCCTATCTTGGACAGGCAGATCGCACTCTCGATCATCGCAAGCCCGCCCCCCTTAGGGGCGGGCTTCCAATGAACGCAATGCTGAACGGGCAGTGTGCGCACACCGGCCCGTTCGGCATTTGTCTTCCAAGCACCGTTCTAACCAGCCGAGAATCGTACGATTCCCGGCTGGTTTTCGAACATGCTGGTTCGACAGAAGACGTGCGACCGTACAGTAGAAACGGTCGCACGTCTCCGTTCACACTGCTCGATTATCGTACGAAAAACCGATCGCATTCGATTATCGTACGATAATCGTGCAGTGTATGGGCACCTTTTAACCTGGTAAGACTCTATTGGGAAAGCAAGGCTCTTGTGAACGAAGGGCAAAATATAACAATGCAGCCCAATTGGCAGGAATCGCTCCAAATTGTCTGGAGATGTCCACCAGTGCAGACAGCAAGTTCATTCACCTGTGGAGCACAAGAAAAAAAGGTGAGTATGGAACACAATACCACCCATCTGCAAACCTTGTAAATTGAACAATTGCCTGCCTCTCAAGGTAAAACAGGGTGAGCCACCCACCACCCCTATATCTCAACATATCCAGTAAAAAACAGGCAATAGGAATAAAAATAATCTATTGCGTGTCTTAGCACCAAAGAAAACATGTCTTGGGTTACTACATACCTAGTCCATCGGTTTCACTGGTAAGTTGTCTGCAGGCATAAGAACATGGCTGAGCACCGCAAAAACCACCGCATTATCTCCAATCGAGAGTGGCCCTGCAATCTCAGGCCTCCATGAGACTAGCTCTGCTAGGAATACCTTCCAGTAAAAGGCGTGACAAAAAAGTGTACTCCCTAACCCCAGCAATATGTACACAAGAGGGGAGAGTGCAGGGGAAGCCCAAAGAAAAAGGTGAAACAGCCAGGCTGTCCTAAAAAAAAAAGAGACTGCCAGGATCTGTCCCCAGCCCCTGGGGAGCCAGATCCTACCTGTATGAGAGCTATATAACAATGGACTCTCTCCCATGTATGCCACTCTCAGGAAATATGCAGATCTGGCAGAAAGGCTTGGTTCGGGATAAAAACAAGTTGTCAATGCAGGAAGCACATCTTAGGGTGTGTTCGCTTCTGCTGTCAGGGTCTTATCCTCTCAGGCCTATACTTAGGCCAAAAAAGGGAAGGGCCCAGAGCTTGCCACCCGAGACCAAGCTGCACCCACGTGAAGAGAAACCCACTGAGAGGTGCATAAACCAAGCCAAGTACCCTTTGCCCCGCCGAAGCAAGTAGGGTACAGGTAAGGGGGACTTGTCAACACTAGACCCACCTACCTTGGAGCTGGCACCTTGAACCCCCAGAATAGAAGCAGCCGATGATGAAGAGTCAGACGGCGTGGCACACCCCTTGCTGGCTGGACTCACGCTCCTGCCCCACTCCTGGCGCCCCTCCTTGCCGGTGTGGATTGCCGACAAGGTGCAGTATTCATCTCCTGCTGTGACCAAGTTCTGCCACTGACCAAAGAGCCCAACAGATCATCTGTCAATTTCTCTAGCACAGGGGTAGCAAACCCCCGGCCCTCCAGCTGTGGTGAAACTACAAATCCCATGATGCATCTCTCTTCAGGAGTCGTGGCTGTGAGAATCTTGCAATGCCTCGTGGGATTTGTAGTTCCACCACAACTGGAGGGCCGGAGGTTTGCTACCCCTGCTCTAGCAGCTCACTCTGGGGTACTCAACTAGAGTCACTATGCCAGCGAGGATAGTCACCATCTCCTTCAATTATGGAGGGAAATCTCTGGAAAACAGTTTTTATAAGGACTCAAAAGGGAACCAGTCTTAGGTAAATGTCCCATGCATTGGGCCCTCCAGGTCTACTGTCCCAGTGAGTGAGAGCTGCACGGCACCGGAGGCCCCTGCTATCTAGCATGTGGGCCTGGAGTAAAATAACAAACGCTATGCTGCTCCTGTTCGCCCGGAGGAAACAAGTACTGAGGTGGTTAGGAGGGACCGTTCCTTTTATTCTAATTGTGGATGATTTGTTTCCTGTTTCAGGTGGGTGAATCTCTTCTCTGCCCTGGAAGATGATGCAATAGTGGACCTAGAAGCTACAAAACTCCTTTTTTAGTTCTCCAAACAGCACAAAAAATTACTAGTCTTACTGAGAAGACATCTAACTAGTGAAAAACCTCTTCCCCTGGATTCTTAGGGTTTTCACCAAAAGAAGGCAAAATGATCTCTTGAGAACTATGAAAAACTGAAATTGCATTAGGCAAAAAATAACTGATCTGGTCCAAGAATTACCCTATCCGGTAAGATGAAAATATATGGATCTTTGATTGACAAGGCCTGTAAATATCCTACTCTTCTAGCTGATGTAACTGCTAAAAGAAACGCCATCTTAAAAGACAACCATTTTCAGGAGGCTATTTCAATAGGTTCAAAAGGATTCTTAGTAATACCTCTGAAAACTAACGAAAGATCCCAAGGGGGAAAAAAGGATCCTCTGCTAGACTGATATCTAGATAAACCAAGAGAGCAGAAATCTGCAATCTCAATGTACAAACTGCCAAGTGCTTGTCTACCCAGTCTTGTAAAAAGTCCAAAATACCCGGGACTGAAGGAATTGAAATCCTTTGTTATACTTACCGCTAATGGTATTTATGAGAACCTTCCAGGACGACAACCTGAGAGATGATTGGCTCTAGACATGTAAACAACAAAAACATTTGTTTCCAAACGAAACTAATTAAAAGGAAAAACGTTTTCATTTGTTTCGTCAAAGGAAACAAATTTGTATGCTGTTTCGGATTCGTAGGCAACCAGCCCCCGAAACCGCACTAAAACTGCAGAACGAGCAGCGGCCATATCGGTCGCTGGCGTGTTCTGCACATTTTGGAGTAGATCTTGGTATACCCCAAGATGGCAGCGCCAGCATGTTTGAGCGCCGCCATCTTGGTGTATACCAAAATCTACTCCAAAATGGTGGCGCGCATGCGCAGAACGCGCCACGAACCGATATGGCTGCAGACATCACACGCTCCCCCTTCAAGATGGCGGTGGGCATGCAACGTTCTAAAAACGAATTTATGTATGCCCAAATATCGTTTTAGTATATTCGGGCATATATTAAATTCGTTATTTCGGATTAGGACGAACCGCCGAATCAACTGATTTTCGTTGATTTGCAGGTTGTACGTGTCTAATTGGCTCCTCCTTCTACAGGAAACACAATTAAACAGTTTAAAAATCCCTCCCACCCCCTCGTCCCTCAGTTGAGATAAAAGTAGACTACCTCCACCAGTGCACGAGGGGAAAAATAGTATATCATAAAACCATCATTAACCATATAATAGGGTGGGAAAGTAGGCTTGTCGTCCTGGGAGATTCTCAGAAATACCATTACCGGTAAGTCTAACGAAAGATTTCTCCAATCATCTTCCAGGACGCATCCTGAGAGACTTGACAAGCACACCAACAAACCTAACGCTAGGTCTTGCTGCGAAAACACTTCCACGCTGTAATGTTTGGTGAAGGTGTCCTGTCTTGCAGGTCTGCATATCTGATCCACAGAAGCCCCAGCTCTCTCTGTCCACGAGGTTGCTAGGGACTTCGTAGAATGAGCTCTCACTATTCTAGGTACCTCTTTACCTTCTAATTTATAGACATAAGTAATGGTATGTCTTATCCACCTAGCTATTGGGGCTAGGTGGATAAGAAGCTTGCAAACCCTTTTTTACCCTGAAAAACAGGATAAAGAGATTACTGGATTTTCTCAAAACCCTTGTGACTTCTAAATATCTCAGACACCTTCTGACATCCAAGGAATGGAACGCTTCTTCCCTAGGACCCTGAGCATTCTCACAAAATTAGGGTTTTGTCTCTTGGGACCTGTGGAAAGAGGAAGACATTTTAGGTACTGTAGGTTTACCGGATCTGGTGAAAAGACTCTATCAGGAAGGATAACCAAATAAGGATCCTTAATGGACAAAGCCTTTAGTTCCCCAACCCTGCTGGCTGAAGTAATAGCTAATAAAAAAGCCAGCTTAAGCATTACCCACTTAATGGGTACGTCAGTAATGGGTTCAAAAGGAGCGTTTGAGAGCCCTGCTAGCTCTAAGAAAAAATTCCAAGGAGGAGAAACTTTACTCTGAATAGGACAAGAGCGCACAATGGCCCCCAGAAATTGTTTCACCAATGGTTCCTCCAGCAATTTCTTTTTAAGAAAAACAGATGGAGTGGATAACTGCTCCTTAAGGGTGCTAAGGGCCAGATCTTTATCAAAACCCTCCTGCAAGAAATCCAAAATTAACGGAATTGAAGGAGAAACAATATTTCTACTTGGACACCAGGAAGAAAAAGTCTTCCAAACCTTACTATAGATTTTTCTAGTGAAAAAGTAGCTATTACTTCCTACTAGTAGGGAGTGTGTCTATTACCTTTTCCGAACAACCTTTCTCTCTTAACAGCTTCCTTTCAAGAGCCAGGCCGTCAATCGAAATAAATTGGGGATCGGATGTGAAAGAGAAGATCCTTTCTGAATGGGAGATTCCATGAAGGAAGAACGGATTTAGTTTCTGAAAAATCTGAGAGATCAGAGAGGGGGGAAGAAACGCATAACCCAGACTGAACACCCAATTCTGGGCCAGCGCATCTACACCCAATGAACCTTCTTCTCTTCCTCGGTAACAGAAAGCTCACACTTTTCTTTTGCCCCTGTTTGCAAATCAATCTATATCTGGTCGACCCCATCAGTCAATTAACACTTTGAATACGTCTTAATGCAGCTCCATTCGCCGTGTTGAATGGGTTTCCGACTCAAGATGTCTGCCTTCACATTGCATACTCCTCTTATGTGCACAGCTGAAATAGACTGGACATTCTCTTCTGCCCAAAAGAGAATTTTCTGTGCCACTCTCAGTAGGCTTGGAGATCTGGTGCCACCCTGACGATTCAAGTTATCTGTACCTGTTCCATGTATTGTGAATTCCGCTCGCAAATTGCAAGCACTCGTTGGTCAACGCGGTCACCTGACGGCACTGACCAATGAGAAGTGCTTCTTAGCACTGCTAAATACGGTTTTGGTTAAAATTATTTTTTTGTATCAGGACAAGTAGATTGTCATGAGGGACAAGTAGATTCGGCCCCCGCTTTAGTCCTTGGACAACTAGTTTTTTCTAAAATTTCCACACCCCTGTAGGCTATTGTGGTGAAGTTGTCCGAAATGGGCTGATGGTCTGAAAAGCAGTCAATGCCTACCAAACTGCCAAAAGTTGTCTTACATTTGAGGATGCTTCACTCAATCTTTGGGGCCAGACCACTGAGCTTGATGCTCCTGGACATGTGCTCCCCAGCCCCATGAGCTCACATCCATAGTAACTCTGACTGAGTTGATCTGATAACATAACCTGCCCTCTTTCAGTCTCTCTTCGACTGTCCACCAATCGAGAGACCTGCGAACTTCTGCCGGTAACTGAACAGTGTGATCCATAGATTCCTTTTTCCTGTCCCGCTGAGACAACAGGAAAATCTGTAAGGGCCTCGCATGTAGCTGAGCCCAATTCAGTGCTGGGATAGAGGATGTCATAACCCCTAAAACGTTCATGATTTCTCTGAGAGAGAGATACAATCTTTGGCCATAACCTGTTGAGACAGATCTAGAATCTTGCAATTTTTTTCTTCTGTAGGAAACATCCTTTCAGTTACTGATTCTATCCGATAACCCAAGAAGATTATGGATTGGGTAGGGGTTAGGGAGGACTTTTCTATGTCAAAACCACCCCAGTTTTTCCAGTAATTCCTTGACCTTTCGCAGACTCTCCAACACTTCCATCTCTGAAGATGCATAAATTAAGATATAGTCCAGATAAGGAATCGGGAAGAGACCCTGAAGACGCAAGGCTGATATGGCTTCCGCCAAAACCTTTGTTAAAAATTCTGGGAGATGCAGAAAGGCCAAAGGGAAGAGCCTGGAATTGCCAGTGAGAAGTTTCCTCCGGTGTTTGAATTGCAAACCGAAGATATTTCTGATAAATTGGTATGTGCATCCTTCAGATCCAGATTGATCATGAACACTAAGTTGATGAGAATTTTTCGCGCTGAATAAATGCTTTCCATGCCAAATTTCTTGAAAATGAAGAATTGATTTAGCTTTTTCAAGTTCAGGATCAGTCTGAATATTCCCCTTGGCTTGGAGACTAGAAACACATGCAAGTAAAAACCATGAAACAACCAATTTTCCGGAACCAGAACCAACACGTTCTGTGGTGCCAGCATCTGAGCACAATCTTTCAAGGCCAAAGCTTTTACACAATCTTTTGGCAGTCTGGTCAGAAAAAAAGGTGCGAGGGGGAACAGAAAAAAACTCCAGGTGATAACCTGTTCTTAAGAGATCCAAAATAAACTGACTCTCTGTAACCTTTTCCCAATGAGGAAGAAACTGAGGAAAGCTTCCCCCCTGCCTTCTTTGCCCAGTAATTTTTTTTTATTTTAATATGTTTTTATTATCGTTATTTCACTTAAATACAATACACTTTTACATAATACATATATATATATATAAAAGAAAAAAACCATATATCCTCTCTCTATCTATCCCGTGGCATAATTTATACATAACTCTAATTAAAACATCTGCTCCATTTCCAACATCCTTTATTTCAACCTTCGCTACCACACAACTTCAACCGAATCCATCTCTACTCTCATCCCACATTCCTACTACTACTCACGCCTTCTTCTGGGGAAGGGAGAGGGAATTTAACTTTTTATACCCCTCTAGTGCTATTTTCTCTACCCATATTCAACTTCAATCCTTCCCTTCCTCCTCCTCTATGTGTATTCACTCTATTCTTTTTCTAATATGTCTTATAGACAGTCTACTCCCTTCGTCATGTGTGCTTACCTTAGTCATCAAATCTACTCTCCTCTTACCTTTTAATACTAGTGTTCTTATTCTTTCTGTGGAAAAAAAAAAAACCACTCCAAAAATCGTGTTTCATTACCAGACTATGTATGTGCCTAGCCACATTCACTTTACACCTTTAACTTCACCCCATATATACTTATACTCCTATTCTACGTGTAATCTAATTAATACCCTTCAAATCTTGTGTCATATACAACCCTTATGTGATTTCCTCCTCAATTTTACCTTTCAATTTCCCCCATTGTGCACTCTCACCTTTTCTACCTTCCCTTCCTCTTGTCCTCTTCTCCCCTTCCTCCAGAAGACATTCATCCCTCCTTACAATTCTACCACTCAGAGGTCACAGATCTAGCTTATTATCTTAACGTTCTATCCGTAGTTCAATCCTTTACTCTTGGCCATATATTCATTGCCCTTCTATGAATTCGTTATTCCATCCTTTCAATGTCCCTTTTCACCACTCTATCTTCTCTTAACGCCTACATGGATTCCTCCATCCGCGTATACATTTCCCATTTTCCCCAGATCTTATGGACCTCTCCTTTTTATCTAGATCAGTGGTGGCGAACCTTGGCACTCCAGCTGTGCCAAAACTACAAATCACAACATGCATCTGACTCGGAGTTATGTCTGTGGCTGTCAGAGCCTTGCAATGCCTCATGGGACTTGTAGTTCCAAAACAGCTGGAGTGCCAAGGTTCGCCACCACTGATCTAGATCCTTTGCACTTAGTTCCTCCATATATCTTATTTCTCCCATTGTACTAGTCCAATTCTCTAATGTAGGTGGTGCCATTGATTTCCATCCCCGCGATATGCAAACTCTAGCTGCAACCAATACAAATCTTAGGATATCACTTTTTATCTTTTTTGGAGATCCAGGTATGAATTACAGTATAGCCATTAAAGGATCTTTTTCAAAAAAAATTTCCTCTATGGCGTTGTAAATTCCAAATACAGATTCCCAGAACGGTTGCAATCTAGGACAACTCCACCAAATATGCAAGTAAGTCCCCTCCTCTAGGGTGCATCTCCAACATCTATCTGTTAAGTCTGGGTTTATATGTCTGATACCTTCTGGGCACCTGTACCATCTAGATATTATTTTATAGTTCTTTTCTTGGTGAAAGGAAGATGTAACAGAGCTATGTGTCATATTAAATATTCTTCCCCACTCTTCATCTGATATCTTGTTCCCATCTTTTCATATATTTAGTATGTCCCTTATCTTCCTCTACCCTCAATATACCATACACCACTGACAGTGTGGGTGACAGGTGTTTCTGATACACACAATTTCTCAAATGGAGTAAATGTCCTATTGAGAGTTTTATATGTCCTCAGATGTCTAATATAATCTGATAGTTGTACTGCCTCCATCCATAACTTCCCGTTGTTCTGTCTTTCTGGTCTTAAAGCCATTTTCAGTTCTTCTCTACCTGGTTCTAATATTTGCTATACCTGTATATGTGGAGTATTCTCTGTATCTAGTAGTGAAATTGCTTGCATACCTGGCGGATATTGTGGATTATCCAGAATAGGAGTCAAGGGCCTGGCCTTGATGATAATTTATATTTAGTTGCGTACCTGTCCCATATTCGTAGCACCGATTGTACCAAGAAAGGCAAAGTTGTCGTCTGTGGTCTACTCTCCACTGACAGCCAGGGGAGATTCCTCAAGGGTACTGGGGAAATATCAGCCTCCAATTTGACTACCCCTTTATCTTGGCCCCCATGTATCCAGTCCAATAGCCTAGATATTAAGATTGCTTTATGGTAGAGTGCAAAGTCTGGGATTTCCAATCCTCCTCTTTGTTTTGATCTCATCAGGACTTTTGCACTTATTCTAGGGGTTTTATTTGCCCATACAAATTTCATTGCTGCCGATTTTTATTTTCCGAAAAAAGGATTCTGGCAGGGAAATGGGGATTATCTGGAGTCTATATAATATTTTAGGAAGGATATCCATTTTTAGGACATTTACTCTACCTATCCATGACAGTCGTAGACTATTCCATGTAAGGAATTGAGCAAAAATATTATCTATCCAATCTCTAAAATTAATGACATATAGTGTATTAAGTTCATTAGGAATATTAACCCACAGATATACAATATATTTAGCCTGCCATCTAAATGGGTAGCTATTTTTTATACTAGTCTTAACTTTGTCTGTTAGGGATATATTTAAAAATTCGGATTTAGATAGATTTATTTGAAAATTACTCGGATCACCGTAGTTCTTCAGTTCTTTAGGAATATTAGGTATCGATATTATTGGAGAGGTTATTAAAAGGAGTAAGTCATCTGCATAAAATGATATTTTATGCTGTTGTGTTATAGTGGACATGCCTTTAATCGCGGGATTCTTCCTAATAGATGCTGCTAGTTGTTCCATTACTATAACATATAATAAAGGTGAAAGGGGGCATCCCTGCCGAGTGCCGTTGAATATTGGGAAGGGGGTGGATACCTCCCCATTCATTCTGACCCTTGCATTTGGGTGTGTATATAATGCCATCACTTTAGATTAAAAAAATTCTCCCACTCCCGCTTGTGCTATGGATTCTCTGAGAAATGTCCAGTTTACTCTATCAAATGCTTGCACAGTCATTTATTATCTTTATTGGAGGGCTCCGAAGTATTAAAGAGCAAACCAACTTTTTGGAACAAGAAGGGTCCTATAGGGAAGCCCAAACAAAGATGCTTAACACATGATAAAAGACCTTTACACTACACACAATAGTGCCCCATTGCTTACCAGACCCTTGGATTTCTGCACCGTCCCCACTTGCCTGCCTTCTTCCTCCATAGCGGCAGTAGCGGGGATTCCTCACACTGTCCTGGGTTCTCGTACTACTAGACAAATCTCGTGGCTGGACCGGCGCCCTGCAGAGAAGCACGCAGCAGAAGTGATGGATCGACACTCATGACCGGAAATGACGCCGTGAACCCAGAAGGAAGCTTGAGCTGTGCAGCTCCATCCCCAGCCAAACACTGCCGCCGAACACCGGCCCAAACGGCCACCGCAAGGCAGCATGAGATCCCAGTACCTTCTGCTGTAAGCGGGGAACAGAAAAGGCAGAATGTCAGAGGCCTCAGGAGTCAATCTTGTAGACAGAGGAGATGATCACTTTATACACTTCCATGTGGTACCATTTTCATTGTTCTACCATACTTTGTCGAGAAGTTACGAGGCATCATGATCATCAGATACCTCTTTCCCTTGTAGGCAAATATACTTGCCTTTGTATAAATCTTTATTGTGAAATATCTTGAAAAACTTTAGACAACCAGCATCTTTATCACATGTTTTCTAATTCATCTAATCAAAATATGTAAGAATTTACACTTTATCTCAGAGGTTGATAATCTCCCAAAATTTGTAGATCAGTGCAATCTGTCAGAATATTGTCTACTCCTCTTATGTGGACTACCAGAATGGAAAGAACATTTACCTCTGCCCAAAGCAGAATTTCCTGCGCCACCTCTAGCAAATTGTGCGATCTGGTGCCCCCTTGATGATTTAGATACGCTACTGATATAGCGTTGTCTGATAGTATCAAAACCTCATCCCCTAAGAACATGCTAAAATGCTAACAGAGCTTCTTTCACCACAGTGAATTCCCTTAAATTGGAAGAGGCTGACCTCAGAGTCTGCGACCAGGTCCCGTGTGCTTGCATTCCCCGAGTATGCCCCCCCACCCAACCCCAGGAAGTGTCAGAAAGCCAGAGTTCGAGTGTCGCCGTCTGCGAATGCGCCTGTTGCGGACCATAGAGCCGTAATAGGAGCGGCGTCTTTGCGTGGACGTGCGCGTGTACGGGTGCGTCATGCGCGTGTTTGTGCGCACAGGCGCGCGCCGACGTTCATTTGAACAATTGAGGCCAACTGAGCTATAAAGGCTGTGTTCAGCTATCCTCCTATGCTGTCAGATCGTCAGCTTTCTGTGTTCTGTGTTCCTGTATTTTCTGTATCCTGATTACCCGTTACTGACCCGGCTTGGACTACCCTCTGTTGTTGCTTGCTCCCTGAAGACCCCGGCTTCTTTTTGACCTTGATTCTGCCTCACCCCTTGTACTACGTTGCTAGCTCGTTGATGACCTCGGCCTGCTTGACGATCCTTCTGCCTTGTGTGCTTCCTCAGCTCATCTGATCTAGAGCCTTCTTGCTCCTCTTCGGTGCATCCACATCCTGCTTCCTGCCCGGATCTACGCACTTCATCTCATCTCGCAGACGCAACAGGCTAACCAGCCTCTGGCACCCTTGCCCCTCTGTGCCCCGGCGCCCCTGTAACCAATCCAGGTGTTCTGGGACCGGAGCTGTGATAGAGGCCACCCTCGTCAACTCAGACTCCCCCATGGTACGTGACAGGAAGTGGCATATGTGGTGATATTAATTGGGGACAACTGATACCAGAGTCTCTTCCCTGCCGATGTTTGTGGCTCCAACCACCAGAGGACAGACTCTCAAACATTTAGAGGCAACTGCACTCTCTGTTACAATGATTCTTTCTGGCGATCCGACTGAGACAAGTGAAATGTCTGCAGAGGCCTGGAGTGTAACTGGGCCCAGGTTAGTGCAGGGATTGAGGAGCTCATGACCCCCAGAATCCTCATAACCTCTCTCAATGACCGGGACTCTGCTGAACAGGCTTGTTGAATCAAAGAAAGAGTATTTAATATTTTGTTTTTGTCTGTCAAGAAGATTTATTGAGACTGAATCTGATACCCCAGAAAAATCCAGAATTAGGCTGGAATCAAAGAGGCTTTCTCTAAATTTAGAATCCACCCAAGCTTTTCCAGCATGTCCCTGACTAACTGTAGATCCTGCAATACTTCCCCCAGTGAAGGGGCAAACCAAAGAATTGATAATGAAGAAGCCCCTTCTCTGTCTGTACCACAAAGCTCAGACACTTCTGATGTTCTAGGTAAATGGGTACATGAAGGTAAGCGTCCTTTAAGTCCAGAGTGATCATGAACACGTCCTTCTGTAACAGCCTTCGAATAGAGTATATGCTCTCCATTCTGAAGCTCTTGGTTACTAGGTAACTGTTCAATCACTTCAGATTTAGGATCATTCTCAACTTTCAAACTCCAACAGCTATCACTCTCTTTAAGAGAGAGAATATACTGATTTCTTGTAATCTCTGTCCATATGGCTCCCCCTACCTCCAACCTGGCGTCATTTTGAATCCTTGGCAGAGAATTCAGTTCAGGAGTAGTAAAGAGCAGGCCCCCCTTCTGTTTACCTCTATTGAAGGGCCACTTCTTTTTCTGCTCCTGGGTTTTACCTCCCATCCTACTGCCGTCCTGGGGTTCACAGAATTTACAAAAAAAAAAATCTCTTAGGTTTTAAAGGAATTTTTTACCCTTCTTGGAGGATATGGCTAAAATGTAATCTAATCCGAAAAGCAAACCACCTTCAAAAGGCAAACCACAGTTTAGATTTGGATGCAATATCACCATCCCAAGATTTTAACCAAACTGCTCTTCTGGCTGAATTAAACAAGGGCTGCTGACGTAGCAGAAATCCGAACTGATTCAGCTGCTGCCTCTGCTAAGTAAGAAAAACCCTTTCCTACCACAGAAAGACTCCAAAATCTGTTCTGTGGGGGTCCCCAGGGACATGTGCTGTAACACCCTATCCAGCCACGAATCCATGTTTCTGGCCACACAAGTGGCAGCCAGGCCCGTCTTTAATACTGATTGGACCCTGGGCAAACATTTTCTTGCCCCCCCCAGGAATTTCTCTCACCTCCCCAACATCCAGAAAAAAGATAGATCATAGACTTCTCTCAAAAAAACTTTGACTGCAGGATTTCAAACCGATTGCAAGCTCAGCCGTTTATATTAGGGATGCACCAATATATATCGGCCGCCGAAACATATCGGCCGTAAATGCCACTTTTGGCATAATGCCAAAAGTGCCATTTCCCCTACCAGGGCTATGTGGGGTCTTTCACTGCAATAGCTCTTGCAGTCAGCCTCAGCCCTTCCCCTTTTGTTCTATAAGCAATAGGGCTGTGAGGTGTCAACCTAAATGTCATGCACACTAGGAATACACAGCAGGCTCCATGCACTGCACCCCCTCCCCTTTCCCCAAATACTCAACTATGAAGCCCCCATCAAACCAGTCTCAGCGCATCAGCAGTGCAAACCCAGCAATCTAATATTGTTTTTGTGTGATTTGTTTAAGATAATGAGCCTCTTGGGGACCCACCCCAGACCAGTCACATCGGACTCGTCAGCCATGAATGGGCCCGGGGCAAGCGCCCTCTTTGCCCCGCGTTAAAGACGGCCCTGGTGGCAGCTAAAGCAGGAGCCATAGAGGATGAGCTAGCTTCCCGGGCTCTATGTAATAAAGCAAAGCTTCTGTTTTGCGATCCATTTGATCTTTAAGATTACCAGAATCTTCAAAAGACAAATCTGATTTCTTTGAAACCTGAGAGAGGGCGGCATCCAACCTAGGACATTTAAAAAAACCTTTCCTCATCCTCATTTCCAAAAGGAAATCTCCTTTTCCAGGATTTGAAAGCCGTAAACGTTTTCTCAGGATCCTTCCATTACCCTAGAACTAAATCTTTTATGGACTGATGTACTGGAAACCTACCTACCTTGAGTTTTATGTAGGCCCCTAAAAACCCTGTCCTGAGCAGACACTGGCTTGGGAGGATCTGGAATTTGTGACATATACAGCCTGCAAAAGGTAATCCATGTCATCCAGAGAAAATAAATGGACGAGTAGGTCTAATCGCTACTGTATCTTCCTCCTCCAAAGTCTCTCCTTCCTCTAAGGAGGCATCAGAAAAAACCTCAGACCATTGAGCTTCTCTATCCTCCCCTTGAGGTATCAATAAAGGGTCCTGATGCAACACTCTACCCTGAGAGGACCCTGAAGGCCCAGCAAAAACTATAGAGGAAGAAGTCATAGGCAAATTCTGAAAAGACGCTCTTAAATGACTGAACAGTTGCTACCATCTCAGAACAAATGCAATTCATAAAACCCTGCATCAAGCTAGAAGATTAATTTGCTGAACTCTACGCCCCTCTGACAAAGCCCGTTTGGGGAGAAACGTGTAAGAGTTTAGCGTGTGTTAGGATCGTGGTGTGGGCCCGAAGTGAAGAGGAGGACCTCCCTTGCAACCCCGTCTGATGACCACTGGGGTTGAGAACAGTAGGTTCAGGCAGGGGATGCACGAGTGCCGGATGCAGATCTTGAGGTCACGAGGTCTACTTGGTGACCTGGCAGAATAGCCGTCGTGCTTGAAGGGCTCAGCAAAAAGGGAGAGTTAGGTCTCGTTCACACCTAGGCGTATTGCATATCGCGCGACCGGCGTGCGTTTTTTACCGCGATTCGCGATAAAAAGTTGTGCGACAAATGCGCGTTTCCGAAGACTACTTGGCTGTATACCAATGGAAACGCACAACAAAACGGCCCAAAGTAGTACATGTACCTTTTCAGGCGTGGGCCGTTTTGTAGCGCGTTAGGGACGGGCGGAAATACGTCAAGGTGGGAACGAGACCATTGAATACAATGGGATTTATATTTTTGAGCGTTTTGTAGAGCGTTTGTCGAGCGTAGAACGCGCTACAAAACGTTCAGGTGTGAACGAGGGCTAAGAGACAAGCGGGGTCAAATAACGTGCGGGCAGCAGAGTACAAGGGGTTAACCAGAGAAGGGTCTAGAGACAAGCCGGGTCAATAACGTGGGGGCAGCAGAGTACAAGGGGTTAACCAGAGAGGGGTCTAGAGACAAGCCGGGTCAATAATAGGAAGGCACTGGAAACAGGAATCACAATGTGGAAGGAGCAGGAGCAAGGCAAGGCAAATCAGACAATGGGAACAGGCATAAGAGCACAGCAGAACCATCCAGTGCTGGCTGAAGATCACCCAGCACTGAATGGGTGTCCTGCGGTGGTTTATATAGACCGAGGACGTGCTAAGGCGCCGGCGTGATGACGTCACCGCGTCGTATTGCCGCGATGACGTCACGCTGCGCGGGGCCGTCGTGCTTCTCCGGGCGCCAATCAAACGGGCCTTGTCTGTGTTGTTCCGTAAAAAAAGCTGAATGAGCCGTGGGCATGGATTGCCGACACAGGCTCCCAGGAGTTTTCTTCCATACCGTAACCCTTCCACTTGATAAGGTGCTGGCCAGCTCTACCGCGCCTGTGAAAGTCCAAGATCGCCTCTACCTCATACTCCTCTTCACCGTCCACCATGACAGGATTCGGGATGTCGGAGGAACGGTCGGAAAAAACCTCTGGGAAGATTGGTTTCAAAAGAGAGGTGTGGAAGACAGGGTGAATCCGGTAGACTGCTGGAAGAGTCAAACGGTAGGAGGCTGGATTAATTTGGCGTTCCACGGGAAAGGGCCCGATGTACCTGGGTCCCAATTTTTTGGAAGGACAGGCCAGTTTAAGGTTGCGAGTAGACAGCCATACTAGGTCTCCAGGTTGTAACGTCAAGTCCCCTCTGCGGGAACTATCATAAGCTCTCTTGGCCGTGTCCTGGGCTTTGGAGATCGCCCGTTGGAGCAGGAGGGTGTTGTCGAAGGCGAGTGAGAACCTGTCTCACATGATTGCGATGGAGATCCAGGGAAGCCGAGAAGATGAGGATGTCATCGAGGTAAACAATGACGAAGAGGTCCAGGACATCGTGGGAGACATCATTCACCTGTGGTGGAAGAGGGTACTAGGTTCCACCTTTTTCAGAGCAGCTTGGGGTATAATTATTCACATTTATTCTTACTTTATTAATTTAATTAATTTAACTTATTACTAAATTTTATTTTTCCAGAAGCGCAGATTTATTTGTTCACAATCATTCACCAGGTGTTGGAAGGTGGCCGGGGCGTTACAGAGCCCGAAGGGCATGACAAGGTACTCATAGTGCCGAACCGAGTACGGAAGGCCGTCTTCCATTCGTCCCCCTCCCGGATCCGCACGAGATTGTAAGCACCCCGTAAATTCGAGTTTGGTGAATACTGTCACGGAACGTAATCGCTGGAACAATTCCGGAATTAATGGAAGAGGGTAACAGTTTTTAATGGTAATATTTATTGTTCAGTTCCCGGTAATCCACACAGGGGCGTAGAGTGTGATCTTTTTTCTCTACAAAGAAGATTCCGGCCCCCGGCCGGGGACGTGGATGGCCGAATGAAGCCTTTCTTCAGTTTATACTCGATGTATTCCCGGAGGGTGTCTAGTTCGGGCTCGGACAATGGAAAAATGCGTCCAAAGGGAATAGCTGCACCGGATAGTAGGTCGATGGGGCAATCATAAGCCCGATGAGGTGGAAGGGTATCTGCTTTCTGTTTGTCGAATACATCGAGGAAGTCGTGGTGGACATGGGGAACCCTCTGACGTAGCTCCAGGTCTGGGGCCGGTTGGCAAAGTGACAGGCCCCGGGACCCCTCTGAGTGTGCACAGTATCGCTTACAGTAGGCCGAATTAAATGAGACAGTTCCGGACCCCCGATCGATGTGTGGATTATGAGCCTGAAGCCACGGCATTCCCAGAATGATTGGAAATAGGGGTGACGAGATGACGTCTAAACAGAGGAGCTCATAATGTCCAGAAGAAGTAGTTGTAGGGATGGGGACGGTTTCCTGGGTAACTGGCCCGGTGCTAGGGGGATTGCCATCTGCCAGATGAACCAATAATTCCTGGAGCTTGGGTTGCAGGGGGATCTGGTGCTGGAGGGCGAATCTGTGATCCAGGAAGCAGCTGCATGCCCTGGAGTCAAGGATGGCCTGGGAATGAAGAACCCTCCCGGGTAACTGAAAAGAAACAGGAACAACAAGGTGAGAGGAGATCCGCACCATCCCAGACTCAGGCGTGAGATTGAGGTGTGAACACTTACGGTCTTGTTGGGGCAGGTTCGTGCATAGTGTCCTGATCCTCCGCAGTACAGGCACAGATCCAATTGGCGCCGTCGCTCCTTTTCTCCTGGAGTGAGTGGGGCTCGCAGCAGACCAATTTGCATAGGTTCCGCAGGTTCCGGAAATCCCCCTGATGATGACGGTCGGTGGTTGGGTCCAAAAGCTGAAAAAGGTGCCGGGCTCCGGGGCAGCATCCAGGTGGGTCGGGGCTGGCCAGCCCTTTCCATCCTTTGTTCCCTGAGGCGTCGGTCAACCCGTGTGGCCAGGAGGATTAATTCGTCAAGGGCCTCGGGACTCCAACTCGAGCCAGCTCGTCTTTCAAGGGTTCAAGGGAGGCCATCTGCTGACAAAGCTCCTCCATGGAGGCCTCCTTTCGGGCCCACGAGTTTGGCTGGGTGATTCTGCTAGGATCGTGGTGTGGGACCGAAGTGACGAGGAGGACCTCCCTTGCAACCCTCTCTGATGACCGCTGGGGTTGAGAACAGTAGGTTCAGGCAGGGGATGCACGAGTGCCGGATGCGGATCTTGAGGTCACGAGGTCTACTTGGTGACCTGGCAGAATAGCCGTCGTGCTTGAAGGTTTCAGCAAAAAGGGAGAGTAAGAGACAAGCCGGGTCAAATAACGTGCGGGCAGCAGAGTACCAGGGGTTAACCAGAGAAGGGTCTAGAGACAAGCCGGGTCAATAACGTGTGGGCAGCAGAGTACAAGGGGTTAACCAGAGAAGGGTCTAGAGACAAGCCGGGTCAATAACATGCAGGCAGCAGAGTACAAGGGGTTAACCAGAGAGTGGTCTAGAGACAAGCCGGGTCAATAATAGGAAGGCACTGGAAACAGGAATCACAATGTGGAAGGAGCAGGAGCAAGGCAAGGCAAATCAGACAATGGGAACAGGCATAAGAGCACAGCAGAACCATCCAGTGCTGGCTGAAGATCACCCAGCACTGAATGGGCGTCCTGCGGTGGTTTATATAGACTGAGGACGTGCTACTGCGCATTCCGCCGGCGTGATGACGTCACTGCGCCGTATTGCCGCGATGACGTCACGCCGCGCGGGGCGTGACCCGCCTGGCTTTCTTGCATCTGCGCGGCCGAGACGTGCCGGTGGACGCCCTCTCTGTCTGCGTCCCCGCGAATTCCGAAAAACAAAATAAAGCAAAATCCGAATCAAAACGAAACTAAACAAAATTGTTGATGGTGCACATGTCTATTAAACATAGCGTATGTTTGAATGTCTGTACACAAGATTAAAAGGACATTTCCACCTTTGGAAGTGATTTTGAGTTTTTGGTGGTAATGTAGAGGTGCAGGGGGATGTACATGTGTGTGCATTCTCAGGAGTCTCAGGGCTGTTTTTCATACTTTATTTTATAGATTATTTTACAGGCCAGAGGCCTAGAAGTTCAAAATTCCCTCCACAATACAGACATTCCTTGGTTACCGACTTACCTGCTTTGCGACCACTCGCACTTACGACGGACGGCCGATTGACCTCCGACCTTGCGCGTCAGTGCGACATGTCGCTTGGCGGAAGTGATGTCCTCCAATCTTCACTGCGGCTCCCGATAAGTATTTTCATTGCCCGATGTACAGTACACTGTTCGGTACTGTACATCTGCAATGCTATACAGTACTGTACTAATACAGTACTGTATAGAGTTCCTCACTTAACGACCTGGTCGTAGGAACGGAACTCGGTCGTTAAGTGAGGAATACCTGTATCTTCAATCTGTCTCTCTCAGATGGTCGGGTTTCTTATCTCTAAACTGCAATCAGCTTATTCCCCTCCTCCCCTTCCCCTCAGTGCTCTGTGGAGAGACAGCAGGATGAGTCATAGTTCTGTGTGAGTGTTAGGAGAGAAGTCTATAGAACAGAACAAGTGAAAGGAGATTCTGTGTCTCTCTCAGATTTCCCCCTTATCCTGGGTCACATTTACTCTCTGCTGCCCCAAGTCCAGGTACGATAGTTGTGGGTGATCCCACGATCATACGATAATCGGCAGGCGTATGGGCAGCGTGCGACCGTTTCTACTGTAAAGTCGTACGACTTTCGTCTTCCAAGCACGCTGGAAAACCTGCCGAGAATCGTACGATTTTTGGCGGGTTGGTGGCGTGGTCGGAAGACGAATGCCGCACGGGCCAATATGTGCAAGCGCACACTGCCCGCTCAGCATTGGAATAATCTGAAGCCCTGCCCTCAGTGGGGCGGGCTTGCGATGATCGCAAGTACGATCTGCCTGTCCAAGATGGGCAGATCGTACGAGATTTTAATGACCTTACAACCATCGCATAGCGAAAGTCGTGCGATGGTTGTAAGGTGTACGGGCAGTTTTAAGGTGGCCATACAGCCTACAACTTTTGTTGTACAGACATCTCAACTTCATTTAATTTTCCTAAAAATAGCCCATCATGCACAGACCAATGTAGTTCACAATTACGCTACTCAGCACCACCACCTGGCTGAGTTTCATCAATTGTAAGGACAGATTTTCGTTTGAGCATGTGCAGTTTTCATCTTGAAATTTTTGTAGTACAACAAAGTTTTCTAGCCTGCTTGAAAGACACAAATCTGCCAGTTGTACGGTAATTGAGGTTGTGCACTTCCCATCAACTGGCAGATTTTCTGACAAAAATGCAATCGCACACAAAAATCTCCAGATAATTGTAAGGTGTATGGGCACCTGTAGAATCTCATGTCACTTGTCCTGTTCTATAGACTTCTCTCTGTGTCCTGTGTCTCTCTCAGATCTCCCCCTTATCCTGGGTCACATTTACTCTCTGCTGCCCCAAGTCCAGGTTCCTCCATGTCCTCCCTCCCCCTACCATTCTTCTCATTTACACATATGACTGCTAGAACAGATAAAAAGACATTGGAGAAAATGGCTCAAAATTGGAGCAAACAGAATCAGGAGCAGTTGCCCACGGCAACCAATCAGCTTCTCTCTTCAGTTTGCTCCGTTAAGATTTGAAAATGAGAGAACCTGATTGGCTGCCATGCACACCTGCTCCAGATTTTGCCTGCTCCAGTTTCGATAGATCCCCCCACTGTGCAGTGTCACTGGGGATATGCGGGGTCACCGGAAATTGTTTGGTGTCACCGCACATGTGCTCTCCGCACATCTCCGGTGACCCCGCACATCTCCGGTGACACCATACAATCTCCGGTGACCCCGCACATCCTAGGTGACATCATACAATTGCCAGTGACCCCGCACATCCCCGGTGACCCCGCACATCTCCGGTGACACCATCAAATTTCTGGTGGCCACGCACATCCCCGGTGACACCGCACAGTGGGGAGATCTATCAAAACTGGAGCAGGCAAAATCTGAAGCAGCTGTGCATGGCAACCAATCAGCTTCTCTCTTTAATTTTCCAATCTTACCTGAGGAAACCGAAGAGAGAAGCTGATTGGTTGCCATGGGCAACGGCTCCAGATTCTGTCCGCTCCAATTTTGATCAATTACCCCCCAATGTCTTTTTATCTGTTCTAGCAGTCATATCTGTAAATGAGAAGAATGGTGGGGGGAGAGGAGCACATGGAGGAACCTGGATGTGTGGGGATCACCGGGGATGTGTGGGATAACCGGGGATGTGCGGGGTCACCGGGGATTTTCGGGGGTCACCGGGCATGTGCAGAGTTACCAGAGATTGTATGGTGTCACCGGAGATGTGCGGGGTCACCAGAGATTGTATGGTGTTCACGGAGATGTGCAGGGTCACCAGAGATTGTATGGTGTCACCGGGGATGTGCGGGGTCACTGGGAATGTGCGGGGTCACCGGGGATTTGCGGGGTCACCGGGGATAAGCAGGGTCACTAGAGATTGTATGGTGTCACCGTGGATGTGCGGGGTCACCAAGGATAAGCGGGGTCACCAAGGATAAGCAGGGTCACCAAGGATAAGCAGGGTCACCAGAGATTGTATGGTGTCATCGGAGATTGTATGGTGTCACTGGGGATGTGCGGGGTCACCAGAGATTGTATGGTGTCACCGGGATGTGCGGGGTCACTGGGGATGTGCAGGGTCACCGGGGATGTGCGGAGAGCACATGTGCGGTGACCCCGCACATCCCCGGTGACACTGCACAGTGTGCGGTGTCACCAGAGATTGTATGGTGTCACCGGGTATGTGCTGAAAGGGTATTTCTATATAAAATTACAAAAACTGATGAACTATGACTTGTACAGAAACTAAATCAAACTTTTCTGTGCAAGGGGCCAGGAGTCTGTGCTGGACAGATAAATGAATCAACCAAAATAGCCTATTGTGTACAAATTAAGCAATACACAAACAATACAGGAGAAACCCTTCAGGAACCAGCCTTTGTACAACCAAACTGATTCAAAGAGGTACAACATTGCAAATGATGTCTAAGGCCTGGTTCACACCTGTGCGTATTGCATAAGCGCGTCACACGCGCGTTTTCTTCCTGAAGTTTGGCGCGTTTTCATGTGCGTTTTTAGTGCGTTTTTTTACATTAGAAACGCGCGTTGCACGCGCGTTTTGGAGCGACAACAGAGGTATCCAATGAAGAAGAATTCCTGTTTTTCCGCAAGCGTCCAATGAAAAAGACTTCCTGAGACGCAGCATTTCCCTTTCCTGTATTAAAAAGACCTTTGTGGTGTGTGTGTCGGATTTTTGGCAGAGAGCAGTTTTGGATTATTTTTGCCATTATGGAGCTGACCATACGACGAAGGACTGCAGCAGTCGTTGCAGCACTGCGTCTGATAGCGTTGTGGAGAAGGAGGGATAGTAGGCGAAGATTCTGGATACATCCGATAATAGCCAACCGTGAGGAGAGAGGGCAATTTTGGGCTATGTTTCAGACACTACGTGGACATGAGGATAAGTTCTTCAACTACACCCGCATGTCGATAAAGAGGTTAGTACATAAACAATTGTTAGTGCTTATTGTTGTTCTGTCCCATTCCTTGTAATGGAATACATGTATATGTTGTTCATGTATTCATATTGCTAATTACTAGTATTGACCACAAACCTTTATATACATTTTCAGTTTTGATGAGTTACTGGGATTGCTGTCTGACAAGTTGGAGCGTCAGGACACCTTCATGCGGGACAGCATTCCACCTCCGGAACGATTGGTGATCACTTTGCGGTAAGTTATGTACATGACTCCTTTGTATAATTATAAAC
>NW_017306669.1:1237568-1254909 GCF_000935625.1 Nanorana parkeri | reverse complement strand
AGAGGTAAAACATTGCAAATGAAGTCTAAGGATTAGATAATCATAAAACCACAATTGACAATACTGAGAGAAACTTAACTTCAAGGTCAATAATTAGAAGTGTTTAATCAAGAAATCCAAAGGCTAAGGATATCACAACTACAAATGAAAAATTAACAAAAAACCCTTACAAACTCCAAGACAGTTAATCCACCCGATTGTTCCAAGAATGAGATTACCTAGGATTATTGTCTGAGGTTGAGTAAATCACCATACACATCCAAGGCTTACTCAACTGAATGCAAACGATATGAGTGAATCATACCAATCAACTACCATTTCTGAACCGATCAATTGGAAGAAAGTAAATAGTGGTTGGGGAGTCGCCAATACGAACAATGCTTTTAAACCATATAAAATACCATGGAAAGGAAGAGGAAGAGGAGGAAAAAGAGAGAGAAGGAAGAGTCTGAAGAAAACTTCCTGGATATAACAAAAGGACTGTCACTCATTGACGATTGCTAAGACTTAACCCTTGCTGCCTAAAACGAGCCATCATCTTATCCAATAAGACTCTGAACATTTTCTCTTGAAGGATTGGTGTGATATTGATTATATATGAAGAATTACTTTCTTTACTCCAAAATCATAGCGGTTCTTCTAATACTTTTTCATACCTTTCTCCATTTTTTCCTGAGATTGTATTGTGTATGGTTAAATTGGGTACAGATTTGTATGTAACTAGTTTGCTATTGTAGGTATACTAGCCTGTTTGCTTGTTGTCTCCATTAGACTAGTAAACCTATTATCTTCAGAAATCGTTAGGATCACAAGGGAATTTTTACTTTTGAGATACGTCTCTTTCTTTCCTATGGCCACGGAGAGTAAGAAACAATCTTAAAGGTGTCTAGGTATTTTTATTTTTCTGATAATTTATTTCCATTTATTTCTTTGATTGGGTATTTGAATTGTAATCACCAGTAATTTATGTTTTGTACAGAAATATATGATTATACTCGTATATTAATAAATTATTTTGATTTATTAGTGTAATTGGGAGATATTTATATATTGTGGTAAGAAATCACCATAAGCTCAAAGAACTCAGGGAAGTGGTTTGGGGTGTATTATCAAGTGTCTGAACTGAATTCATACTGTTTATTAAGTTATTTATTATTTGCCGTAATCGGCTGGAGGCACTGTCAATTAAATCTAAATATAATTCGGACACCACCCTATTATTAATATTTCACCAAGATTTTATACCACTCAATCACAACAGTGCGGGGTCACCAAGGATGTGCGGGGTCACTGGCGATTGTATGGTGTCACCAGAGATGTGCGAGGTCAGCAGAGATTGTATGGTGTCACCGGGGATGTGCGGGGTCACCGAAGATGTGCGGGGTCACCGGGGATGTGAGGAGAGCACATGTGCGGTGACACCAAAACATTTCCAGTGACCCCGCACATCCCCAGTGACACTGCACAGTGGGGGGATCTATCGAAACTGGAGCAGGCAAAATCTGGAGCAGCTGTGCATGGCAGCCAATCAGCTTCTCTCTCTCATTTTCAAATCTTAACGGAGCAAACTGAAGAGAGAAGCTAATTGGTTGCCGTGGGCAACTGCTCCAGATTCTGTTTGCTCCAATTTTGAGCAATTTCCCCAATGTCTTTTTATCTGTTCTAGCAGTCATATGTGTAAATGAGAAGAATGGTGGGGGGAGGGGGGACATGGAGGAACCTGGACTTGGGGTAGCAGAGAGTAAATGTGACCCAGGATAAGGGGGAGATCTGAGAGAGACACAGAATCTCCTTTCACTTGTTCTGTTCTATAGACTTCTCTCCTAACACTCACACAGAACTATGACTCATCCTGCTGTCTCTCCACAGAGCACTGAGGGGAAGGGGTACTGCTCGATTATCGTACGAAAAACCGATCGCATACGATTATCGTACGATAATCGTGCAGTGTATGGGCACCTTAACACTCACACAGAACTATGACTCATCCTGCTGTCTCTCCACAGAGCAGAGAGGGGAAGGGGAGGAGGGGAAACAGCTGATTGCAGTTTAGAGATAAGAAACCCGACCCTCTGAGAGAGACGGATTGAAGATACAGGTACTCCTCACTCACCGAGTTCCGTTCCTACGACCAGGTCGTTAAACGAATTGGTCGTTAAGTGAGGAACTCTATACAGTACTGTATTAGTACAGTACCGAACAGTGTACTGTACATTGGGCAATGAAAATACTTACTGGGACCCGCAGTGAAGATCAGAGGACATCACTTCCGCCAGGCGACATGTCGCACTGACGCGCAAGGTCGGAGGTCAATCGGCGGTCCGTCGTAAGTGCAAGTGGTCGCAAATCAGGTAAGTCGGTAACCGAGGAATGTCTGTGTTGTGGAGGGAATTTTGAACTTCTAGACCTCTGGCCTGTAAAAGAATCTATAAAATAAAGTATGAAAAACAGCCCTGAGACTCCTGAGAATGCACACACATGTACATCCCCCTGCACCTCTACATTACCACCAAAAACTCAAAATCACTTACAAAAGGTGGAAATGTCCTTTAACCACTTCAAGACCAGGTGTTTAGACCCCCTTCCTGGCCAGGCCATTTTTCAGTGTTCAGCGCTGCGGTACTTTGACTGACGTTTATTCCGTCATGCAACGCTGTACTGAAATTAATTTTATACCATTTTGTGGGGACAGATAGAGCTTTCTTTGGGTGGTATTTAATCACCACTGGGGGTTTTATTTTTTACTATAATTAGGAAAAATTACAGAAAATTTTGAAAAAAAAACGTTTTTTTTTTACATTATGTTAGGAAACATTTATTACCCAGTTTTTTGGTAAAATATAAAAGACGGGGTCACGTCGGGTAAATAGACACCAAACATGTCAAGCTTTAAAATTGCGCACACCCGCGAAATCGCAAAAAACTACCATACCCAAAATTGGCCATAGACGACGCTTTAAAAGCTTTTACCGCTCATCAGTTTAGTGTTATCAGTGATTGATGGCCCTAGAATGATTGCGCTCACTCCGATATGTATATGTATGTAACATGTGCGGCGTAATGGGCGCAATCGTCTTTTTTGCATGTATGCGCCCCCTACGCATGTTTGCATGCGGGTATGTATGGGTGGGGACTTTAACATTTTTTTTTTGGTTTTTTTATTATTTTTTATGTGCAACTTAAAAAAAAATGGGGGTTCGCTGCCTGTTTTTAAATACCGGCCATTTCCCGCTCGCGCGCGTCTGATGCGGTGCATGACTTCACATTTGGAAAGTGGAGACTATACCAGTGCACAAAGGTGTTCCCATATTGATGACGATCAAGGAGTGATGAGCTATTACATTTGAGATGCACAGTTGATTTTGTTTGCCAGTCTATCTGATGGTTCTGGAATATCAAATGATACTAGTCCTAGTAACCACGTATTAACACCTTTTGGATGCTTTAAGGTGCCCACACACCTTACAATTTATCTGCAGATTTTCTGTGGTCAGATGTAAAAAGTGCAACAGATTGGCCCAGGTGGAGATTACTCCATCCACACAGCTTGGCGTAGATGGAGGAATCTATTGCACCTTTTCCATCTGACCACAGAAAATCTGCAGATAAATTGTAAGGTGCGTGGGCAGCTTAACAAAGACACGGAATCTGTTCATCACGAATGGTAATCAGCTGGGGTTATCTCTACAAGCTGTAACTAATTACAAGAGTGGATGCTCTTGTTGGACTCCCAGATTCAGGATGATATGGTGTCTCCATTGTTTAGTTATTTTTCATTAAGAATTTTTACTGAATATAGTTACAGAAATTGACTTTGTCTGGGATCATATCTACAAAGATACATATGATATACTATTGAAGTTGTGGTCGGTATATAAGGGTTTAGATTTTAGGATGTTTTAAATGTGTTTATATATTCCTTTTTTGAGATATTCATGAACGAAGGTTGATAATAAAAATATATTGCTTGAAGAGGAAGTCTATTTGGCATTTACTATCCTATTTGGGGATGTATTTTTTATTTTTGCTTTTCCAATTCAGCAGATTCCTATAAAATAAGAAAAGGAAAAACAATAATCCAAAGCTTGACCCACCACCTATAGGCTGCATCAGAAAGATAGCCCAGGAACAGGAAAAATGCAACCGCTCACCACCCTGTCTTTGGATGCACCCACCGCCATCTTCCATTCTGGTCTCAGTGTGCAGCAATTCCCCACTCTGCCCGGCCGAATGCTCGTATAGCTGCAACCGGAAGTGACATCAGGAGCACAGGAGGAAGTGCTGTGGCCGCCTCAGAACGAGGCATGGAACACAGAGCCACCTCCTCTCAAGTCACTACTCTCCCGCTGGCAGGAAAACCATCTCCCTCCCTGCCAACATCACCAGGCTACCGGATTCCCTCCCCCAAGTCACAGGCAGGGACATGCTGGGGGACCTTAGGTGTCTGTCCCCATAGAATAGAAAAAGAACACATAAAACCCAGCAAGCAGAAGGGGACCCTCTGACCACCAGGGCAAGGCTGAAGGCTGCAGATATCCAGCAGCAGAGCCCTACAGAAGGAGGACCACTGACCTCAAGGCCATCTAGACAAGAAAAGAAACAAAAAAGTTTCTCTGCTCCTGGATGGACAGAAACACAATCTAAAAGGGATGGGTTTTTAAATCTTTTTACGATTGCATTTCCTGTAGATGGAGAGCCAATCACCTCTCCGGTTGGTGTCCTGGAAGATGAGAAATTAATTCTACTTTTATACACACCACTGCCCTCTGTATTTGTGGTCTTAAACTAAATAGTTTTGGGGGGCATTTGTACTGTTCTGGTATTTTAGGACCTCATGAAATGTGATAGACAAAAATGTATTCTGCTACATTTATACATGACGATGTCCTATCACATTTGAGGCCCTAAAATGCCAAGACATACAGTACAGTACAAATTTGTTTTGTTTAAGACATAGCCTATAGAGTGCAGCATACAAAGGGCAGGAGCCAGAACTATTACATATAACAGCTTGCAGATTTCAGTGGTCAGTGTCCCTTTAAGGTGACCATTAGTGGTGCAAACCTGTTTTAAATGGGAGTGTCAATGGTGAGTGCACCACTGAAGCTGGTGATCTGTGTACCTGGCTTTATGGTTAACATACCGCAACCCCTGTGCTGCAGTCTACCTCCTTGCTACTCAGTGTGCCCCCCTTTCAGACAATCAGCAGAGGGGGAAAGAGGATGGCTGTGTTTCAATTTTCTGACTGCACTTGTGACTGGGGCACAGAGAGCAGAGCAGAAGACAAAGAATAGGCTTTGTGCAATGTGCCTGTGATCTGATTAGTTTCAAAAGCCACACTAGCAGTGCATGCATATTTTCTCTAGTGCGGTTTATAAATTATGCTTCAGTAAATTGCTACCATAAACTTTATTTAAAAAAAATAAAAAGTGATCATTCACATCTTGTCCCAAGCTAACATGTTTACATGTATTCTCACAATGAACAGAATTTAAACTGCACTCTCACCCAGGGATGCTGCCAGCAAATGCACTTGCCCAAGTGTTACTCACATTAACCACTTCCGGGACGCAATACGTCTAAAGACGGCGGCCCGCAGAAGTGGTTAAAACAAGAACACGGCAGCTGCAGTAGCCGTGTTCTTGGTGTAGTTTTTAACAGCCAGCAGGATCGTTTGTACCGTGCGGCGCCCCCCGCCGGGGCTACCGTCGGTTTCCCTGGGCTCCGCTGTCCCTGTGCGGCGCCTGGGACCAGCTTGGCGGGTCTCCCCGCAATGATCAGAGAGAAATTCAGTGGGTTCCAGCCACTGACCTCTTCTCCGAGTACTGGACCGGGAAGTAATGTGTATTACATGACTTCCGGTGTCACTAGTTACAGTCTCCAGCTCTTAGAGCCAGGAGATGAAGCTGGGGAAGCAGATCTGTGCTTCCTCAGCTTCTTTGGGGTCCCTAGGTGACATTAGGGATCTGGAAGACCCCTGATGTTTCCATGTCACACCCTATCTGCTTTTACATAGGGTGCGTGTTAGCCCCCTATGTGATAGAAATAAGGTTAGTGTAAAAAAAAGAAAGAAAAAAAGTGTTTAAAAATGAAAGCAACATAAAAATAAAAAAAATGCAAACATTTTTTTTAAAAGTCCCCCACGTGCACACATACACACGTGTCGGTGTGCCTACGTGCGAAAATGACAATTGCGCTACACTTTAAAGATCGCCACGTCGGAGAGCAATACGTTTTAGGGCTCATGATCCCTGCCTGGAACCGCTAAAGGCAGGGATCTGTGTCTCCATGGATCCCCGCTGCACTCCCCCACTTGTAGGGGCTGCGGGGATCCGATTCGAAATGGGGGGGGGCGGCGGAACAAGCGGCTTGTAATTGCAGCCCAGCGGGAGGAGAGAGGAGCAGCCGCTGTCATCCTGTCAGTTTCCGGGGTTGACAGCGGCTGTGTGCATTGCCGAGCGGGGGATCGTTACATAGCAGTGATATTTAATGATCCTCGTGTGCAGAGCAAACACTGGAGTGATCGTCTGATCACTCCAGTGTTTGTAAATAACTGGGGACACATAGTACTATGTGTCCCCAGTTGTGAATGAACAGGATGTGATTTACATCACATCCTGTTCATTCATGATTTTATGAATGGAGAGAAGCACTCACTACAGAGGCTTTTCCCCATTCAGAAACTGATGATAGTAAAATGTCCATATTGTGGTGTACGCCATGCACATGCGCTGCAGTGCGTTATTAGAACGCAGCACAGTCCATTAGTTTTTTTTTCTTTAAAAAACATTATTTTAACTGTAGCAACGCATGGCAAAGCTTTGTGACACATTGCCGTGCGTTGTGATACCTTGTGTTGCGATTAACTATATGCCTGTATCATTTCATCAAAACACAAACACCGACACAACGCAAAAACTATTTTTAACATAAATCGCTTATTTACAGTTTTGCGTTCATTTATTTACATTTTCCCAAAAAGGCGCAATTTCAAATTTGCAAATATTTGTTATTACGTTTTATCTTTTAGATTTAGTCAGAAAATAACTTAACGGGAGAAAGTGTTTATCTCCCGGCCGGCCAGGAGCCGCTAACAGGGGGAGACTCCCGAAGCATCCGGGAGAGTTGGCCTGTCAGGTAACCAGGGATGCTGATCTGTCTGCAAGTGGCCGAAGCCAGCCGTCAGTAGCAGGCGTTCGGCCAGCTTCGACTTTCACCTGGGCTCGGTCGATTGGGGCTCGACTGAGGCCCATGGCAAACTTCGGGAGCTGTACGGGCTATACTGAATAGCCCGTACAGCAGGTCTTGAGTTCTATTGAACCGAAGGGGTCCTGGGGCCAGAGCTTAGTCGCTGACGGCCACAAATTGCACATTCAGACCCAGATTTTCGGCTGACAGTCCAGTCTTTAAACACTTTAACAACAGCTGCTCTTGAACATTTAACGAATTCTGCTGTTTTGCTGATACTCGCTCCATGGCTCAGAGCGCCAACAATCATCCCACTTTCAAAGGCTGTTAAATCGTTGTTTACTCATATCTTCAGTTACAACAAAAGCAGAAAGATACCGGGGTTTGTGAGAGATATGACACCGTGGCTTGACATTTGGTAGAACATTTCTTAATTATAAATGACACCTAGGTTATAAAAATACATACAGAAATAAAAAGGCAGAATTCAATTACAAATAATTCAAAAATCAATGTTTAGACCTAGTGCATCCACCTATTGTACATGTTTGGACATAATCATTTTGGGTCAAAGACATTATGTGAGTCAATTCCCTACGCGTTTCACGACTTGGCTTCTTCAGGGGATTATGACCTACCCTAGTAAGAAACAATACATATGATCAACACATATCCACAGTTTGCTCATAGTTATATAAAGTGCATAAAGTATACACAGAAAAGTGTGTGGTGTGTGTGTAGAGAGACAGAGATCTGTGCTCTTGGAACCAGCTACAAGCAATTAACCCTAAAGCTGCTATGAAAAAAGGGGGAGATTCCTTAAAAATCGAATAGAATAGAAAAAAAAAAGTGACACAGCCCTAAAGGTGAACTACAAAAAAATATATATAAAAAATAAAATGAATATGAAATTAAATAGAAAGTAGTGGTCTAGCATTGAAAGTGAGCAAAGACAATATTCCTAATAAGTAATAAATACATATAAATTGGTGAATTGGATATATAATTGTCAATAAATAAAACACGTGTAATATGTGTTCAGATTCAAAACTTTGTGATGAGTATAACTAAAAAGTGTGCTAACATCAAAAATGTGAAAGAATTGACCTTAGCAATTATAGCCTGTGAAAAACAATTCTAAGAGGATGAACCACAATGTAACCAGCAAAAAGATATTCTGTGTCAGTTGTGAACTGATGTTATTACATTTCGGAACTGTTATTAAGTATCAGTTCAGAACTGACACAAAATATCTTTTCTGGGGTCTAAACAGACACCTGACATTTCTCTTTTGAAATAGAAATTGAGGACGTAGTTTCTTTTTCAGCACTAAATGATGCACTGCGATGCGTTCGAACAACGCATTGCAGCGCATGGCGTACACCACAATATGGTGCACGTGTATCTTATGTGTGTGGAGGCAGGGTTTTTTTTTTTACAGATTTTATTTATTGGGGGGCCTACAGGGAAATATTAGGGGTCTAAACAGACCCCTGACATCTCCCTTTTGAAATAGAAATTGAGGACACAGAGACCTCAATTTCTTTTTCTGCAGCCTCAGCAATCAGTGAATGGGAAGCACTCAGTACAGAGGCTTCCCATTCATTCAGAAACTGCTGGTAGTAAAAATGTTTACTATCAAGCGGTCTCTGAATGGGAAGGAGCCTCTGTAGTGAGTGCTACTCCACATTGAGGAAAACATGAACAGGAAGTGATGTAAATCACATCCTGTTTATTCATACTGGGGACACATAGTACTATGTGTCTCCAGTTACTTACAAACACCGGAGTGATCGCTCTGCACACGAGGATCATTAAATATCACTGATATTTAACGATCCCCCGCTCGGCAACGCACACAGCCGCTGTCAACCCCAGAAACTGACAGGATGACAGCGGCTGCTCTCTCCTCCCCACCTGACGCTCTCACATGCCACTCGATCACCGTGATCAAGCGGCTCGTTCCGTCGCCCATTTCGAATCGTATCTCCACTGCCACAGATCCCTGCCTGTAGCGGCTCCAGGCAGGGATCAGAAGCTGAACATGCCGGCGGCCATCTGCCGCGGTGCCGGCAGAGGAGGGGGGGAGGCCGGAATTTTAGTTAATAACTGTCATCAGCGGCTTGTGAGCCGCCGATGACAGCTATTATTTGAAAGGGGACAGTCAGGGGAACAGTTCTGCTATAGTAGAACTGTATTGAAGAACGCATTCTACAGCCTGCTATTGGATAACTTGAAATTACATATCCAATAGTAGGCTGACAATTGAACACGCCCACTGCCTACAGAGGAGGGACCTGAGGGATGAAGTTCTCCATCAGGTCCACTAGCTTCTGATTGACAGCAGGCAGTGGGGACGTGCTCAAATTGCAAGCCTGCTATTGGATATTGAAATTTAAAATATCCAATAGCAGGCTGGGGGTAACTACAAGCCGCAAGCTCCCAAAGAGGGACAAGCGGCTGAAGGTAAACGGAGCTGGGGCAAAGGCAGGGCGGTGCGGCAGGCGGAAAGGGTGGGGGGGGCAGAGGCCACACTCAGCGCGGGGAAGATGAACAGGATAGAAGAGGCTACATGAGCACAGCAAACAGGACAGAGGTGGCAGCGGAGGAACAACATCACTGGACACAAAACTAAGGTACAAGGGCAACGGCCGGGGAAGTCGGCTTTCTATCTATTCTCGCCGCTGGTGCCGGCTCCAGTGGTCTATGTACCCGCAGGGATTGAAAGGGACACAGACCGCTGTAGCCAGCACCAGCGGGGGGAGGCGCAGAGAGGCAGAAAAATAGACAAGGGGCTGGAGGGCGTAATTTGTGAGTGGGCAGGATGCAGATTATAGTATTTAGAACTGATCTTAGGTACTTCTTAATTTACAAGGCTTTTAACTGTATCTGTGCCTGTTTACTGACAGCGCTAACAATCGCACATTGTCGGTAATCAGACGCAGATACTACTGGGTTAGCGCAGGGAGCATTAAAAAGACACGCAACTGTAAAAAAATAAAGCAGAAGCAGGAGTTGCGCAGAAAAAGATCTTAAAAACTGTCGCAAGTGCCTTAATATATTCCCCCCACTATATTGCCAAAAGTATTGGGACACCTTTCCAAATCATTGGATTCAACTGTTCTGTGAATTGTCCTTGCTACTAAATATTCCACGGTCAACTGTTAGTGGTATTATAACAAAGTGGAAGCAACTGGGAACAGCAGCAACTCAGCCACAAAGTGGTAGGCCAAGTAAAATGACAGAGTGGGGTCAGCGCATGCTGAAGCACACAGAAGTCACCAACTGTCTGCAGAGTCAATAGCTACAGACCTCCAAACTTTGTGTGGCCTTCAGATTGGTACAACTACAGTGCCTCGGCCATGGAATGGGTTTCCATGGCCGAGCAGCTGCATCCAAGCCTTACATCACTAAGTGCGATAAAAAGCGTCAGATGCAGTGGTGTAAAGCACGCCGCCACTGAACTCTAGAGAAGTGGTGTTGTCTGGAGTGACAAATCGCGCTTCTGTCTGGGTTTGGCGGTTGTCAGAACAGTACTTGCCTGACTGCATTGTGGCAAGTGTAGTTTGGTGGAGGGGGACTATGGTGTAGGGTTGGGCTTGGCCTGTTAGTACCAGTGAAGGCAACAACATAACAAGACATGTTGGGCAATTTCATGCTCCCAACTTTGTGGGAGGTTTGGGTATGGCCCCTACCTGTTCCAACATGACTGCGCACCGGTGCACAAAGCAAGGTCCATAAAGAAATGTGGTCCTAAAGCTTGTGGACGCCTTCCCAGAAGAGTTGAAGCTGTTATAACTGCAAAGGGTGGGCTAACTCAATACTGAACCCTACGGACTAAGACTGCAATGCCATTAAAGTTTATATGCATGTAAGGCCATGCGTCCCAATACTTTTGCCAATATAGTGTAGATCATGGTCTAGGGGATTGAAGCGGTTTTTCTACCCAAAAATATATATTTTTATCATGTGTGCGCAAATAGTAAGAAAATGCTCCGAAACGTAAGTGGACTAAAAACAAAGAGACAAGTTAGCACTTCCCAAACGAGTCTTTCACACTCAAATCTTGCTGATGTTTTACCCATCTTTCCTCAGGAGACAAGTGATAAAATATCCTTTCTAAAACAAATAACTAGGGATGCACCGATATATATATATATATATATCGGCCGAAAATTGCACCTTTTGGCATAATGGCGAAAGAGCCATGTTTCGGCCAATACATCGGCGCATCCCTTGTTTGTTTTCTCCCCTCTGGGCGCTGTTCCAGCGGGGAGAAAAGAAAGTGACAGCCGGCTGAGCGCTGTCACAGGAGGCTGGGCTTTCCTCTCTACACCGATCAGCCTCCTGTGACAGGGTGTCAGAGAAAAGCAAGGTATACACACTCAGCGATCGCAGAGTGTGTACATAATTGTGGATATGGTATGTTAACTATAGCCTCAATTATGAATGGGAGTGATGTACATCACCCTCATTCATTCATAATTGTAGTTATAGTAAACAATGTTCTCATGTTATCAATGCACAGGAACACTCAAAAGATTCCTCTTCATTGATAACAGGGGACACAGAAAAAGAGATTGAGGACTGTGTTCTCAATCTCTTTTTCTATTTTAAAAGGGAAATATCAGGGGTCTGTTTAGACCCCTAATATTTCCCTGAAGCACCTAAAAGTAAAAATATTTAATACAAAATGAATAATTAAAAATATAAAAAAATTTTAAGTTTATAAAAAATTGAAAATAAAAACATTTTCGGTATCTGTTTCGGCCTGACATTTTTTTTTTCGGTTTTAAAATTTCCATTTTGGTGCACCTCTACAAATAACCAGCTCCAAACTATTGTTCCAATAGAAAAGTCATCTTCATGCACTAAACAGTTCAATGACCAATTGTTAGATGTCAAGTTTGAGCCAATTACTGTACACACTTAAACATTGCAGTAGTTCTTAAGCAGCCATGCCATCTATCGAACGCTGCCAAGGGGGGGGAAGGAAAAAAACAAACCACAGCACCTTATAAATATTCTCTACACATATAAAGCCTTTGGAAGTCAGACAGTGGCTTAGTCACGATGTTCAGAATCCCAAGGCTATAACTCCTCTATTGCAGCATCTTCTGAAATACATGCTCAGGAAAATGCCAGGCCATAGTGCATCATTACTGGAGAAACTACCAGCTGAGAACAAGGTGGTCATTCAACCGGTCTGATAGACAGACCCAACCTAATGGCTTCTTAAGATTCCCATTTGGCGTCGAGAGTTATATCCTTGGGATTCGTAGCATTGAGACACACCTGACTCCCAAGAGTTACTGCAGTGTTTAGGTGTGTACAATAATCTGCTCAAACTTTTGATATTTAGCAAATTGGTCACTGAACTATTTACTGCATAGAGAAGACCTTTTCATTGGGAGCATAGTTTGGAGCAGGTTATTTGTTTTAGAAAAGGAGATTATCACTGGACTCCTTTACTGGAGGAAAGACCGGTAAAACAGCTGCATTGAGATTTCAGTGTAAAAAAACAGTAATTCTGGCAGTTGGGTCAGCACTAGTTTGTTTTTAATGTTTACTAATATTAACCACAAAAACTTTCAGGGCTGCGTTTGCCTTTCAGTATACCTTAATGAACAAACTATGTCTTTATACAAACTTCTAGCCCAACACCCAAAAATTTAATGCATTCATCCAGAGAGCCCCTGCCCATAAGTCAAAAATTGTCTTTGCTGAATGGAAAAAATAAAACTAGCTAAACAAGATTCCCCCATCAACACTAAACAGCATGGATGGCGGAATTTTCAGTTGTGTCCTTTGCATCCTGACCGTAGCGGGTGTGCCGCTGTCAATACTCAGAACTGTGATGGCAGCCGATTGGCTGCGAGCATCGTGCACTCAAGGATATTGAGAGACAATAGGGGCACCAACTGTGCAATTTTGGCAATTTCATCAAGAACCAGCCAAAATTAGTAGTGCATGGCCAGCTTAACTACCTCCAGGCCAGCCATTGTATAAAATAAAAAAATAACAGCCAACCGGGAGCTCGAGATCTGAGCAGGCATCTTTAGCCGTCCGCTCAGACACACACGCACGCACAAGCGGGAAATGCCCATTAGTAAAAAAAAACAGGCAGCGATGCCTGTTAACATACAAGCGATGCGCCGGCAGATCGCTTGTATGGGGTAACTATCGGTGTCCCTCTGCCGTGCCCGGGATGCATGGTGCCTGTGTCACAGGGGATCAGAGGGAGATCGGTACACGAGCTCCCTCCGATCCCCTCCTCTGCAAGAATGTGGAAGTGTTGTATATGACATCACTTCCACATTCTTGTGTCACTCCAGCTTCAGAAGCTGATGGAGCAGATCTGTGCTTCAGATTCTTTTGGAGAGTCCTAGGCGACATTAGGGGTCTTGGAGAGCCCTGATGTCTCCATAAAAAAAAAACTATCACATAGGGGGTGATATTAGCTCCCATGTGATCGCAATAAAGTTTAGTGGAACAAAATTGTTTCCCCTCCATAAATTTAAAGTCACAAAAAAGTAATTTTAAAATCCCCACCCATACGTGAAAACGACAATTACGCCACACGTTACATATCACCGCAAACGTCACAGTGAGCGCAATCATTCTAGGGCCATCAATCACTGATAACACTAAACTGATGAGCGGTAAAAGCTTTTAAAGCATCACCTATGGCCAATTTTGGGTATGGTAGTTTTCTGCGATTTTGTGGGTGTGCGCAATTTTAAAGCTTGACATGTTTATATTTGACCAAAAAAAAAAACTGGGTAATAAATGTTTAACAATGTAAAAAAAAAAAATTCAAAATGCAGTAATTTTTCCTAATTATAGTAAAAAATAAACTAAATGATTAAATACCACCAAAAGAAAGCTATCACCTCCCCCCCCCCCCCCAAAAAAAATTGTATAAAATTAATTTCAGTACAGCATTGTATGACGGAATAAACGTCAGTCCAAGTACCGCTGAATACTGAAAAATGGCCTGGATGGGAGGGGGGGGTCTAAACACCAGGTCTTTAAGCAGTTAAGGAGAACAGCAGAAACTCCAAAAGTGTAGGCACTTGAGCAAGGCCATGAAGCTAGGTCAGGATTTTGTAGAGAAAACATGAACTGAGAAGTGCCTGTCAGGTCTTACAGGGCACCCTACCAGGTGGTACCTCTAGGTGGCTAGCTTAAATTCCCCACACTCCGTTTAGATATCTGTATTCAAGTACATATGTATATGTGCCTAAAGCAATAAAAACACAATTGTTGGTCATCAACATTTTTTATTAACATTACATCTCCATTATGGACTCCCAACACCTAGAAAGAGAGAAAGAAATGAATTAGGCCAGTTTCATTTAAATATGAAATTTTCAACAAATGCTAAACTACCCTTATTAAAGTACCTTTCAGCATCAATCTGGATAGGAGAACTCAGATCTCAAAAACAGATCTACGCTTATAACTAAATGAAGTAGGTTGTAGGTAACCCATCAGAAACTGCTAAGCTGCATTTGTGCCCCGCCCACCTTTAGGCTCCCCTTCCTCTTATTTTCAGCCTAATGCTCTGCAAGAAATCACTTCCTGTGCTGCTACACACTCTTCACGGTGTCTAGTGTCACTCTAGGACAGAACTGTTAAGGGCCACAACTCTGTGCTGCACAATTAACTGTTTGAACAATGCCATCAATTGCAATTCATCTTCATACAGCAAAATATTCATGTTTTGCTGCATGAAAAACAGATAAGTGTGAACACTCTAAATAAAAACCTCAACTAGGGCTGCTTACCTATTATTCCATCTATAGATGTCACACACTACTGTACAGGAGGTTCAGCAATCCACCAACACCAAAATGTTTAGTTGTCGTGGTCATCCTGAAACAAGGTAAAACAAGTTTAAAATGCCACTTTAAAAAAAAAAATAATATATCTAAGGGTGGGGCTTTTAGCATTTGGTTTATGGCTGGTTCTTTAAGTGGAACTCCAGGCAAACTGCTGACTAAACTGCCAAAAACACGTGAAGTCTCTTACTAGCCAAAGTAAAATAACTGAACATTAACTGAACAGTCAACCAATCTGATTGTATGCACCTTTATGACATTACAGCTAGATTACTCTACATCTATCGGGCCACCAGCCTAACATTTGAAAATGGTGATAGAGATTCATAAACCAGTTAAAAAGCATGGGGTGACATGGGAAGCTGCATTGCTGAACCAAACTAGTATCACCTACCTAGCTGTGCAGTGGCAGACTAAGTGTCGATAGCCTTAGGCAGGTTAAAGTCAACATATGCAGGTTTGCCTGGAGTTTTGTGGTAGGGGAGGGAAAAAATAGAAACTATTGAGTACTGGTAGCACCTGATAATACCCAGCAGGTTTTGGACAGACACTGGACTATTGTAGATAGAACCAGACTGTTGAATAGCCAAAGAATATTTGCCAATTATAAGATCACACCAGTACCGAGTTCAGTGAACAATCAAGTTTTATATGTATCACAGGCACAACATGAGCTTGAGGCATAGGTATGGACATGAGCAAAAGAGTTACCTCAACTACCAGACTAATTCCGCATATGAACTAGCCATGAGCAGCTTTCGACAGGCTCCACAGGATGCACAACACTTGACTTCTCCAAGGAAAATGCCGCTTCTGTACTTTAGTAGAGGATTCTTAGAAGGCAACAATCTTGTACTAACATTACTTTCACTAGCTAGTTATTAGAAATCTATGCTGTTTTGTATATTGTACAACTATACTATAACGCAGTTACATCAGAAGCTACAAATTCAGTGCAGGACAGCAGGTTGGACATGGCAAGTGCAGGCTAAGGAGCACAACTTGTCAGACCCAAATATCAGTTGAGCTGAAATTAAAGTAAACCCATCAAGATATGTGGAGGCTGCCATTTATGATCTACTTCTAAAGGGTTACCTGCCTGGTCATCAAGCTAACCCAATTCAGAACAAAACGTCATGAACAAGTATGCTGATCAATTGCCTGCACTAGCTGAATGTTTATTCTGAGTAAGCGACTCAAAAGGTATTGGTAGACAGGTAACCAGCATTTCAGAAAGCAGCAATGGCATCCTTAATGGTCCTCTAAGACCGTATTTTAAAACAGCAATATGCAAGTCTACTGCAAAAAAAGTGCACAAAAAAACAAACACATTTACTGTTAACATGTCAAATGCCCAATTCCACATTCACGTTATTGACAAGAGGGAAAGATTAGAACCTGTCAAGTTCTTGCTGTCCAAGACGTCTACTCACATCCCCTGAGTTGTGACAAAGGGACAAGTAGCAAAGGGGACATTAATGCAACAACTTGACAGAAACCTTTCCCACTACCATACCAAAAAAACTTGCAACAGATTTACAAAATCCACAGGTAGATGCATAAAATTAGTTATCTACAGTACTAGCTCATGAGCCATCTAAATTTATAAACTGTTGAGATTAAAGTGGCAGCCACAAAGCAAAAACTGCTCAGAAGCAATTCCAGATTCAGTGCCATGTATTATATCCGAGAGAGTACGAGTCAGGAAATGGATTCAGTCCTTGCTTAGAGGGAAAGTATAGTTTTATACATTTATTTTTTTGTTTAAGTGTAAAGTTTTTCATCTTTATGGTAAAGACAGTAAATGGCATATATAACGATGATATCCTGCTTGTGGATACAGACCTTAATAGTAGATCTTGGTTTAAAAACCTAAAACAGCTGAAGAACTCAAAGGGAGGGACACCTTGCTCCTCCGGGAGCGAGATTACTTCTAGATCTTCAGTCTGCAGGAGCATTCAGCAAATGCAGGGCTAGTAACCCCCACATGATCACAGTTAGGCACCCATTTTACATTTCAAAAGAAAAAAAGATTTAAATCTGTGTATAAACCTTTAAATTTGACAAACACTATAGTTTCCCTTTAATCACACTTTTGCCTTGACAGATTCACTTTGAAATATCCCAAAACAAGCTTAATAGGCTATAATGCACACAAAAAATAAAGATTGTACATGACAACCTTGTGTACTACCCCATTAAAAACTGTTTATGAACACATCAGAAAGATTCTTTCAAAGTTAAAGTTGCATGTTATAGGCATATTTGCTAAATCAGGATATTTTCCCCCACTTGCCAATATGCACTAT
>NW_017306669.1:1233699-1237554 GCF_000935625.1 Nanorana parkeri | reverse complement strand
GCAATGATTTCTCTTTATCATTTACCCTTCCTACAGATTTGTGTGTTTCCATAAATCTAGGGAAATTTGCCATACGGTTCCTGCGATCACTTTTTACAATAATTTGCCAAAGCTTTTCCCCCAGTAATGTGAAGTCCCACTTCGGTGTTGTGCAGAAGGTAATTTCAGGAGCACATTTCTTTTCAGACTGTCTTTTAATAGGCTTCGTGAAGCCAAAAAAGTAAATACAATTCTGTAACCACTTCAGTACAGTATTCAAATGAAATATTTGTATATAAAAAAGAAAAGAAAAAAAAAAGAAAAACGGACAATACAAACAAACATTTTTAAGAACGTCTTGTGACAGAGATCCATTTGTTCACTTTAGTTATATCAAGGTGGTACAGCTGTCATCTGCAGCACACCCAGGCTCTGCTCTACCTCGTCACTATAAAAAGGTATTTTCAAAACAAGAGCTCAAAATAAGCTCATGGGTTTTAAACCCCATGACTATTTACATAACAGCAAGCGATCTAGTAAGACCACGCTACAGTAGGAGGCATGCCCATTTATAGGGATGCAAACATAGAAGCGTCACTCTTTTCTGAGCAAAGCCAGTTACTGCAGCATGAATCTGCTCATTTACAAATAAGAGCTTCACATATCTGCAGCCTAAATGGAACAGCAGTATACGAGTATGAAACAAAAAAAGGGAGTAAACATAAGCGTGCCTCAAGGATAACTCCTTTTGAACAGCTGTTACATATTTTACCAGCGAGGCTGTCTAGATTAACCAAATGTATATAAAAAAAGTGAACACAAGTTGACATAGTACATAAGGATTCATCGAAGCTCCAAAAATCTTTATAAATACAGCCATTGGAAGGACGATCTTGAGTCAGGAAGGTATTTTAGTCGTGTGAGGCTGAGGACAAGAAGCAGGCACAGTTGTAAAGACACTTGAAGCAGAAGTCAGATCCCAGCATTACACCCCTACAGCAAGACCAACCCACAAAGCCCACTGCTAATAGTTTTTTTTTTTGATTTAATAAAAACCTTGACAGAACATTTATACACATGCATTTGTTGGGCTGCTGAGATTTATAAGCAAGCCCTTGCAGATATCACTAGAATAATTAAACCCCCAAATTCTTAGATCACACCCCTCTGCTATGACTTACCATAGCTGTCATAACCTTCTCTGTAGGAACTTCCTGACCGATCACCATAACTTCCTTGACTCCTGCCACAAAGAAAAAAAAAACCCAACAAATTAAAAAGCAAATCCAAAATGCTATGCACTAGCTAAATTTATGCGGGGGAAAGGGAAAAAAAAACAAAAACAAAAAAAAACACTTACCTGCCATAATAATCCCGGGATCCACCACCATAGCCTCCACTCCTGCTGCTGCCGTCAAAGCGACTGCTTCCATAACCACGGTCACCACCTTAACCACAGAACAGAAGTGTTAACATGCATTTGTCTTAGCAATGAAAAAAGTAAAAACCACACAAGCCATTTTGATATACACTATATTGCCAAAAGTATTGGGACACACCCCCAAAAATCATAGTATTCAGGTGTTCCAATCACCTCCATGACCACAGGTGTATAAAATCAAGCACCTAGGCATACAGACGCTTCTACAAACATTTGTGAAAGAATGGGTTGCTCTCAGGAGCTCAGTGAATACAAGCGTGGTACTGTGATAGGTTGTCACCTGTGCAATAAGTCCATCCGTGAATTGTCCTTGCTACTAAATATGCCACGGTCAACTGTTAGTGGTATTATAACAAAGTGGAAGCAATTGGGAACAGCAACCCAGGCACTAAGTGGTAGGCCACATAAAATGACACAACGGGGTCATTGCATGCTGAAGCGCACAGTAGTCGCCGACTGTCTTTAGAGTCAAAACTTTGTGTGGCCTACATGTTGGCACAACAGTGCGTAGAGAGCTGCATGGAATGGGTTTCCATGGTCGAGCAGCTACATCCAAGCCTTACATCACCAAGTGCAATGCAAAGCATCGGATTCAGTGGCGTAAAGCACGCTGCAACTGGACTCCAGGGAATTGGAGACTTGTTCTCTGGAGTGACGAATCATGCTTCTCTGTCTGGCAATCCGATGGACGTGTTTGGCAGCTGCCAGGAGAACGCCTGTTCTCCTGGCATGCCTGACTGCATTGTGCCAAATGTAAAGTTTGGTAGAGGGGGGATTATGGTGTGGGGTTGTACTTGGCCCCTTAGTGCCAGTGAAGGGAACTCTTAAGGCATCAGCATACCAAGACATTTTGGACAATTTCATGCACCCAACTTTGTGGGAAGTTTGGGGGATGGCCTAGAGATGGGTAGCTCATGAGCGATCAGATCTATTGAGCCGCTCCCTCAGAAGAGCGGTGGCTCAGTAATAATGAGCGGCGGTTCTTCTGGTCTGTGCTCTCTGTGGATGGAATGTAGAAGCAGAGAGTGAAACAAGAGCTGCTCTTGTAATATGATCTTAGAGAGCCAGGCTTCTGCCAGCCCACCCATGCAACCGATCACATCTGTGAACCAACAGAGACGGATCTGTGAACCCAAGAGCCAGATCTCGAAGAGTGAGACACTCAGGAATTATTTGGTTCTTTCAGCTCCTCTGCCTCTTTGAATCTGGCTCTTGGAATGATATAGTTCAGCTTCTTCTCAATTATACTGATTGAGATCCGCTCAGAGAGATATTTTGCACAGCTGACTTTTTTTTATAATGTATTGCTGGGACTTGTAGTCCCGCATAGCTGGTGGTATTCTGCATTGCTGGATGATTATTATAAAGCAATGCAGAATAGCACCAACTATGTAGGACTACAAGTCCCAGCAATGCATTATAGTGGTGGTGGGATGCTGGGGGTATTCTGTATAAAAGACAAGCAATGGTTTTACTTTAAAAATAACTCTTGTTCCCTCCCTCAAACTACACCCCCTTCTCATTTCCTCCCCTACTATAGTAAAAAGAGCAGTTTAGTAAACCATGAGCCGTTTAAAAGATCCAGATCTTTTCAGTGAGCGATCCATAGAGGGCTCATGCAGATGAACCGTTTTGCCCATCTCTAGGATGGCCCCTTCCTGTTCCAACATGACTGCGCACTAGTGCACAAAGCAAGGTCCATAAAGACATGGATGAGTGGGTTTGGGGTGGAGGAACCTCACTGGCCTGCACTGAGTCCTGACCTCAACCCGATAGAACACCTTTGGGATGAATTAGAGCCGAGACTGCGAGCCTGGCCTTCCCGTCCAACATCAGTACCTGACCTCACAAATGCGCTTCTGGAAGAATGGTCAAACATTCCCATAGACACTCCTAAACCTTGTGGACAGCCTTCCCAGAAGAGTTATAGCTATTATAGCTGCAAAGGGTGGGCCAACTCAATATTGAACCCTGCAGACTAAGTCTGGGATGCCACTAAAGTTTATGTGCATGTAAAGCCAGGCGTGCCCAATACTTTTGGTAATATAGTGCATCTCATTTCTTCCTAAGAGGAGGTAAAGTAAGGTGCGTCAATTGCACAATATTGGATATACAACCTCCTCTGTTTCAACACTTCCCAGAGCTTTAAATCCACTCAAATTTAGACCATGGAATGAGCAACTTTTCTGATCGAGACTCCCTATAGATAGGTGTAAACCCTGGAGTAAATGCAGAAATGCAACGTTGCTTGCTTTTCCACTTTTTAAAATTTGTTTAGGGCCTTTAGTTTCTGGGCATCTACAAGCTGACAATATTTATGCATGGAGTTTTAAGTAAGTGTCTCGACCTCAATTCAATTGTGGCAGTTTGGGATTTATATATTTTTTCACTACAGCAAAATTCCTGCATACATAGCTTTAACAGCAATTTCCAGT
>NW_017306669.1:1196274-1233660 GCF_000935625.1 Nanorana parkeri | reverse complement strand
AATGCTATGCTATCTTTACCAGCGTTGTGAAATTAGCAATGTCTAGTACAGACCAGCGTACAGACATTGCTAATTTCACGAGGCCATACATCGTTACTGATTTTTAAACCCTACCACGACCTCTTCCGCCACGGAAAGGTCCTCTTCCACCAGATGAGCCACCTCTGAAGCCTCCTCTTCTGTCACCAGAGGATTTTCCAGCTTGATCAACTCGAATCTGACGCCCATCCACAGACTAAAATAAATTAAAAAAGGCAAAAGTTAACAGCTGCATAAAAAAAAACTCCACACTTAATCACAATCATTTCTCAGTGGTTACAAAAATAGAACACTTATTAGTTTGAAAACACTTTAAGTGAACAGAAAAAAAAAAAGTGCCCCCCCAGAACTTGGCTTTATTTTCATTAGCACAGACACTGGGTTCTGTTTTAAATCACTAAGGAGGCATCAACCTTCATTTTCTGCAGCATTATAAACAAACAGATTAGATTTTATTATTTTTTTAATGAGGATTACAGGTTAGAAAAAAAAAAACAAAAAACCATGCCAAGCACATAAGGCTCTGTAAAATGGCTTATGCTTAAAGATTTACAGACTGCAAACAAAAACTATTGTCTGCAAAAAAAAAAAAAAAGGGGGGGGGAGGAAAAGCAATACAAATCCATTAAACAGAAAAATCTGAATGTTTTAGGGAGTTCAGTCTATGTACCTATAAATAACCCCCATACATTTCAGTTTTACATTTGCACAAACCCAACTTCAGCAATTCTAAAAGCTTACCATTCCATTCATTGCCTGCATTGCATCCTTTGCATCGTCAGGATTCTCAAATGTAACAAAACCAAATCCACGAGATCTTTTGGTTTCCCGATCTTTCACCACAACCACTAAAAGAAAAAAAAAACACAAGTCACTAAAGCCCAGGGACGGAAAGAGGCCATAAATGCAAATAAAATACTCATATAAACTCACCTTCAGCGATCGGTCCGTGTTTACAGAATACTTCTTCTAGGCTCTGCTCGTTTGTGTCGAAGCTAAGGCCACCGATAAAAAGCTTTCCATCATCAGACGACATGATGAGATCTGTGAGGAAACAAAATGGCGCCGGCACATGAGCCCAACGTGTTCACAAAATGGCCGCCGACCATTATTCGTCACTTTCCCGCAAGATCCTCCCCACTGCGTCACCGGCCACTACCCGGTAGCAACCGCCGCCGGGAACACGAGCCCAAGAACGTGGTAAAAGAAGCCAGGATCGCTCACAGCACGGGAATTCCATCCCGGCACCCAACCCCGTGTACACAAATAGAAGAAACCCTCATCGCCCCGCTGTACAACGAACATCACATTAGCACTAAAAGAAACCGCCCGTGCATGCTTACAGTGTAAAATACACGTAGAGGCCAAACAACCAAGTGCGGCGGCATATTACCTTATCCACAGAAAATACAGAACAGTCAGGAAACAGCAACGCAGAGTGAACAATGAGCCCTGGGCTCCTGCTTATATAGCCCGTGTAGCCTCGCCCACTGCATGAATAATTCATGAGCACGGCGGATTGTACCATCTGCTTCCTTCTCGGTAGATGCATTCTTTTTTTTTTCTTTACATATTGGTATATCAGAAAAAGGCCTGGTAAAAGCCCCCCTTCCAGCTACTAAATATGCGCGGTCTTTACTAGGACAGAGTAGCTACTGTAGCGCGGGCGGGAGAGCGGTCTGTACTGTGATTGGCTGTACATCACTGAGCTGCAGGAAGAAAGCGAGGTGGCGGTGAGGGCGCCATATTGTGTAACGATGAAAGCTTTGTTTAATGTGCAGCTATACCACAATATGCTGTTAATAGAGTTGCAATCATTTCATAAATCATTCGCTGCAGCGGTGTTTTCTTAACTCCGCTGTTCCTTGTATAATCAACACGAGGAAGGAAAAACGTTTTGCAGGTTGTAGTAGAACTCGTGTGAAGATGGCGCCGTGTGAAAAGAAAAAAACGTGCTTGTATTAGAACCAGCGCAACGGTTTCACAAAAAGACGTTTACAATGTGGCTGCACTCATGACCGACATGGTCACTTCTCGTACACAATCTGCAGGCGTTTGTTCAAATAAATGGAACCCTTGACTGACCCGTTTAGTCTTCCACGTGAGCTGGCTAGTTTCAGGACAGAAGCGAGTGCTAGTGTGCGTGATTTGAAGGTATTGCAGGCGGACGTGCTTATTACCGGCACCGATTACGGTCCGTCGTCATTTAAACAAAGACCTGTGCAATAGCTTCACCGAGAAATGTGCTCAGCATGAGGGACACAGTAGATACTAAACACTACATTATGAATTACGAAATGGAAACTAGTTATCCAGTGCCATGTTAGCTGGATAGTTTTTTCCATGCTTGGAAAAAGTCGTAAATACCGAAAAATAAGAACAAGTGTTTCCAACAGTGACAAACAATGCTCAGGGGTCATGCACATGGGCATATTCCAGAGCAAATACAGGCCTATGTTCGTACACTGTAAAATGCGCCTAAGAAAAAAAAAAGTGGAGGAACGTGCTACACAAAACGCTCAAAGATGCTGTCACTTAGGTCTAACGCCAGTATTGGTGTTTGCACATGCATAGGAGTACATTTCTCCATGCGGAAGTTCCCAGTTTGGACGCTTACCCCCATTCAAACGGCTTTACGTGAGTACAGTGTTTTCTGTTCATGCATTGCTATGGACAAAAAAACCACTGCGGCTCCCATGCGCCACACATATTTGTAGCTGTTTAGACCCCTATATTTCCGCGAAGCCCCATCAACATTAAAATGTAAAAAATAATAAATTAATGTAAAAAACACATCCTGGAGGCTGGGTGACATTGCACGCCTGCTGAGGGGGCACTTTTTTTTTTTCTTGCCTCGGACGCAAAAGGAGCTAGCTACAGCTCTGCTCCCGTGGTGCTCACGCAGCTGCCGGCTGAATGTGTCAGATGCCGCAGATGGGAAGTGGCAGAACACCTCTCCCCGTGTGCAATGTCGGCCACACGAGCACTGCGGGAGGACAGGACGCCGGCGCACAAGAGTAGACCTGGGAAGCTGTTGCAGTGGAGGTAAGAAAAGGCAGACGGGAGAGATAGCAGAGAAAGTGAGAGAGGAGACGGCAGAGAGAGAGAAGAGACAGCAGATAGAAACGGGAGAGAGAAGAGAGGACGGGGGTTACACCACAAAGTCTGCGTTCCAGAGTGTTCGGCCTCTAGAACACGCTGGAATGCAAGCCGGCCGGCTCCCTGCGTTCGGGGGCGAGAAGTTGTATTAAAGTCAATGTCACCGCAGCCACGCCCACAGTGTGATCACCCACACCTGGAAAGCAGGCACATTAGTGCCTGCATTCCAGCCCACGGGGGGACGTGGGTGGCTTCAATGCACTTCAATTGACTTCAATGCACTGCCTCGCCCCTGAACGCAGGTGTTTTTTTGTTGGTAGATCTCATTGAGCTCGTCATTTGAAAAGTAGATCTCCAGACAAAAAAATTGTGGGCGCCCCTGTCCTAGATTGTTCACTTCTCCTGCCTTCTCCAAACTCTTCACCCTTTTTCTTAAAGGATGCTTCTGCTTATCAGGGATCCTCTTGCGGCCAGCCTGTGTTATCTTGATTACATCCAGTGGCATTTACCAACCCTGGATTGCTGCTCTGGTGGCAGTTTGTCCTTACTCATAGTATATGGTGCTGCCAGTTGGCTGGGCTTCTTTTTGCTTTTAGCATAGCCAGTGTCATCTGCCTCCAAACTTTTCTGTGGGTGTCCTCACCACGCAGTTGGGCCTGCTGGAAATTTAGGCTGTGGCTTGTGGACTACTGCTGCCGGAAGCTGCAGCCTTCACTTCAGTTTATGTTGCCTTCCGCTGGTGCACGCACCACACGGTTGGGCTGGCTGGTACTTAAGGCCACGACTTCTGGCCTGCTTTGGGCAGAAGCCACAGCTCCCATGTTTGTAGGGGACTTCCACCCTTTTGTGGAAGGGGCTACAGATTGTATCACTTCCGGTCCCATAGCTGTCAGTGCTGGGCACCTTAAGCCCAGCTTATTCAGGGGATCTGCTCTTCGTCCAGATCGGGAGGCTGCATTGAAGTGTACGGCAGACAAGAAAAAAGCCTTCAAAGATAAAAGGAAGAAGGTGTATAACAGAAGGCATGTGTTCGCTCAATTCCCAATCTATAGAGCCGACGTGTGACAGTTTCAATGTCAAATTTCGGCTCTAACTATGAGGATGAGTGGAAATCACTCATCTCATAGTTCTCCTTTAAGGTCCAGGTGGCAGCTCTCAGCGTCTACCTACAGGTAACTCTTTTTGTAGACCCTCTCATTGTTAGGTTTTAGAAAGCCTTGAAAAGGTTAAGACTTATTTCTAGAGGTGCACCGAAATGGAAATTTTAAAACCGAAATTTTTAAAAATGTCAGGCCGAAACCGATACCGAAAATGTTTTTTATGGTTTTTTATTTTTATTTATTTTTTATAAACTTTTTAATTTTTTTATATTTTTATTAATTCATTTTTTATTAAATATTTTTACTTTTACTTTTAGGGGCTTCTGGGAAATATAAGGGGGCTAAACAGACCCCTGATATTTCCCTTTTAAAATAGAAAAAGAGAACACAAAGTCCTCAATCTCTTTTTCTGTGTCCCCTGTTATCAATGAACAGGAATCCTCTATGAGTGTTCCTGTTCATTGATAATATGAGTACATTTTTGTTTACTATAACTACAATTATGAATGAATGAGGGTGATGTACATCACTCCCATTCATTCATAATTGAGGATATAGTTAACATACCATATTCTTAATTATGTACACACACTCAGCGATCACTGAGTGTGTGTACCTTGCTTTTCTCTCTGACACGCTTTCACAGGAGGCTGATCGAGCGGTGTTGGGAGAAAAGCCCAGCCTCCTGTGACAGCGCTGTCTCCGCCCCCACACCGCTCTGCCGGACTGTGATAGGCGGCAGAGCGGTATGGGAGGAGACGCTGGCCGCTCACAGCGCTCTACACCGCAGCGCTCAGCCGGCTGTCACTTTCTCTTCTCCCCGCTGGGACATAGAGCAGCGCCCAGCGGGGAGAAAAGAAATCACGGATGCGCCAATGTATCGGCAGGAAAATGGCACTTTCGGCATTATGCCAAAAGTGCAATTTTCGGCCGATATGTTTTGGCGGCCGATATATATCGGTGCATCCCTACTTATTTCTATTAGGTCCTGTCCCCAATGGGATCTATCCTAAGTCTTGCAGGGATTGTCTGGTTCTCCTTTTGAAACTTTTGGAAGGGACTTCTCTGAGAGTACTTACAATGGAGACAACCCTACATATTGTGTTTACCTGTGCTCGCAGGGTCAGGGAATTACAGGCCTTGTCAATTCAGGAACCTTGTCTTTTGATATTTGAGGATTGTGTAGTCCTCAGAACTGATCCAGGATTTCTGTCAAAGATCGCCTATAATTTTCATAGGTCACAAGATATAGTTCTCCTGACCTTTTGCAACAACCCTTCTAATGACAAAGAAAGGACCTCCCATTGCTTAGACATTAGAAGATGCTTGTTGACTTATTTGGAAGCAACTAGACATGTGCATTCGGATTCGGACGAACCTGCAAATCAACAAAAATCAGTTGATTTGGCAGATATTGGCCGCCGGCGTGTTCTGTGCATGCCCGTCACCATCTTGGAGGTGGAGAGTGTTATGTCACAAGACGGTGACATCCCGTGCTGAACATTTTTTATAGATTTTGGTATACACCAAGATGGCGGCGCTCGAACATGCGGGAGCCGCCATGTTGGTGCATACCAAGATCTCCAAAATGGCAGCGCGAATGTGCAGAGCGTGCCAACGGCCACTGGTTGTTCTACGGTTTAAGTGTTCGGATTCGCAGGCCTCCGAAACAACATAAAATTGTGTTTCCTTTGACAAAACGAATAAAAACATTTTTCGTTTGAAAACAAATGTTTTTGTTGTGCACATGTCTAGAGACAACCAAGTCTTTCCAGGGTTCCAACGCACTATTTGTGATATTTTCAGGAAAAGCTAAAGGAAAGTGGGCCATAAAATCCTCTATAGCATGCTGGCTTAAACAGGCTATAGGCAAAGCTTATTAAGCCATGAAGATTCCTCCACCTGTTTTTCTCAATGCACATTCCACTAGCTACCACCTGGGTAGAAAGAGCAGGGGCTACTCCTGAGCAGATTTGTAAGGCGGCTACCTGGTCCAATTTTTCAAACTTTATCCGCCATTAGACTTGATCTTTTGTCCACCAAGGACCAAGCTTTTGGAAGAAAAGTGCTTCAAGCAGTAGTCCCTCCCTAATCTGCTAAGTTTTTTTCATTTTTCATCCTCTCATGGGCTGTCCTGGAAGACGACTGAGGAAAACCGGAGTTAGAACTTACTGGTAACTCTGTTTCCAGTAATCTTCCAGGACAGCCGAGTTCCCACCTTCTTGGTTGTTTACCTTCTGTTGTTGTGGCAGAATTATGTTTTCTGTTCACTTCTAGTGTTGTCCTCCGGTTCTTGGGATTACTGAAGGGAATTGATGGAGGTGGTCTTTTATTTTGGAATGGTGACATGTTACCTGTCTGGAGGAGGAGTCTCACTCTCATGGGCTGTAAATTCTAACCTCAGTTTTTTGTCCTCCAGGCTACGGTGAGTTTTTTTTTTGGGGGGGGGGATAATCACCCTCCTTCCTGGTGTGGCTATAAGCGTGCATTCCTTCGGCTCTTGTGATCTGACTGCCACAGGGGCTATGCTTTCGCTACCCTTGTTAGACCTTTGTTTGGGTTCAAGCTCTATATCTTGGGACCATTACTGTTGGTTTGCTTCAGCACTTCTGAGCAATGGGAATTATTTTTACTGTGCTCAGGTTCGGCAGACTGAGCTACTGCCGCTGGCGTGGTTTCCAGATGCTGGCTTTAGGGAATTTTTGTTTCACAGTGCAGATATTAACAATTAGATGTTACACAAAACAAAAAGATCATAAAATAAAAAGGAGAAAATTGATAGAAATCCTACTTACAGAAGCACTTGATTCTATCCCAGGTAGCTGCCGGCAAGGAAAATGGCAACTTACTACAAAACTAGATCTTGACCCCCAAGTAAGCACACTTTGGTTACCATTGTAACATTTTTTGTACCTTTGGGTCCCAGCTCAGGTTGCAGTCCAGCCTCTGGGATGAACAGGGTGGGAAAGCAGGTGTGTCTAAGAGATAAGGACCTGAAGCCCCCACCTTATTTCACACCTGGTAGAGGAGTTTTCCATCAGCCAGAACCCATATATGGCAAAAAGGTTAATATTTCTGGATATGAGTCTGACACCGGGGTAGGCTGAGACTCTCCAGAATCAACTTTTGTCTATCTCTTAGAGGATTTAAGATACCCCAGCCTTGTCTGGTGTAATTCTACAGGGAATAACGAGGGCCCCTGGAATATATATACTAGGACCCCTCGATGTTAATCCTTGGATCCATATTTAATCTTTAATATATGAGCTTTAAGATGAGGAGGCTGGGTTTGTGCTTCTTTTGTTTGTGAGAGAGTCCTTTAGAAGGCTAAATCCTTGGTGCCTCCGTGGCCAGGAGAGGTGTGAAAGAATGGTCCATGCCAAAAGGAAACCACACACAACACTAAGATGCTAATTGTGTTATGTAAATCTCATTTACACTTTACAGCATTTGAGTCATCCCTCACTGAATGAATTAACCCTTGTGATTACCTCATCTTGCCACCTCTGCTGGAAGGCTAAGTGATGTGCCTACTACCCCCAATCACACTGATTAACAACATATTTACAGGTCAGGGTCTGTTCTGGTAACATCTTGCCTTTTCTATGTGGCTCTGTTGGGGACTCGGAGGAGTCAGTTGGCAGTGCAGTCTGTTTCCCTGTTTATACTGCATTTTGGCCTCATTTCTAGTATGTTAGCTATTGGGTGTTTGCCTGTCTCTTCCTGCTGAGGGGGTTTGTCTTCCCTCAGTGGCCATGCTGTATTTTCTTGTCTCTCTCTCAGGCCTCCATCTCCTGGGTCTGGTCCTCGACTTTTGGGACTTCAGGTTCTGGTGTTCTCACCTAGTATTTTAGCCTGCAGGGCAGTCCCGGCTCCTAGGGAGGGGACTGTCTTCCTTTGTGGTCCTGGCATTTGGGTACCTATGTATGAGAGGTAGTTCCATGGGCTGCAAGCCTGCATTTTACTCACGGTTTAGGTTTGTGTCTTATAGGCTCCTGCCTCCATGTAGGTTGCTTGCCTACCGGTAGCCAGCACCTTTGGGGTTCCGCCACATCTTGGGCCTACAGCTTTTTCATTCGTGTATAGATTTCGTAGTCTTTCTTGGATTCCCCTGGGTCTGTGTAGTCTATACAGTCAGGGATGCTCTTTGGTTGGGTCGGCTGCTCAGATTCTTCATGGCATCCTCATTCTGGGACCATTGAAGGACTCTCAATTTAGTGTAGGTGTTGTTGTCCTCGTTGTCTCAGACATCGGATCCCATTTTCCCAATCTTGCCAGGTTGTTTCCATTCAGACACTGATTTATTGACCTGATTTATTGCTTGGAATAGCGGAGTCTCTTCCTGGCTGCAGTTCTGGCCAGAGCGTTTTTCTCTATGGGTGACGCCACTTTTTCGCTGCTATCTCAGACTGGTTAGTCCAGGGGTTAACCTTTGTCTAGTGTTTGCATATGAGCTCTGGGGCTGTTACTGGTCTGCCTCGTGGCAGTCCCATTTGTTCATTTCCTTTTTTGGTCTCTACTGTACATTATTCATTTTCAGTCAGTTTGTATCCTGGACTAACCCCTTACGTCTGACCTCAAACCCTTATCCTAACCTGTCTTGTTCTGGCCTGGGCTGCTAAGGATTTCCCCAGTTTATGGCAGTTTGCTCACCTAGTGGGCTGGGGGATGTCTGGAACACCTGTTGTTGCAGTTGTTTTTGACTGCAGATAGACTTTGGCTTCCTATCATTCTCTGAGTGTTTCTCCTGTTTTGGTTGTTTCTACTCGTTGAAATCTCTACTGGTGGTCTTCTGTTGGGGAGTCTACCTGCAGATGCTCTGGCATCGATGCACCTCGCTGTGGAGAAACCAGTTGTCTCATTTTGTTTGACTGGGTTGCAGGGTTCCTGTTTCTGGTCAGGCCTGCTTTTTTTTCCTTTTTTGTTTCTATTTTTTTTTCTTGTTTTTTTTACTTTCAAATCTCCCGCCGGTTCCGCCCCCCTGCGACACGGACGCTCGCAAAGGACGGAACCCGGTAGACGGATGCCGGCATCGGCCAGAGGCCACAGCGAGGATCGTGGACAAGGTAAGAAGCTACAGTGTAATCCAGAGTGTGGCTCGGGGTTACCGCTATTGGTAATTAAAATGATCCCCGAGCCTCAATCAGGATTACCGCCAGGGAGGTTAAATTATCCTTTTAAAATAGAAAAAAAGGATTGAGGACAGAGTCCTCAATCTCTTTCTGCAGTGCCAGCACTTCGCGTTACAGAAGCTTCCTTTTTATTTACAATCTGAAGATGGTAAAGGCTAGGTTTGACACCTAGGCGACACCTCACTGCCTGGCAATCGTGCACGATTCTGCGCGGATTGCTGCACGGTCAGAAGTCGCCAAGGTGTGAATCGATCGCTCTGTGGGTGCCATTATTTTCTAATGGCACCCCAGTCACACCAGGCATATCGTGCGGATTCCGCCTGTGCTTCCGAAACCCTAAAACAGCCACGTGTCGTGTATGGCAAAAAACACCCCATTGAAATCAATGGGGCCGCACGGCAATCGCTGCCTGCATTATGCAGGATCCCGGGACGCGCGTCCCGGGTGTAGTGCAGGTGTGAACCTAGCCTCAACCTTGTCATGAATGGACAGGAAGCCTCTGTACTAAGTTGCTTCCTGTTCATTTATAAAGTGAGCCAGATAGTAGAGCATATTTACTAAGAACTAAAGATGCTTGCCATGAAGGGATTGAATAATTTTGAGACTGCAGATGATAGGAAAATAGCATTTTCGTTTCAATAGATTTTTATTAAAAGGTTTTCAATAAAGAAAATACAGAAAGGATGTAAAACACAGTAAGTGCTGGAGCAAGAGATGGTATACTCAAATTGGTAAACGTATAGAAATAAGGATTAACAATACAATAAATTAGTACCTAACAAAAATAAACAAAATATTTTAAAAATAAAGTAAAATATAATATTAGCCGGGGCGCATGCGCGCGGGTGATCAAGATGGACGCTCACTGATCAGCTCCGCGCCAGAACGGGAGAAGTGACGACCTATTTTGACTATCACAAGCCCCACTCACGGTTACCACAGGTGCCTTAGGATTCGGGCTCCCCCCGCCGACCGATTGATACCACCATGTCCTGTACTAGGAGTCGGGGTGGCAAGTTGAGCCAGTCTACGCTACACGAGGCTCTGGGTCGAGCGGCCCACAAGATGGCGTAGGCATCATTACTGAGGAACGAAGACTCCCGATCCTCTAACGAACCCGCGGACCCTCTAGAGGACAACTCGCAGGCTAGTCAAGCGGACCCTGAGGTTACTCATTCCCTGCTGGCACAATTCAAAAAACAACCCTCCACAAAGCTCTGGACAAGGTATTCAAGCAAATTACCACGCAACTTTTCAAAGAGATACGGGACGTGGGCAGACCTACTACCACACTTGAATCCCGTTGCAAAGATCTTACTACCATAGTGGAGGGACATGAGGATGATCTGGAGCGGCTGCGTTCCATGAACCTATCCCTCCTAACACCGCTGGAGGACTCAGAGAATGGGGACCGCAGATCGAATCTGCGTATAAGAGGAGTCCCGGAATCGGTTCTGGATCTGCAATCAACAGTCACTGCGCTATTCCAGGAACTGGCCACTGATATCCCCATTGAGAGGCTGGAGTTCGACAGGATCCACAGATCGCTCTCACGCCGCACACCTGAGGGCCCTTTACGTGATAATATTGTTCGCCTCCACTTTTATCGCTCTAAGGAACGACTCCTCCAGGCAGCCAGGGAGGCTGGGACTTTACAATTCCAGGGATTCGGCTACTATAGCTCGACGACGAGAGTTCTGTCCCCTGCTCCAAGCCAAGAAGATCAGGTACCGTTAAGGCTTCCCCTTTAAGTTGCAATTCTTTTATGATGGCAAAACTTATAAATTCATCACCGTGGATGAGATGCGTGAATGCCTGGATTCCCTGCATTCTGGACTCGCCCCCCGCCCAACCTGCTTGGGCCCTCTGCAACCTTGCGGATGATGCCGAACTCTCCTACACCCACTGGATCATTTGGATGACTGTTCCTTTCTGCCCAGTTACTGAGCACTGTTGCTCCCCTCAAGGGTAATGTCGCCGTCTACATCACAATGTACTAGCGTGGTAGTTACCCCGTTTGGCTGCCTATGGTTCAGGCCACTTCATCACCACACCACAAACTGTGATCCTCAAGGTTACCTTTGCAGATGACCCTGGTCTCACCCTGAAGTCACATCGGTTCAACGTTAAGCTGTTCTGTTTGTTTGCTATTGGGCTCCTTTGGCGCTAGCTTGCCCCCTAGGTTCTATGGCCTCCGTGGGGGTACTCTGACGCCAGACCAAGCCGTGGACTCAAGCTCTCCCCTAAATGGCCCCTAAATTTCTTATCTTGTTTTCTCCTGTTATTTACCTGCATATACTGCAATGAATGCTGCTATACCATCTTAAAGGCCTCTGGGACTAATAGCTACATGCACCTAGGTTCTGTGTTTTATACATTTAGCAGGTCTGTCTCCCGTTCTGGTACCCCCCATGCACCCCAGTTTTCACTATCTTGGATTTGGCGCTTGGCCGGATCCCAGTTAAGTGAACGAAACACCACCTTGTTGGTTCAGAGACTGTTTTTGGCCCTTTGAGTATCTCCCCTCGGTTCTCTTGCTCTCTCCTACCCCTCCCTCCCCTCTGCTTGAACAACTACTTACCTCCTTCTTTCTCTCCTTTTTCCTCCTTCCCTCTCCTCCCTAAAACCTTAATCTCGGACATCAACCCACATGGCCCTAAAAATAGCTTCCCTCAATGTTAAGGGATTCAATCAACCTAACAAAAGAATCAAAGCCTTTAGGCATCTCAAACAACTTAATGCTGACATTGTTTGCCTCCAAGAGACCCACTTTCCCCAATCCTATAATCCGACATTTTTGCATCCTAACTATCCTCTGTTTTTTCTAGCTTCCGCGCCTACGAAACATCGAGGAGTCCTGATAGCGTTTGGTCGGTCTGCTCTCTTTGTCAACCAGACGGTAATCACTGATCCAGAGGGCAGGTACTTGATTTTGGTGGACTCAATCCATCATTCACCGGTTACCGTGGTCTCCTACTATGCCCCTAATACTGGTCAGTTGGGATTTTTCTCACACTTACTCCAAGTTGTTGACTTCCATGCTAGGGGGTCTGTGGTGCTATGTGGGGATTCTAACCTCTCGATACACCCTCATATTGATCGTCACGACCCCAACCACCCGGCAACCCCACCCTCAGATATCTCTACGGCTAGAAGCTTTCGTTCCCTATTGACACAATACCATTTGGTAGACTCCTGGAGAGAACTCCACCCACTTAAGGAGCAATTTATTTTTTATTCCAACCCTTACACTGTCTTTTCCCAGATTGACCACATCCTGATACGTGCTGTGTCCTCAGCCGCTATCTGCCCTGTCTCATGGTCAGACCATGATTTGTTTTTTATCAATATTAGACTAGCCATCCCCCGCAAGACGGGCATCACTTGGTCATTACGGGACTCCTTGCTAGCCAGTCCAGATGTTCTGGCCTCGGCTCAAGCCTCCCTGACTGATTATTTTGCTTTGAACTTAGAATCAGTTTCACCCTCAATCACGGACTGGAAGGCACATAAACCCACTATTAGGGGCGAGCTGATTCAACTAGCCTCCCAAGCTAAAAAGAAAAGGACGGCCCGTATTGACCAACTCGAATCTGATCTCCAATCAGCTTTCCAACAGACCCCCACTCCTGAGCACAGAACCCAATGGTTTAACATTCGGTCTGAGCTGAACCTTTGTCTTACACATCTTGCGAATGACCGTTTGGCCTGGACCAAGCATAGATTCTATCTCAAGGGGGACAACCCAGACACCATGTTAGCGCACAGGCTCAGAGACACCAATACTAGACGTGACGCCATTCAACGGAAAATTCAGGGAGGACATGTGACAGCCCACCCAGTTAAAATTCTGGACACTTTTCGGACGCATCTGAGCGAACTGTATCGTACCACTGGTCCACTGGAGGTCTCCAGTATGGAAGCCTTTTTTCCTCCCTTGATCTTCCCTCCCTATCTGACGAAGACCGTCACATCAGAGGAAGTTTTGAATAATATTAAGTTGCTTAGTACTGGGAAGAGGCCTGGCCCTGATGGCTTTGGTGCCACCTATTAAGGATATTCTTGCTTCACACTTAACTACATATTTTAACGCTTTGCGGGAGGGAGGGCGGCTGGGTGGGGAATCATTGGTGTCTTCCATCTGTATGATTCCTAAGCCTGAGACCGATCACACCTCTTGGTCTAATTAACGTCCGATCTCTTTGATCAATGTTGACCTTAAATTGCTCACCAAAATTCTGAGACTCCAATCCACACTTTTTAAACTGATTTCCAAAGACCAAGTAGGGTTTATGTTGGGAAGACAGGCGGGAGATAGTGTACGCAGAATATCCCACTTGCTACATATCTCCCACCAGAGAAAGTTCCCGACTATGCTACTAGCTCTCGACATAAGTAAAGCCTTTAACTCGGTCGGGTGGGATTACTTGCGCTACACCCTGACTAAATGGGGGTTTGGGCCCTCGTTCATGCACTTAATTGACTCGTTATATTCTAAGCCCACAACATATGTCCAATAGCAGGGCTTCCACTTTCAATGGTTTGACATAACTAGAGGGACCAGACAAGGCTGCCCACTCTCCTCCCTTCTATTCGCACTAGCCATAGAGCCCCTTGCCCAAGCAATACGACAACATGTGGGCATTAAGGGTATAGAAGTGGCAGGCTACCACCACAAACTTAGTCTGTTTGCAGACGACGCATATCTGATCCTTACTGATCCGTTGATCTCCCTCCCTAACCTCCAACCTCTACTACAACAATTTGGTACCCTTTCCGGCCTCTTCGTCAATTTGGAAAAATCCAAAGCACTTAATGTATCCCCCCCTCCTTATGTTCCTTGCTACAACAATCATTCCCCTACATGTGGGTAGCCACTGCGCTGCCACACTTGGGGATACACCTCACCCCCTGCTATGACCAATTGTATAATGCGAATTACCCAAAATTATTTTCCCATATGGAATCCCTACTGTCCTTTTGGGAGAATCATCCCCTATCATGGTTCGGGAGGGTTACGGCCATTCAAATTACCTTACTTCCTAAATTTTTATACCACGCAAGGGTCCTTCCCGTCTCGGTCCCAACCTTTCGGCTCCGGCTTTTCCAACGCCGCATCCTACGTTTCATTTGGAAGGGTTCTTTTCCGAGAGTGTCACATATAGTCCTCTACCGGAACAAACTAGAAGGGGGTTTGGGGCTTCCCTTTTTCCAGAAATACTATCAGGCGGCTCAGTTGGCTCCTCTGGTTCTCTGGTTTGGGAAATCGGAAATGCCTCTATGGGTCTCCTTGGAAGCCTACTCATGCTCCCCGACATCTCTCCTCAATCTCCCCTGGCTACCGCCCGTAAAACGTGGGAAACCTCGCTAACCCTGTTCTTCAACATACACTGAGAATCTGGGATGGCCTTCGTCATCCTATGGGCGGGATGTCCCCCCACTCTCCCCTGATGTCCATCCATGGCAATCCGTTGTTCCGACCGGGATACTCCAACCCCGCCGCCATTAAATCGTGGCTCTCTAGCTCCCTGAGCTTGATTAAAGACTTCTGCTCTGAAACAGGTATTGTATTGTTCTCGGCACTCCAAACTAAACACAATCTAACCACTAGGCATGTCTTCCAATTCCTACAGATAAAACATTTCTTGCTGACCCGATTAGGACCCATACGCTCTATCCCCCCACTCACCCCCTTTGAGAGACTATTACATTACGGGATACGAGGTTCGGGGATCATATCAACCCTCTATAGCCTTTTGTTGGATAAACTACATACCTCCCCTCCTCCCTACACCTCCAGGTGGGAACAAGACTTAGGATGCTCCATTAACCCTGACACCTGGACCCAGATATGGGCGACAATTTCCCAAAGCTCAACGAATGTCCAAGCAATAGAAGTCAACTACAAATTGCTCCTTAGGTGGTACTTGGTCCCACTCCGGATCTCCAAAGCTATCCCATCACACTTCCCAAACTGTTTTAGGGGTTGTCGGGTGGAGGGCTCGGTCCTTCACATATGGTGGTCCTGCCCCAAGGTAAAGAGATTTTGGCATAGAGTCTACCAACTGTTGTATACTGTTACCGGCAAGACTTTTCGAAAAGACCCGTTGGAAGCCCTGCTCCATAAAAAGCCGTTGGTGTGCACGGTACGTCAACACCGATTGCTCACCTTCATTCTCACAGAGGCCAAAAGGGTCATTGCGCGGGCTTGGAAGTCCCCTGACCTTCCCTTTGCTGAAGTCAAACGCAGAGTAACGCGTGTGATGTTTTTTGAGAAGCTCACTGCTATCCAAAGGGACGCCTTGGTGCCGTTCAGGAAGTTGTGGGAACCATGAATTGAGTCGTACCTTCCTCCCTCTTTCAATGTGGATTCCTTGACCATATGAGGACCTGAAGCCGGAGTTGATGACCAGCTATCTCCACTCCTCTACTTATAGGCTTTGCTCTCTACCCATTTCCCCCCCCCCCCCTTCTACTCCACCCTCGCTTTCATATTGGCAGTGGAGTTTAACAATTAATACTGTTTCAGAAATATTGAGTGGATCAGTGGTCCTCCAATGTTGCATAACAGTCAATCTAGCGGCTAATAAAATATGTATGATGATTGAGGACTTGGGAAAGGAAAACCTCCAATGCCTAGTGAAAGTAAGGTCAAGGCGGGGTTAAGGGCTGTGAGAATTCCTGCAAAATCTGAGATTAGTTTGAAAACTCTAGGCCAAAAATTATGAAGGCTTTTGCAAGACCATAAAATATAAAAAAGAGGGGGTTTTATTTATTGGTCTTCTGATATCGCTAGTATGAGCTTATTGTAGAAAGGCTAATTTTATTTTATCTATTTATTTTCTTTATGTATTTATTTATTTACGTATTATTATTATTTATTTATTTTTTCTTTCTGTGTAAGCATCGCATATGTCTGTTTTACCATGAAGGTCAATGTTAAGCAGATACATGACCTTTCTTGTATATATGTCTATATATATATCATATGAGATGCCCGGTGTTATTTTCTTTCTGTCTTGTCTAAAATGTCAATAAATAAAAATTATTTGGAAAAAGAGGGGGGGCGTGGCCGAGCATGGCAGGATGGAGCTCAATCATAGCACAGCAGTCCACACTGGACCCCAAGCTAAGGATCAACTCCAGCTCTCGTAAGGTATGGAGACTGATTGGATCTTTTGAATGGCATCCCAAACACACCTCCTACCCACAGTTTGATTGCCTGCATCAGAACATACGGTACCACAACCCTGTGCGTTCCATTGCAGTGCGACTTAATGACCGAGTACAAATGTGGGTCCTGAGGTTACACAGGTTGAGAACCACTGCTCTACCACATATCCTTTAATAAGCACTTATGTTTTGCATAGATTTACTAATGTATAAAGTTGGGATATGTTATGCACACTCGTATTATGTCAGGTTGCTCTCTGCTGTTTCCACGCGGATCTTTTTACTCCCGTGGACCTTGGTCATCTCCGGCTCCCCCTGGCCTCCCCTACTGTTGGTGGGTGGGCGAGGGGACCCGGTAGATCCCAGTAGGCCTCCTAGGCCCTCGTATTGCACTATAGAGGTTTGACTGTCATGGGTTCAATATACTTTTTCAATATTTGTGTTCTCAAAGAGGAGTGGTCTCACGGTACTTACTGAGCCCCGGTAGCATCTCTTGGACCACTACTTCGACCACTTCTCCCCACATAGGTTGCACCTTCCCAGTAAGGGATAGGTTGTCTCTAGCATTTGCTAGGTGTTAATATACTAGAGGCAGGCCTTCCTGCCCTTTCTAGTCTTTCTTCTTTACCTCCGGCTCCTCCCTTTTCTAACTACCTTCTCTACGGTTTCTTTCTGCCTTCTCTGCTGCCTTAACCCTTTCTTTCTCTCTGTTACCCTCCTAAGGGTCCCTCCCTCTGTTTGTCACTCTCCGCCCCCTCCCTTACCCCTCCCCCCCTCCTCTGTGATGGCGGCCACAAGATCCACGGCTGTAGGATCTGCACCTACAACACTAGAGGCCTCAATATTCCCTCCAAAAGAGGCCAGATTTTGTACTCTATGCATAAGGCCATGGTTCAGATTGTCATGTTTCAGGAAACGCATTTCCAGAGCTCGTATATCCCCCACGGTTCACATAGGTACTTCAACAGATGGTATCATAGCTCTAACAGTGTACAGAAATCAAGGGGGGTATCGATAGCCTTACATAAATCCCTGCAACGGTGGTGGACCATCGAGCGGATGAATATGGCCGGTACCTGCTGCTCAAGCTGTCACTCTGGGGTAGGACATCTACCTTAGCGAATTTCTATCTCCCGAACACTGGCCAGACCGCTGCTGCGGTTCAGTACCTACAGTTATTAGATGACTTTGCTGAGGGTACACTGTTAGTGGGTGGGGACTTCAACCTGGCTCTGGAGCCTGGATTGGACTCCTCTGTGGGCCGCTCAGCTCTATCCTATGCTAAATTACGCCTGCTCAAGAAACGCCTTGCGGACCTTCGACTAGTAGACGTTTGGCGGGTTCTCCACCCACTGACTAGAGACTATACCCATTACTTCACCCCTCACTGATCCTACATCAGGTTAGATTACATCTTTACTTCTCACTCTGCGCTTGACTGGTCCCCGTGCTGTGCCATTGTATACCAAATATCTGGTCTGACCATGCCTCTGTGACACTTACCCTACAGATCCCACAGATTCCGCCTTGCGAATGGACGTGGTGTCTCAATGAGTCTCTGCTAACAGACCCTGTGTGTGCATCAGCTCTTTCGCAGGAGATTGGCCAGTTTTTAGTAGTCCACGCGGAAGACCCTACCCCTCTCCCGACTCATATGGGAAGCCCTTAAGGCAGTTATTAGGGGCGTCCTCATCCAACATGTTTCCCGGCTGAAACGGGAACGATCTCAAGGTATTCGGGAAACCCTCCAGTCCCTCAGGGACCTTGAAACTCGCCATAAAGGGTCGCCTGACCAAGAGGTTCTGCTACAGATCTCCCAGACTAGACAGAAGCTACTGGGGCTGTTAGATCTCTCCACCCATAGATATCAGGATAAATTGGCTTATCGTACATATGATTCTGGGGATAAATGCGGCAGGGCCTTGGCCAGGACCTTACATCCTAGGTCCACGCACGCCTTTGTGTCCCATATTAAGACCTCGTCGGGTGCGCTGGTACACTCGCCTTCGGCGATCCAACAAGCCTTTACGGAGTTTTATGCAGCACTTTACAATATAGAGGACGCAGACCGGACCTCTGCATCTCAGGAGGACCGGTTGCCCTCCTATATTCAAGAAACTGCTTTACCTGTGTTGGACGATTCGATGGCGGAGTCCTTGGAATCCCCTTTCACCTCAGATTAACTGGTTCTGGGATCGGTGACGGCGGGTAGGAGTACGGGCCCTGACGGATTCACGTCCAAATTCTACAAACAATACAAAGATGCCCTATACCGTTCCTCCAGAGAGTTTTTAACTCATGCTCCGTAACGTCATGGCCCTGTAATCTCGCCCGTCGGCACGTGTCCGGGTCAATGGCTCTTTATCCCCACAACTCCAGATCTCCAACGGCACCAGACAGGGGTGCCCGCTATCCCCCCTCCTCTATGTGCTCACCATGGAGCATTTGGCTGTTGCCATACGCCAAAACGATACGATTCCGGGTCTTATTGTGGGGCCCATCCGCTCTAAGATGGCCCTCTTCGCAGACGATTTGCTTCTATACTTGACTACCTTTCCGCGGATCTTTCTCAGCTGTTTGCCTTAAACTATGACCCTCTCCTCCTGAAAACTGCCCTGGACCTGAAAGGATACGATAGGAAAAACATCTCATGGTTGGGTAGGATAAATGTATTGAAAATGGATGTTGTCCCCAGGTTCTTATACCTTTTCCAGGTACTGCCGATTGTTCCCCCATCATCCTTATTCAAACATCTACAGCGGATCCTCTTGAACTTCATCTGGGGTTTGTCGCGCCCCCGAGTGAACTACAAAACCTTATCTCTGCCCAAACATAAAGGAGGTGCGGGAGCCCCAGACAACCCATCCTTCCCCCCGGCTCAACATGGATCCTTTTTTAGGCGGTGAAACAGGGACTCACATAGGCGGGTGGTAGTGGCCATGCGGGAGAGCACATTTGATTCACCGGCCGGAACTATGTTGTTAGCAGACAGACAATTCCAATCATTTGTGTCCTCCTTCCCTCAGCCCGAGGCTTTTGAAGCGGAGCCTACAGACTTTGAATCCCTCCTCCTGCAGACCTTCCCCCCTTCCCACACCATCTCTATACTCTATTCCCTTCTCTCTGCTTCCTCCTCCCGGGACGCCCAAGTTATGTCCCGAAGTGGGAGAGCGAGTTGAACCTCAACTTTAGTGAGGAAGAGTAGGAGAAATCTTTCTTTCTCTCACACTCCCTCTCCATCGCCAGTAAGGCCCACGAGAAGAACCTGAAAATTCTAACCAGATGGCATAGATGCCCAGCAGTGCTACACCGTTACTACCCGCACCTATCAGACACCTGTTGGCGTTGTCAGGCCTCCTCGGGCCATATGACGCACATCTGGTGGAGCTGCCCTCCGATCATAGAGTTCTGGCAGAAAGTGCTGGATGTCTATCACCGAGTGACGGGTTCAGTGACCCCTAATGACCCCAAGATTACCCTGTTGTCTATGATACCAGGCTCTCTGAAATCGGTAAAACGGGGGCTCTTGCGACACTTTCTTACAGCGGCAAGGGCGGTTATACCCCACCACTGGAGTACGCCAGTTATCCCCTCTTTGGCGGAATGGACTCTGGAGATGGACCGCATTGCGGACTTGGAATGATTGATGGCTGATGAACGTAACACGGGTACGAAATACACTATCACATGGTCCATGTGGCTTGACTGTGTAGCCTCTACCGGGTTCTCGGCTGAGATCACCACTGGACTTCTATAATGGTGTGTAGCGCAGAGGAGGGGGAAAGGCGTTTGTAACTCTTCTTGTGAGCTCCTTTACTGGGCGACTTTTCCCCGGTGAAGCATCAATTCCTCCTTGGGCCTCTGGGTTGTACTTGCCCCCTGGGCTAAAAGTTGCCAGTCAGCCCCTGCCCCCTACCCATGTTTTTTCATCTTTCAGTCTCTCTTAGTCTCTATGTCTCTACCTGGTGCTTGTACCTTCCACTTCTCCAGGGTGTTGTGCCTTCAAAAGTATATGATGGTTGATATCATATGACCTACATTATACTGGTATTCCAGTGCTATGGAAGGTTGGTACAAGCTAGTTCACCCTTCCATTGTTGTTGTTACTCTGAATGCCTCCGCCATGGAGGCGGCATTATTGTAGTGCTCCTGCAAAAGAAGCCATGTTTAGCCTTTTTTGTTGATGTTCACTTACTAATCTGACGGCATAGATTTGATGGTGCCTACATCTGGATGTAATACTATCATATTTTAACCTGCGAAACCTGTACTTCTCACACATACTCAAGTTTTTCGGTGATAGACGTCCTGTTGGGCTGCTATGCTCTGTTTATGTATATCTGTTTGTTTGTGAAAAAACCTCAATAAACGCTTATTGAATTAAAATATAAAAAAAAGGTCTCCCAATTGGCCACAGTTTCTCCAAGATAGTGGAGAACTAGATGGAAACATTGAGGTTAACTCGACAGGGGGTAAGGCACCAATGAAGTATAATTTTGTGAGTTTGATTCTATTGTTTCTTTTCCCATTTTATTAGGGGGCAGACCTTTTCAAAAGAAGTTTTTTTTAGATTTAAATAAAATAAAGATATGCCTCTTGGTTGGGCAATCTTTACGAAGTAAAAATCCCATGCTGATTTAATTGTAATTGTGCAAAAGGGTTTTTGCAATTTTAAAAGGAATGGGTAGGCTGAGACTCTCCAGAACCAACTTTTGTCTATCTTAGACGATTTAAGATACCCCAGCCTTGCCTGGTGTCATTCTACTAGGAATAAAGAGGGTCCATGGAATATATATACTAGGACCCGCTGATGTTAATCCCTGGATCCATATTTAATCTTTAATATATGAGCTTTAAGATGAGGAGGCTGGGTTTGTGCTTCTTTTGTTTGTGAGAGGGTCCTTTAGAAGGCTAAATCCTTGGTGCCTCCGGGGCCAGCAGAGGTGTGAAAGAATGGTCCATGCCAAAAGGAATCCCCACACAACACTAAGATGCTAATTGTGTTATGTAAATCTCATTTACACTTTACAGCATTTGCGCCATCTTTTACTGAAGGAATTAACCCTTGTGATTACCTCATCTTGCCACCTCTGCTGGAAGGTTAAGTCATGTGCCTACTACCCCCAACCACACTGATTAACAACATATTTACAATAACTCATAAATAACTCATAGCCTCCTGTCCTGGCACCGTGTGCATGGTGGCATGTGCCTTTTTGGGGAGGTCCTACTTTTGTCGTGGGCTACCCTCGCTGTGTTGGCAGGGGAATACCTTACTAGTTTTAGACCTAGGTCACAGGTCAGGGTCTGTTCTGGTAACCTGCTGATTTTGCTCTTGTCTTTTCTATGTGGCTGTGTTGGGGACTCGGAGGAGTCAGTTGGCAATGCAGTCTGTTTCCCTGTTTATACTGCATTCTGGCCTCATTTCAGGTATGTTAGTTATTGGGTGTTTGCCTGTTTCTTCCTGCTGAGGGGGTTCGTCTTCCCTCAGTGGTCATGCTGTATTTTCTTGTCTCTCTCTCTGGCCTCCATCTCCTGGGTCTGGTCCTCGACTTTCGGGACTTCAGGTTCTGGCGTTAGTCATGAAGCCTCAGCAAGTGAAGCTGATGTGCTAACAATAGAACAATGGCTTTGTGATCATTGGGGTGCACGTCATCGGTACTCCGTATCGGCCAGTACCTAACAAAAATTAAAATATCGGTACTCCATAGCGAAAAACCGGTATCAGTACATCCCTAAGTTTTCAATTTAGAACCATTAAAAAGGTCATGAATTATTTAATTCCCCTATCTACCCGGTCGGAACGAGAGATATGGGAAAGCAGTCATTCTAGTTCAATAAGGGGGATAGAGATATTTTGGGAGGCATTAGGGGATCTTGAAAAGAACAATAGAGTTTTCCAGGCCATCAAATAGGCCTGTCTGGTGGTAGGGAAATGTTTTATTATTTGAGTTGGTAAGATCTGATATATAACGTAGATATTGGGATTTTCTGCAGGCAGAAAAGATCTCTCAATAGTACACCATTGCTTATCCAGAACAGTATTAAGCCAATGCTTCAACTGATCTAAAAGGACCGCATGATAGTAATCCTTAAGCTCAGGATAGCCCAGTCCACCAACCCTTCTATGTTTTATGGTTATAGAAGAGGAGCATCGTGGTCTTTTGTTGCGCCATATACATTTTCTAATGATAGATTGAAGAGATGAAAAAATAATTGTCAGGGAAGTATTATTGTAAGAGTTCTGAATACATAGGAGTAGTTGTGGTAATATCCTTTTGAAGGAAGCAAGTCTAGCTGACCATGATAAATTATCTTTATTAAGATTATTTAAAAGGGATTTTGATTTGGGATTTATACAAAAAAGGAGGGTATCAACCACCCCTAATCACAGTGTATTTATATTAAATCATCAAATATAAATAAAACATACATATATAAGTTAAAGTGCATAAACAGAAAAGTGTCCCAATTGATTTCCAGACTTCACTATAATAAAAAATGTCTTTTTAATTCACAAAACTTTCATATATAAAATAGTCCAGGTGTGGGGGCGTGGCCGGGATGTAAAGCGGAGGAGACGTGTGTGAGTGTGCTTCGCTGCCCTTACCTGCTCACATCCGCTGTATTCATCCTGTACAGGGATCTCTTTTTGCTCTCTTACTATCCTCTGTACTCCGTGGTGCTTGCAGATTATGTCCACGAAGAAGAGTGGGAAATCGGGCACCCCTGGGTCTCGGCGCAGTGCAAACAAGCGACACACGTGTCACTCGTCTGCCATCTTGTCCTCCTCTCCTTCTGCAGGGACGGCGGTGGTGAGTGTGGCAACTGACATGATGGATGGGGAATTGCTGGCAGATCAGGAGGGGCTGACCCCATCACCACAGCCGGTGCCTATACACTCTCCTGACATGCAGACTACCACTATGCTAACGGCTATAGAGTCATGTAAGGTGGCGCTCACCACAAAGATAGATCATCTAGCGGTAGAATGTACACTCATCCGCAATGATCTGGATACGAGGACGACTGACGGAAGCTGAGACTAGGGTGTCGAGTCTGGCAGACAAGGTGGTCGAACATTCGTCCTCTATAGTAGATTTCCAACGTATGGTGAAAGTCCTCTCGGCTAGGGCACAAAGCGCTGAAAACAGAATGCGCAGGAATAACATTAGAATCATCGGCCTGCCAGAGGGTGCTGAGGGGTCGCAACCGACACAGTTTGCAGAATCATTGTTCAAGAGGGTCCTGTGGGTGGTGGAGACCCCTATCAGTTTTGTGGTTGAGAGAGCGCACCGTGTGCCAGGCGCCACACCGAGACCTTTCTGACCCGACTGCTGAACTATAGGGACCGAGATTTGGTGCGTGCTGCTGCTAGAAAAATGCCTACGTGACAGCATGATAATGCGGACATTCGCATCTATCCAGATTTCTCAGTGGAGGTACAGAGGTGTAGAAGATCCTTCCAAGATGTCCGCTGCAGCATGCTTTTTCCAAGTAAGCTACGGGTCCAACATAACAGCTCGGTCCTTTTCTTTGATTCGCCTGCTGCAGCAGCTCATGACTGGCTGGAAAAAATTCGCTGACCTTGGAATAGCTATCCCTCTTGCGCTTCCGCCATGTGCCTTACCTAAATTATTATGTTGAGCTAAACATCATTGATACAATGTTCTGGTGGTATTCCGCCTCTGTTCCTGGAGGGATTTTGATGTGCTGTAACTCTACCTACTGTTTTGGATTTTCCAGGATCCGAAAATCTAACACCTTTCTTTCCCCCCCCCCTTTTTTTTCCCTCTATCCCTGAGTGTGGGGTCCCCTTACAAAATGCTGGTGAGGTGGAGGAGCGGACAGAGATACCTCACATGCACTTACATAAGTTCATTATGTAAGTTTTTCTCCTTCCGGACTCTTTTTGAGTAGTTGTTGGACTGCTCGTGCCCACCCTGATTATTTTTTTGGGGTGACAGACTCTTTTTGGGTGCTGTCTTTGGAGTGTATTTAGGGTCTAAGCTTTCTCGTTTTTTTATGTTGGGGACATTGGTTTGCTGGGGAAAGCAGGGAGGGCTAGGGAGGGGGGCTATTTTTTGTTTCCTTGAGCTGCAATATCATTTTATATATCATAATGCCTCCTGGAGTAATTTGAGGCAGTTTGACCTTATGAGGGGCGGTGGAGTAACAGGGAACAGTAGGTTCTTTGGTTCCCGCCTTCCCATATGATACTTCCATATCAGCTTCGGGTATGATGGCGGGTGACCCGGTGCGTGTAGTGTCGTGTAATGTGGGGATTAAATAACAAATTTAAGCGTTCCCTCATTTTTCAAGAAAACCTTCCATGCTACCTACTCGGTGTATGCCTGGGGGGGTATGTATTTTAATCAGTAAATCCTTGCCGTGTACGATTGTACAGGTTTTTCTGGATCCAGGGGTCGTTATGTCATCCTGGTTATGGAATTGCACAATCGTAGAATTGCTGTTGTTAATGTATATCTTCCTCCTCCGTTTCACTTTCAAACTCTGTATGGTATACTAGAAAAAGTGACTCAGTTTCTACCCACACCAATAGTGTTTGCGGGGGACTTCAATAATATACTGGATCCAGAGTTGGACTCCTCTAATCTTAACAGGGCCCCCGGGAACGGAGCTTTTGAATTGGGCGGACGCTGCTTCACCACTGGAAGTATGGAGGTGGTACTCTTGTGTGCCATACACTCATGGGTCCTCCTCCAGGATTGATCTGGCCTTTGGGAATTACATGTATATGGGATTGGTGTCGGAGGCCGCCTACCTGCCTTGTGGGGTGTCCGATCACTCGCCCCTGGCACTGACAGCGCAGGAGCTGGAGATTGTCTCGTGAGGAAGGGGTGGCGAGTAGGGTTTCACCCTTGGTTGGTGAATACTCGACTAACAATGACGTATCTGCAGATGGGCGCATTGTGTGGGATGCATTTAAGGCCTATATTAGGGGATAGTATGTCTCTCACATCAAGGTGCCTAGATGTGAGTTTGAAAAAGGGAGGGTAGATCTTCAGATGGTGTAGGAGGCCTGTGTGAGGGAATATGAGTCCTCCCTTACGGATAATACCTTTGAGGCTCTTAGGGCTGCTTGCAGGGACTTGCTGGTGCATCTCTGGTTGCTAACGGGTTGCTCTCTCAGGGAGGCAGCGGAGGCAAGATTTGAACAGGGTGGTAAAAATGGTAAGTGGTTGGCTTTATTGGTAGCGGATCAGCGCACCATAACAAATATTCCTTGTGTGTTAGATCCGGTAGGAAGGAGAGTGACGGACCCAATTGAGATTATGGAGTAATTTACACGGTATAATGCAGCTCTATATGCTCCTCTTGCATCCTACGATGGAGAGGCTATGCACTCCCTGCTGGGGGGGCTGGGGCTTCCTTGTCTTGGGGAGCAGGACAGGGAATCCTTGGAGGGTGAGATTTCGGTGCTGGAGATTGAGCGGGCAGTTGGCTCCTTCTTGGCTTATAAAGCTCCGGGACCTGACGGTATAGGCACTATTTACCTCAGTTAGCCCCCCGTCTGAAATGCTTATGTGCTTTGTGCTTTGAGATGGGGAGTCTGCCGGCCTCATTATATGAGGCTAATGTCGTTCTGCTACCTAAGATTGGTAAGGATCCTCTGCTTTGCTCATCTAACAGACCTATTGCTCTATTGAACATGGATCTTAACATTTTGACAAAGATTCTTGCCATACGCCTAGCCGGAGTTATTTCCACTATTATTAATATTGATCAGACTGGATTTATCCCTGGGAAATCTACAGATACAAATCTGCGTAGGGCGTTTACTAATCTTCAATTGTCGCATGTTAACATTGGTTAACGGGCATTGGTCTCTCTTGATATTGAGAAGGCCTTTGATTCAGTGTGGATTGGGGTTACATGGGGGCAATCTTGAAACATATGGGATTTGGTCCGGTGGGGAGAGGTACCCGTCAGCTTTTTGCACTAATGATGGAGCCCATAGCAGTAGCGTAGTGGGTTCCATAGAAGAGAGGCTTGCACTTTACGCGGATGATTTTATCCTGATTTTGGCAGATGCGGGCCCATCGCTTAGGGAGGCTCTACGTATCTTGGATACATTTTTGGTGTTTTCTGGCTTGCGAGTTAACTGGACCAAGTCTCATATTTTACCATTAGATGACCGTGGGCTCAGGGGATGGTTCGATCCCCTTGCAATGGGTGTCTCACATTACTTATCTAGGCGTTAAGTTCACCGCTAGAGTCACTGATTATTACTCACTAAACCTGACTCAGTTACTAGCACTGGTTAAAAGACGGTTATTAGCGTGGAAACACTTACCTTTATCGTTAATAGGGAGAGTAAATTTGTTAAAAATGAAACTTCTCCCGGTGTTGTACTTTCTCCGTAATTCCCTGGTCTGGGTGCCTGTGGGTTTCTTCAAGGGGGTGACTGGCTTGTTCCGGGACTTTGTGTGGGGCTCACAGGTGCCTCGACTGAAGATTACCACGTTGCAGACTCCTTGGACAAGGGGAGGTCTGGCAATGCCGGACGTGCAAAAGTATTACTTGGCCGGACAAATGGTAGTAGTGCATAGGTGGCTGGTGGGGGATGATAGTGACTCGGTGGTGGTGCTGGAGGCGGCGAGCTTGGGTTCATTCAAGGCCTTGTCCTCTCTATTGTACAGGGGTTGCAAGGCTCCTTATAATCTAACATAGTCAATGCTGACTACATTAAGGGCTTGGAAGCAGGTGTCTGCATTATTGTCTAGTGAACTACCGGAATATTCGCCACACACCCCATTGTGGAGGAACCCGAACCTTGCTCATTTCTATGACATGCAGGACTGTGAAATAGGGGCCTCAAAAGTTAGATGACTTATTGAAGGATGGAAATATTATGAGTTTTGAAGACATTCAGTTAAAATGTGGTTTGCCTGGGTACTTCATATTCAGATATCTGCAGATCCGTCATGCCTTTCGGGCGCAGTTTTCGAGTAATCCAGGGGCCTTCCAAACATCATCTCTAGAATGTTTGCTGAGAGGACAGGGGCTGCATAAGCCGTTGTCTACAGTATATAGTATGCTGTTTCCTGATACACATAGCTGTCTGAGTGGTTGCAGGGCCCAGTGGTTCAGAGATATACCAGATTTGGAGGAGGAAGACTGGAAAGATGCCTGGGATTATCCCTTCACACATTTAATCTCAACTAGGGATAGATTAGTACAATAAAAACTATTACACAGGGTGTATTACACAGGGTGTATTACACACCGGCAAAGATGGCTCAAATGTATGGCACGTGTTCGGCAGCTTGCTGGAGATGTTCTAGTTCTTCCGCTGGCTTCCGACATGTGTTCTGGGATTGCCCTGCTATTCAACAATATCGGATTGTGATCACAGGTTTTATTACTCGGTCCCTCATGCTGGCGATAGCACCGGAGATGGGACACTGTATGTTGGGACTTACTGAGCAAGCTGCCTTCACACATGCCACCAGAATCTTGTTAGGGTTTCTTCTGTTTTATGCCAGGAAAGTGATTGTACTCCATTGGAAGAAGCAGGCTGCACCAACCTTGGAATGTTGGAGGGAGCTGGTGGAATCCTCCATTCCCATGTACAGGTGAAACTCGAATAATTAGAATATCGTGCAAAAGTTCATTTATTTCACTAATGCAACTTAAAAGGTGAAACTAATATATGAGATAGACTCATTACATGCAAAGCAAGATAGTTCAAGCCGTGATTTGTCATAATTGTGATGATTATGGCTTACAGCTCATGAAAACCCCAAGAACCCCAAATCCACAATCTCAGAAAATTAGAATATTACATGCAATCAATAAAACAAGGATTGTACATAGAACAATATCGGACCTCTGAAAAGTATAAGCATGCATATGTACTCAGTACTTGGTTTGGGCCCCTTCTGCAGCAATTACTGCCTCAATGCGGCTATCAGCCTGTGGCACTGCTGAGGTGTTATGGAAGACCAGGATGCTTCAATAGCGGCCTTCAGCTCTTCTGCATCTTTCTCTTGACAATGCCCCGTAGATTCTTTAAGGGGTTCAGGTCAGGCGAGTTTGCTGGCCAATCAAGCACAGTAATCCCACGGTCATTGAACCAGGTTTTGGTGCTTTTGGGAGTGTGGGCAGGTGCCAAGTCCTGCTGGAAAATGAAATCAGCATCCCATAGAGCTCGTCTGCGGAAGGAAGCATGAAGTGCTCCAAAATCTCCTGGAAGACGGCTGTGTTGACCCTGGACTTAATGAAGCACAGTGGACCAACACCAGCAGATGACATGGCTCCCCAAAATCAACACAGAGTGTGGAAACTTCACACTGGACTTCAAGCATCTTGCAGTGTGTGCCTCTCCATTCTTCCTCCATACTCTGGGTCCTTGGTTTCCAAATGAGATGCAAAATTTGCTCTCATCAGAAAAGAGGACTTTGGACCACTGAGCAACAGACCTGGTCTGTTTTTCTTTAGCCCAGGTAAGACGCTTCTGACGTTGTTTGTTGTTCAGGAGTGGCTTGACAAGAGGAATACGACATTTGAAGCCCATGTCCAGGATCCGTCTGTGTGTGGTGGCTCTTGATGCACTGACTCCAGCCTCAGTCCACTCCTTGTGAAAGTCCCCAACACTTTTGAATGGCCTTTTCCTGACAATCCTCTCCAGGCTGCGGTCATCCCTGCTGCTTGTGCACCTTTTTCTTCCACACTTTTCCCTTCCACATAACTTTCTATTAATGTGCTTTGATACAGCACTTTGGGAACATCCAACTTCTTTTGCAATTACCTTTTGAGGCTTTCCCTCCTTATGGAGGGTGTCAATGATGGTTTTCTGCACAACTGTCAGGTCAGCAGTCTTTCCCATGATTGTGATTCCTACTGAACCAGACTGAGAGACCATTTAAAGGCTCAGGAACCCTTTGCAGGTGTTATGGCTTAATTAGCTGATTAGAGTGGGACACTTTGAGCCTAGAATATTGCAGCTTTACACAATATTCTCATTTTCTGAGATTGTGGATTTGGGGTTTTCATGAGCTGTTAGCCATAATCATCACAATTATGACAAATACTGTGCTGTGATTGTACTGTTACAACTAGGGATGTCCCGATACCAGCATCGGAATCGGGCCTGATACAGGGCATTTTGACAAGTACTTGTCAAAATGCCCCAATGCCTAGCGCCGAAGCTTGCGCTATGTTTTTTTTTCTTACTTACCTCGCCGAGCGTTGCATCACTGCTGCTCCTAATCCTAATTTAGGTGGCCGGAGACTGCCAGATGACCCCGCTCGGAGTGCCGCCCACCGGAGCAGCAGTGACGCGACGCTCGGCGAGGTAAGTAAGAAAAAAAAAACCTTCAGCGGTCAGTCACCGCTGGTCAGGAGAAGTTCCAGGTGGGGTTCTAATTTAGCTGGCAGGCACCTCTAAGCCAGCTAAATTAGGACCCCACCTGGAGCTCCTGCCACTGGACCAGCGCTGGTTTGTGGGGGGGGGTTCTATTAAGCAATTACCGTATGTATTGCCTGCACTGTATTAGCAGTATATACTCTATATGTACTACATACAGAGTACATATAGGAGTACACACTGCTAATACAGTGCAGACTTGCTGAGCACCGAGACGCCATGCAGCGATCCTGCCCAGCGCCGACTACGAGAGGCACCGCGTGAGGCAACAGGGATCGGAGTGGAACTGTAAGTGAGGGAAGCTGGGACGGGGCGGGCTGGCTGTAAATCTATTGCTATAGTGTACTGGATGTGTGTAATGTATATGTAGTACATATATACAGCACACACCTCCACTACACTCCAGCAATAGAGTTACAATTCTCTACTGCTAACATGAATAGGTTAAATCATGATCCATAGTACAGAACATGTAGTTGTACTATGGATCATTTAAAGTCACCTGTCCCTTTAAGAAAAAGTATCGGTAATTGGTATCGGCAAGTACATGAGATGTTCTTGGGCCTGAAAGAGTGGCATCGGGACATCCCTAGTTACAACCTAATAAAAATAATTTAGAAAAAAAAAAAAATAGTCCAGGTGTGCTTCTAAAACACTCATAGTGCTCCGTGTGTGAAAAGTTGCAAATCCACTTGTTGTGCTCTTATGTGCACTGCCCTCACTTAATAGACTTGATGGGCCACAAATAATGGTCTGATAATGTTAATAAAATGTCTACAATATGAATCGTTGCTCGCAGATATCTCCTGTCCTCCCATAGCAGTTAGTACTCAGAGTAAGAAATGGAATATCGCATAGTTTAAAATCCTATATAAACTTTATTTAAAAATGGTTATAAAAACTAACAATTATGTGCTAGGTCTCAGATATTTCAAATACAGCATTCAGCCCGCCCCGTTCCCATCCTCTCTCCCATCCATTTGCTTCCCCCTCTGGATAAGGCAGCAAGAGCTAGTGGATGTTTGTGGAGGCACCAGGAGCTCAGCTAACGCAATAACAACATGTACACACCCACTTTAGTTGGTCCGTGTACATGTTGTCATCATGTTAGCTGAGCTGCTGTGAGATGTACTTCATCTTCACTCATCTTTGTCTTTACTCGATACCCTTGTTCATTTTTGTAAGTACTATCTGTTGCCTCATCTCTTGACTTTACACATCCACAATGACCTTAAAACCAGTCTCTATAAATGCCAAAGGACTTAGGCCCCATTCACACTGCGCGATTCGCAAATCGAGCGTTTGTCGTGCGATTTGCATTTTGCACGATAACGCGCAAATGCTTGCATTGAGCAAGCTAGAATCGCGGCAAAATCCGCTCCAAAAAGGGTCCTGCTGTAGCGACGCACGACCCGCGACAGCAGGACCCTTTGCCCCATTGCCAAGCAATGGAGAGCGATATCACGCGGGAATTACCGCGTGATAAATCGCTCTGTGTGAACGGGGCCTTAATCATCCGGCAAAGCGTTATAGCCTCTGGAAAGAAGCTTGTTCTTTAAAAGCCGATATCCTGTGTGTGCAAGGAAGCCAGCTTCACTTGTTGCTATGCAGCTTGGCTTCCTGACCCATCAGCAAGCCAGACGGCACCTCATGACCCACCGGCCGGCTTCCTGATTAGTCAGGATTTGTAGTACCTCTACAGCTTAGAGTCAGTGGTAGAACTACCAGGGTTGCAGCGGTTGCAACTGGGACAGGGCCCTGGTGCTCCACCACTGTACTAAAATCATTACTCTGTATGGTTTAAGAAAAACTGACATGACACAAAAAAAAAGTGTTAATTGGTATCGGCGAGTACTTGAGGAAAAATATCTGAACTCATACGACTTTTGGGGGGAACCCCATGCTTTTTTTTTTTTCCCTTCCTTTTATTTAAATGAGGTCCCTCCTCCTAGCATTCCTACCAGACCTAAAGGGTCTGGCATTGTTTGGGAGGGGGAACCGCATTTGTTTTTTTTCCTCTTTTATAAACTGTTCCTTTAAAAACTGTATTTTTTAAAAGTGTTTTTTTTGCATTTATAAATATCCCCCAGGGCAGTACCCGAATCCCCATACTCCTTTTATGGCCAATAACGTGCATATAAGCCTTCAAAATGGGGACATTTGATTTTCAGAGTTCTGAACACAGACTTTCATTGAGTTTGAACTTTTTGTCATGTTCTAAAGTTCAAACTCGAACCGAACTCGGGTTTGTTCGGCCCATCACTACTGGAGACTAGAAACCATTAATACACAAGTGGGGCCATGGAAACATGGTTACAGCCTGTGTAATCAGACATGCTATTTGACACATATCCAGCAAAACTGTAAAGAAACCCCCTCCCCCTGACTTCTTTGGCTTTATAGCTTAGCTTTCCCAGTGTCCAATCCACTGACGGCAGAAACATACCCAATGGACCTGAACACTCATCCTGTGTCCCATAACATACAATTAAGAAAGTGTTCTTCTCACAGTCATACCCTCCACATTCCTCTCATGTACAGAATGTCTGCTGTAATACAAATTTTCCACGGCACCTTTATCATTGATACCCAACCTTTCCTATTCAGAAACAGGCACACTTGCTAGTTAAAAATAACTAGAGGTGGGCAACCACAGCACTCCAGCTGTGGTGGGACTATAAATCCCATTCGGCAGCTTTCAGGGTCTTGCAATGCATCATGGGACTTGTAGCTCCACAACAGCTGGACTGCCAAGGTAGCCCCTGCCTTACTTGACCTCCTCTCCTGCAGTAACCATGTTAAACCAAAAATAACCTACATCTGCTCATCCGGTGGCAACATGACAGGCAAGATTACTAGATTAGAGCAGGGTTTATCCTCCTTTAAAAGTGTTTCTTGACTCATAAAAAGGTTAACTCTGGGGTCAGTGTTTTTCCCCATAGTTCTATTAAGGGTCACGGGAGAACATAAACTAGCGTCCTCCCGTGACCCAAAGCTCAGTATACCGCGAGCTATGGCGGTATACTGAGACGCCGCAGCCGGGACAGATCCCGACATTACTGTGTGATCCACCCAGCTGTGTGATTGACAGTTGGCTCTGCCTACATAGAGGCAGAGCCAGCGGTACCCACCCCTATTCGTTCCTCCAGTCAGCGCTGGAGGAGCGGGAAGGGGGGAAATCCCTGCAGGGAGCCGTGACAGTGACGGCTATCTGCAGGGACATGATCGAGAAGTGAGTAAGCGACGTTATGTGGTCGCTCACTTCCCGATCTATTGAGCCGACGTGTGACAGTTTCATTGTCACAGGTCGGCTCGAACTATGAGGCCGAGTGAAAATCACTCACCTCATAGTTCTCCTTTAAACTATGCAAAAGCTTGAGTAAGTCCACAGTCACAATTTCGTGTTGCGTCACTGTTTGCATCTCTCTGCATCAGCCCATTCATTTCAATGGGCTGCCACATCCATGACAGACAAGGTAAAGAAACTCATGCAGCTTTTTGGGCTGCTAGTGTTTTTTCCAATTGCATTTTGGGTGCCATTAACAAGTAATGCCACAAGTGTCACATGCATGCACTACTTTTTTTTTTTTTTCCACTGCACCAGAGTATTTTAGTACTGCAACTGTCAAGCATTTTGTGGGCAGGTGGTGCATCTGCAATGCCATACAAATGCAGAGATTAGGCATAAGTAATGAAGAGTTCAGGCGTCAGAAATACATGTAGTTGAGAGGATAGAAGTGATGCAGGTCAGGAGTAACACATCTGTATTGTAGGCATCATACAATTGCCAGCCTGGTGTCCATCTGCAGAGACCTGCTTTGCAAGCAGTCACACTGTGCTCACCAAACCCTCCAATTGTGCCAGGTCACCGGCAGCAGCTGGCTTTCTTGTCAACCAGGTCCAGCTGTATTGCAGCTCTGAACTGGATGAAGCAGGTGGCATGGAAGCAGAACACCACTGGCTGAGAGCAGAAAGGTGGGTACTAGAATATCCCTCGACACAGCAAGAAGTTCTAATTGGAGGAAGCTATGTTGGCATCCACGTCCCCTGCTGTACCACTGATGTCATCAGTCGCTAAAGAAGCTGTCACAATTTAAGCTTGTGGCTGCTGACAGCGTTAATAGCGATGGATAAACACCCACAAGTTATAAAATGGTTTGCAGAATGTTACATTGATTTTGCCACTGCACACTGGATAAACTCAAATACTTCAAAAAAAGGGGGGCACATACAGGAGCTTCACGCTGAGTAACAAAATATAGTAATGACCAAATTCTAGGGTTTCAATACATTTGTTCAAAAAAGATACAGTCCCCCATAAACAGAAATCCCTAAAAAATGGAAATGATCTGATGAATAGATCACAACAGATAATATAACAAAGTTTAATGAATTTCAACACTATACTTATAAAGACACCTATAACACGACATTTAAAAACAGTTAAAAAGCGCTTCCCTAGAATCACCTGTGTATAATGATACGGGTACTGAACATTTGAATCTCCTGCGGGGCAGGAAGTCTCTGATGTGAGTGAGGTACAGATATATCCACAGTAGAAAAAACGGAGTTGTACTCACATTATATGTAACCGGTAAAAAGATAATCCTGGTTAGATCCCACAACGATACATGCATGTAGTTGTTTTGGAAGGAATGTGTCCTTATGTAGCAGTTTCACTCCATATGATCTGTATCATTGATGAATCTGAAGTTCCATAGGTGCCTATCTCCCCATTCGATTGGACTCACACCACTGCACGAAATAAGGGTATCGACCCCAGAACAGGAGCCTCCAACACGGGTTCCCAAACTGAGCGGCCGCACTGTAGAGTGGAGTGTGGTGGGGTCTCCACAGCGGTGTACCCAGTGACACGGCACGAGACGGAAGCTGCGTGTAAAACACACTGGCTTTAACTCACCTACGTCTCCTGGTTTAGTGCCTCGGCTGAAATAGACAGTGACTCGTTTCTGTCTCTCGGGTTTAGCTGTGGTAGACCGGAACCGCTGCCACCGTGATCGGCAATATCCGCACCGGGTTTGATGGGTCTATTTCCTTCGGAGGCTGTAGAGGTTCTTTGCTTTCGTTCTCACCCGAACGTGTAAAGGTCAATAGAAGGTGTCTTGGGAAGCTGAAACACACACTATCCTGACGCGTTTCCCCCCGATGCCGGGGCTTCTTCAGAGGGGCGTGTGTGCGTGCAGACTTCCTGCCCCGTAGGAGATTCAAATGTTCAGTATCCGTATCATTATACACAGGTGATTCTAGGGAAGCGCTTTTTAACTGTTTTTAAATGTCGTGTTATAGGTGTCTTTAGAAGTATAGTGTTGAAATTCATTAAACTTTGTTATATTATCTGTTGTGATCTATTCATCAGATCATTTCCATTTTTTAGGGATTTCTGTTTATGGGGGACTGTATCTTTTTTGAATAAACTCAAATACACCAGTGTGCTGCAGAACCATGTTTGGGAAAGGCTGGATTAGAGCTTGGGAGGAAACTTTCATTTTGATAGCTGGATAGCACTATGCATTAGGTGTCAGACACTGATGCAGAGCAGAACCAGGTGTCAGATTCAAGCCTGTGGATTGCAGTTGGAAAGGCGTGGGGGTTTGTGTGCAGTGTGGCACAGATTAGCGAAAGGTGTGTGAAGTTACAGAAACCAAGCCAAACAAGAGGGCTAAAGCAGGAACATAATACACGGTGCAGCAAATTTGATTCAGAGGCACCCATTTTAAGATTAATGGCAACTTGCAATACGCTGCCACATTAAGCCATCTTTAAGGCCAGGTTCACACCTGAACGTTTTGTAGCGCGTTCAACGCTCGAACGCTCTACAAAACGCTCAAACATCTAAATCTCATTGTATTCAATGGGTCTGGTTCACACCTTGGCGTATTTGCGCCCGTCCCTAATGCGCTACAAAACGGCCTACTCCCAAAGAAGTACATGTACTTCTTTGGGGCGTTTTGGTCTCGCGTTTCCATTGGGATACAGCCAAATAGCCCACGGAAACGCACGTTTACCGCGCATTTTTTTTACTGCGAATAGCAGTAAAACACGAACCACGCATATTCAATACGCCTAGGTGTGAACCCAGCCTAATGTTACCTGTTTTAAAGGCAACATGCTTAGTGCAATTTTGTATAATTAACCTACATCTTTATAGTTCAATGGTCCAAGCCTTCCTGTTGCAGACCAGATGGCCATGCTATATCTGTACATTCAAAACTCATGTTTGACACTAGTGTATATAGTCATAATATATGGGAGGCATACATCATTTAAGAGCTACATCTGTCTCCAAAACTAGTCAATTAGGTAGTATTCAAATCACACTCAACACATAATACGCTAAAGCAGGGGTCTCCAAGTACCAGCCCGCGAGCCGGTACTATGAGGCCCGCAGCCAGCTGACAAGTCGGCTGCAGACCGCAGAGCTGCTCCTGTCAGTTCTGAGCTCAGGCAAGATGATTAGCAAGGTCTGCACTAGACCTTACTGATCACCAGGGAATGATGATGTGCCTCCTCCCTGCACAGATGCAAGCAGGTGAGGGGGCTTGGAAGGAAAGGGGGAGGGGGTAGGGGGGAGTGTATTATGTGTTCTGAGGAAGGGGGGGGAAGTTTGTGTTCTGGGGACGAGGGAGTTTATTATCTGAGCTGTGGGGCAGTGTATTAAATGTGTGCAGGGGGGAGGGAATCGGTGACAGTTGCTGCTTGTAACATGTGCATACATTTAAAAAAAGTTACTCTATATAGATATCTATATAGTAATTAGTAGCGGCCCCCACAGGGCTAAAAAATATGCCTAGAAGCCTTCATTCTACCCAAACAAAAAATACAGTCTGAGAACACCAAGCAAAACTAACAGTTGTAATGTGTTATGTCCTTAGGGCTGGTTCACACCCCAAAGAGTGCAGCCTCTGGAATGCAACCTGGCCAGCTCCCTGCGTTCAGGGGAGTGGCAGTGCATTGAAGTAAATGGTACTGCAGCCACACCCCCTGCAGTGCGATGGCCAGCACCTGAATGCTTAGCACATTAGTTCCTGCGTTCTGGTCCTGTGGGATCTGCAAAAATGCTGCATGCACCATTTTTGGCCAGTTTTTAAATTTTGTTTGCCTGATGGTCATTTCTCCTAGAACCAGTAGCTTAACCCTACCACATTTCTTCAGAGCCGTGTCCCTCAATGGATGGAGTTTAAATTTAAGTCAATCTTTAACCCTTTCTCTGCCAAGGACATACATCGTACGGAGCTACAAAAGTGCTTCCAGCTGGCCAGCTCAGTACGTCGTACGGACCTGGCATTTACAGTTCTACTATAAGCTATAAACTATTAGCGACCATCAGCTTATAGTAGAACTGTTCAGCAGACTGTCCCCTTTAAATTAATAGCCGTCATCAGCGGCTCACAAGCCGCTGATGACCGCTAATTTTAAAAATAATGGCACC